>NC_082716.1:102403410-102766116 GCF_030144855.1 Hypanus sabinus | reverse complement strand
CAGATTATAGAACGTAGTTCATAGATCATGGAACGTAGTTCATAGATCATAGAACATAGAACATCATAGAACATAGAACATAGATCATAGAACATAGAACACAGATCATAGAACATAAAACATAGATTATAGAACATAGAACACAGATCATAGAATGTAGTTCATAGATCATAGAACGTAGAACATAGATCATAGAATGTAGATCATAGATCATAGAACATAGTTCATAGATCATAGAACGTAGGACATAGATCATAGATCATAGAACGTAGAACACAGATCATAGAATGTAGAACATAGATCATAGAATGTAGAACATAGATCATAGATCATAGAACGTAGAACATAGATCATAGAATGTAGAACATAGATCATAGAATGTAGAACATAGATCATAGAACGTAAAACATAGATTATAGAACATAGAACATAGATCATAGAACAGATTTTAGAACGTAATTCATAGATCATAGAACATAGAACATAGATCATAGAACGTAGTTCATAAATCATAGAACATAGAACATAGATCATAGAACGTAGAACATAGATCATAGAACATAGAACACAGATCATAGAATGTAGAACATAGATCATAGAACATAGATCATAGAACATAGAACAGATCATAGAACGTAGAACATAGATCATAGATCATAGAACACAGATCATAGAACGTAGTTCATAGATCATAGAACATAGAACATAGATCATAGAAGAGTAGAGCACAGGAACAGGCCCTTTGGTGCACAATGTTGTGTGGAACCGATTACGTTAGAAATCAAATGGGCAATCAAGCAATCCCTTCTGCCTGCACAATGTTTGTATCTTTCCTCACATTCATGAACCTATCTAAACATCTCTCAATAGTCTTCAATGTATCTACCTCTGTCACCAGTCCAGGCAATCACCACTTTCTGTGTCAAAAATTATGCCCCCAGATTGGTCAAACGTGGTCCAAGAGTGGTCAAACGTTCCTCATATGTTAACCCTCTCATTCCCAGAATCATTCTAGACCTGTTTTGAAATTACCTCCTTCTCACCTTCAATGCATACCCTTTGGCATTAGGCACTTCAAACCCTGGAAAAAAGATACTGTCTGTCTACACTATCTGTGCCTTGCATAATCTTGTAAACTTCTATCAGATCTCTCCTCAGACTCTGCCGCTCCAGAGACAACAGCCCAAGTTTGTCCAAATTCTTGTTATAACTCATACCTTCTAATCGCAGGGTGAGTACTCAAAGTGTGCATGGTACAGCTGGCTGGTGTGTTTGCAGATATTTTTAATCTCTCCCTCTGCCAGTGTGTAGTGCCCCCTGCTGATTTCAAATTGTCCATCATTATACCTGTACCTAAGAAAGCCAAGGTAACATGGCTTCACGATTGCTGTCCTATCACACTCACCTCAATTATAAGCAAATGCTTTGGGAGGTTGGTCAAGGGCTACATCTGCAGCTTGCTACCACCCACACTGGACACCCTACAGTTCTCCTACTGATACAACTGATCGACAGACAGTCGCAGCAGTACACACTGTCCTCACTCACCTGGAGAAGAGGGGTGCATACATTAGAACACTGTTCCTTGACTACAGTTCAGCATTCAACACCATCATTCCCTCCAGACTTGACAGGAAGCTCAGAGAACTGCACCCCGCCTTGATCCTGGATCTCCTGTTGGATCATGGGCAGGTGGTAAGGATGGGCTCCCTCACCTCTGCCCCTCTGACTCTCAACACAGGAGCCCCCAGGGCCATTTCTTGAGTCACCTGCTCTACACCCTATACACTCATGACTGTGTTGCCATGCACAGCTCCAATCTGCTGATCAAATTTGCAGATGACACGACATTGATCGGCCTTATTTCCACCAATGATGAGACAGCCTAGAGAGGAGAAGTCAACGCCTTGACACAGTGGTGCCAAGAAAACAACCTCTCCCTCAATGAAGGAGTTGATCGTGGATTACAGGAGGAATTGAGACAGCTAGTCCCTATTGACATCAATGAGACTGTAGTTGAGAGGGTGAGTAGTTTCAAGTTCCTCAATATACACATCTCCAAGGATCTCACCTGGATTGTACATACCGGCTGTGTTGTGAAAAAAGCACAACAACGCCTCTTTCACCTCAGATGGTTGAAGAAGTTTGGCACGAGTTCCCAAATCCATAGGACTTTCTCCAGGGGCACCACCTGGTACGGGAACTGTACTACCCTCAATCACAGGGCACAGCAGAGAGTGGTGCGGACAGCCCAGTGCAGCTGTAGATGTGAACTTCCCACTATTCAGGACACTTACAGCAGCAGTGATGCAAAAGGGGCCCGGAGGATCATTAGGGACTCCAGCCGCCCCGACCGCAAACTGTTTCAGCTGCTTCCATCTGGCAAATTGAATCCAAATACTGGTAAACTCTTCAGCACCCTCTCCAAAGCCTCAACATCCTTCCTACAGAGGGGTGACCAGAACTGCCACAATACCCTGGATGGGACCTAACCAGAGTTTTATCTTATTATAGCACATGCCCTCTAATCCAGGCAACATCCTAGTAAACTTCTCCTGTGGATACAGACAATGGAGAGATATAGATGGTCTGCTGGCAGAAGAGATCTTGGTTAATTCAGCTTCGTGTTCAGTGTAGAGTGTGGGCCAGGGGCCTGCTCATTATAGCACAAACTGAAACCATTCAAATCAAATCTCAATCTGCCAGACAGTGTCCCCCTCACTCCTGAGCTGTCCTTTGCCCTTTGCCTGGATCTGGGGCAGTAGGTGCAGGCTGCAGGGTTGGACACACTCCTGAAAAACAGAGACTGTGGAGGGGGGGGGGGGTTGAGTGGGCAAACTAAAGCAGGAACTACTGGGATACCCAATAGGTCAGGCAGCATCTGTAGAACAAGAACCAAACTCAGGCAGCCTCTTCCAGACGATCAAAGTTCAAAGTAAATGTATTATCATACATTTCACCATATAAAGCCCTGAGATTCATTTTCCTGTGGGCGTACTCAATAAATCTATAGAATAGTAGCAGTATCAGGATCAATGAAAGGCCAACCAGAGTGCAGAAGGCACCAAACTGTGCAAATGCAAATATAAATAAATAGCAATACATAATGACAACAAGAGATAGTGAGATAAAGGGTCCTTAAAGTGAGACCATTGGTTGTGGGAACATCTCAATGGATGGGCAAGTGAGTGTGTTTATCTTGTTTTGTTCAAAAGCCGGATGGCTGAGGGGTAATAACTGTTCTTGAACCTGGTGGTGCAAGTCCTGAGGCTCGTGTACCTTCTATCAGATGGTAGCAGTGAGAAGAGAGCAAGGCCTTTTCCCATATCCAGGTCGAGGTGAGGATCTTTGATGCTACTTTCCTACGGCAACATATCATGTAGATGTACTCAGCCGTACACCCATGATGGACTGGGTCAAATCCACTACTTTCGCAGGAGTTTCCATTCAAAGTCATTGGTGTTCCCATACCAGGCCATAATGCAGCCAGCCAATGTGCTTTCCATCGCACATCTCCAGAAGTTTGTTGAGGTTTTTGGTGGCATTCCAAATCTCCGCTGACTCCTGAGCATGATGTTCTTCTTGACTTGTCCGTGAGCTGTGATTAGAAGATTCTCACTGAGATTCAATCAGATAAGAACGCTTCCCTCCCTGTCAGCTGAAATGTTTAATATACACAAGGCACCTCACGCAGCAAACAGGTTTAAATTCCACATTGGGCTCCACGCCATGTGACTGGGAGACAACGGTTCTTTAATGGTCGGCTTTGAAGCTGTCAGCACAGCAGTGTGAAGCTCCCAGGTTATTTTTAGCAGCTCAGTAAATATCTTACTAACACTTACACAAGGCAATGAATACATTAGTATCACAGGACAAAAATAAGTGTGTGTGAGATTCCAGTGTGAGTCATCCTCCAGCAAGCTTCAGCTCTGGCGACAACCTTGCATTTCGAAGCCTGCGGGCTTGGTAGAGATAAAAGGTCCTCTTGCTTTGCTTCTCTGGCCAAGGAAATCCTAAAACCGTTTTTAAGGGTTGGGTTCCCACTTCCGCCTGTCAGGAGTTTGTATGTTCTAAAGACTTTCCAGTTGGTGGGTTAATTGGCCATTGTATATTGTCCAGCTTGGACAACATATACAGCTTGGATTAAATCCAGCTGGGTGGCATGGGTGGAAGGGCCTTTTCTGCACTGTATTCTGATAGAAAAATGAATAACCGAACTACTGTTTATTATTCTTTTTTTTTACCTTCTTTGTGCACTATCTATTAAATTTAACTTTTTTTATTTCGAGATACAGAGTGGAACAGGCCCTAAAGGCCTAATGACCTGTGCTGCCCATCAACAAACAATTTTTAATATATTTTTATTGGGATACAGCGTGTCCCCTGAGCCACGCCAGCCAGCAATCCGCAATGCAACCCAGGCTTAATCACACGACAATTTACAACAATCGGTTAACCTACCAACCAGCACATCTTTGGACTCTGGGAGGAAACCACGGGGAGAATGTAGAAACTCCTCACAGGCAGCGGTGGGAATTGAACCCTGGTCTCCTGGACAGTAAATCGTTGTGCTAACCACTACACTACCATACTGCCCCTCGAGAAGAATGTACAAGCTCCTTACAGATAGATCTGGAATTGAAATCTGAGGAATGACGCCTCAAGCTGTGATACCGTTGTGACCGTGATACCCTTCTACTTATTTGATCTCAGGATGGAGACTGTGATGGCCCAGCCTGGACTGACCGCCTGTTCCTGTTTTGCCCTGAGCTGAGTGGTTAGAGGGTCTGCGCTGAGAGTGAGGGCTCCTTCTACCCACCCCTTCAGTGTGGAGGTGGAGGCTTCACGTGGATGGCAAGGCCTACCTGACGGTGGCAGTGGGGTGCAGGTGCACACCCCCATCTACAACACACACACAGATACAGAGAGGAATGTACTCAGGCCATCTTTACCCCTGCACCCAACCACAACATAGAAAGAAAGCAAAATGAGGGGGTGGGCATGAGGAAAACTCCACTCCCCACTGTTTACTCCCTACTCCACCCTGTTTTTCCTCGTTCTGATGAACCCCTCACCCCTCCTCATCCCCTCCCCCACCTTCATGACCTGCCCATAATCTCCCTTCAGTGCCCCTCCTCTTTCCCTTTTTCCTACAGTCCACTCTCCTCTCTTGTCAGATTCCTTCTTCTCCAGCCCTTTACCTCTTCCACCTCTCACCTTCTAGGTTCTCACTTCATCCCCCCCACCACCCCTCACCTGATCTCATCTGCCCCACACCTGCCCCTGTGTCCACTCCTCCTACCCTTTCTCCATGGTCTGCTCTCCTCTCCTATCAGGTTCCTTTTTCCTCAGCCCTTTACCTCTTCCACCTATCATCTCCCAGGCTCTTACTTCATCTCTCCTCCCCCACCCACCCACCAAGCCCCTCTCGCCTGAATTTACCCATTATCTCCTCCATCTTTTTCTGGCTTCTGCTCTGATGAGGGATCTTTCTCTCCACAGAAGCTGCCTGACCTGCTGGATTCCTCCAGCATTTTGTGTGTGTTGCTCTGGATTTCCAGCCTCCCTTGGTGTCAGGCCTTGTCAGAACCAATGGGACAGGAGTGGTGGAAAGATATCCTCAATCCAGACAGAGCATTTACAAAGCAGAGGACCACAGCAGAGAATTGTGGCCTTGCTATGTGGTTTGCAGATAAGATCTGGTCCATACTTCTGAAATCTTCTTTGTAGCAGTTGCATAAGGCTAAGGCTCTCTAAGGCACTGGTGAAGCCTCACTTGAGTATTGTGAGCCATTTTGGGAACCTTATCTAAGAAAGGATGTGCTGACATTCGAGAGGGTTCAAAGGAGATTCACGGGAATGAATCTGGGATTGAAAGGCTTGTCATATGAGGAGTGTTTGATGGCTCTGGGGCTCTACTCACTGGAGTTCGTAAGAAGGAGGGGTGACCTTATTAAAACCTATCGAGTATTGGAAGGCCTCAACTGAGTGGATCTGGAGAGGATATTTCCTGTGGTGGGGGATACTGATTCAGAAAAGAGGAATGTCCACTTAGAACGGAGATGAAGAGGAATTTCATTAGCCAGAGAGTGGTGAATTTGTTGCCACAGGCAGCTGTGGAGATTAAGTCATTGTGTACATTTAAGGCAGAGGTTGATAGATTCTTGATTGGTCAGAGCATGAAGGGATATGGGGAGAAGGCAGGAGATTGGGGCTGAGAGAGAAATGGATCAGCCAAGATGGAATGGCGGAGCAGACTCGATGGACCAAATGGCCTAATTCTCCTCCTATATCTTATCTTATGGCCTTATAACTCTCACCCTATCTCAGCAGTGGAATGCTATGGAGCACCTGCTGACCTACCAAGTGTTGTTTCAGTGTTTTATCTTTATTTAGAGATAATGCATGGTAATGGGCCTGCTCCATCCAATGTGACCAATGAACCTACTCACCCATACATGTTTGGACAGTGGGAGGTATCCGGAGTACCTGAGGAAACTCACACAGTCATGGGGGGAATGCACAAACTACTTACAGAACTGACCCCGGTTCCTTGGTGCTGTAAAGCGATTCTGGAATGGCAATTGTCAAGAGGACTTCAATTTCTGTATTATCACCATCATTATATCCTGTGTTGTATGACGTGGGCAATCTTGGTCTTTCCATGACCATGATTCTTCTTGGCAAATTTTTCTACAGAAGTGGTTTTGCCATCGCCTTCTTCTGGGCAGTGTCTTTACAAGACGGGTGACCCCAACCATTATCAATACTGGTCAGACATTGTCTACCTGGTGTCAATGGTCACATAACCAGGACTTGTGAATTGCACCGGCTGCTCATATGAATGTCCACCACCTGCTCCCATGGTCTCATGTGACCCTGATTGGGGCTGGTGCTAAGGAAATGCAAGGGTGATCTTACAAGCTAGTGGAGGGGAGAAGCGCCTTACACCTCCTTTGGTAGAGACGTATCTCCACCCTGCCACTGAATTTTGTATGTGAAATGGGTGAATCAGATTGGCTGAGGCAGTCTTCAGGGATACTCCATAGAATCCATCTGTGATAGATATTGTGATTTCACACAGTCCTTTTTCTCTCTCATCACTGTCTTGTGTAATTGTATAATGCATGCTCTGAACCAAGATGCCTGAGATTCTGGTGCAAGCAAGATTCTCTCTGCGTCTAAAAGGACGCCATGATAGCATAGTGGTCAGTGTGACAGCCATGATAGCGTAACGGTCAGTGTGACAGCCATGATAGCGTAACGGTCAGTGTGACAGCCATGATAGCATAGCGGTCAGTGTGACGGCCATGATAGTGTAATGGTCAGTGTGACGGCCATGATAGCGTAGCGGTCAGTGTGACGGCCATGATAGCATAGTGGTCAGTGTGACGGCATTACAGCTTGTGGCGTCGGAGTGTGCGGTTCAATTCCAGCACCCTCTACAGGCGAATGTGTATGCTCCTTCTGCTGCTACTCTTCTGCCTCACAGTCTACAGACGTACTGGTTAGCACAGGGGTTCCCAACCTTTTTTATGCCAATGAGCCTTACATTAACTGAGGGGTCCATGGACCTCCACGTTGGAAACCCCTGGGTTAGTAGGTTAACTGGTGATTTTAAATTGTCCTGTTATGTCGCTGGTGCTTAGGGCAGCAATGAAGGTCCTCCATCTCTGTCTGTCCTTGGCCATCTTCTCCGTTGTGCCTCAGGTGTGGTTCAGGGTCCTTATCTCTGCCTCTGTGGTACGGTGCCAAGTTGCCTTTGGTCTCCCACATCTCCTCCATCCTTCAGGGGTCCCATCACATCCCAACAGTTCTTCATGATGATTGTGGCCTCTTGGTGATACCGAAGGAGTAGGGTGTGGTTGGAGATCGTCCTCGGCCTGAAGATACAGAGGATCCTCCAGAGGCTCATGGTGTGGAATGACGACTGCTTACTTAGGTCACTCTCTGTCGTGTGGCTGCTACTAGAGTGTGGACAGGCTCAGCTCCTGTGTTTAGGGCAGGGTTAAATCTGTAGGTTCCTGGTTTGTGTGGGCCCACCATATCACTAAATTATATATTTAAAAAACCTGTATGTGTACCAGTGTTTGTAAAGTCCCTTCATTAAATCAGCCTTGGTGAGATTGGAAGCTGTGTTGCTCAAAACAACCCGAATCTTGGCAACAAAGAACAAGAAATGAAGCGTCTGTGGAACATCTCTGAGGATGAAAAGACACAGCCTGGGGCTAGGAGGAGAATGTTAAGAGCTTGTCTCTGAGCAGCTGAGCTTGATCTGAGTCCCCCGAAAGCTGAGATTACTCAATGTCAGCAGATAGAAGAGAAAAGTGAAACAGTTATGTATTCCTTCCTGCCGAGACCCTTTACAGAACCGAGAGTATTACAGCACAGTACAGGCCCTTCAGCCAGCTATGCGGTGCCAACTTTACAACCTACTCTAGGGTCAACCTAACCCTTCCTTCCCACATAACTCGCAATTTTCCATCGTCCATCTTAGTCAGCTCCATCCTGGGCACTAACCTCTGTAGCATCCAGGACATCTTCAAGGAGCGACAAATCAAAAAGGTGCATCCATCATTAAAGACCCCCATCACCCAGGGAGTGCCCCCTTCTCACTGCTGCCATCAGGAAGGAGGTACAGGAGCATGAAAGCACGCACTCAGCGATTCTGGAACAGGTTTCTCCTCTCTGCCATCTGACTCTGAATGGGCACTAAACCCATGGACACTATCTCACTATTTTTTTGTACTTCTATTTTTGTACTATTTATAAATTTGACTACTTAATATATACTTAGTGTGATTCACGTCTTTTTCTCTGTTATTATGTATTGGCAATGAACAGCTGCTGCAAAATCAACACATTTCACGGCATTTGCCTGTGATATTAAACCCGATTCTGATTCCGATTCTGAGGGTTTCTTTATTGCCCCTAATACTGTATATTTGCCTCTACCACCATCCCAGCTCCATTCATTCACCACTCTCTGTGTCAAAAAACTTCATCCTGACATCCCTCCTATACTTACCTCCAACCACCTTAAAATTATACCCCCTGCATTAGCCATTTCTGCCCTGAGAAGAAAGTCTCTGGCTGTCTCCTACCTTCATCTGGAGAAACACGTCGAGCAGGTTCGTCCGCCCAGAACCTCTGAGTGGCCAAGCAATTCCCACAAATGAGCATCCCTTGATCTTTGAAGATGGCTTTGGATCGGAAACATCAGACGCCCAGAAATGGACTAGAAATAAAATACTCTGACACTCTGGGTGGGTGGGGGGTGGGGGGGTGTTGCATGGTTGATAGCCAGCCCCTGCATTTCTAATGAACAGCACTGTTTATTGTTCTTGTGCACTTCAGTGGGATTATGGTGGGAAGTTCCAGTTCATTTACGGTTACATTTTGGTTTGGGTTATACAGTCATTCGCTTGTGCGTTGGTGGGTCACCCTGACTGTAACCAGGTGTGTAATAATCACCTCCCCCATCTGTATGAGACGAATTGGGTTCTCTCCCCGGGTCATGGTTCCTGGTCTGTTTGGTGTTATCGCAATAAAATGGAGTGTAACGAGCTTCCTCTTCTGTCATTAAGGACCAAATGCACGCCACAATATGTTACTACATGACGGTCTACTTTAGAAACCAAGCCGAGGTCACTTGCAGAATTTTCTTCCCTTTGTGATCCAATCTGACGTGTAGATTTTACAATAGGGTGGGTAGACCTTCAAGCTGTGACTGATAAACCACCACATCATATATTAATGTTCTGACTCTTTGAGCCAAACAAGATCACAAAGAGTTGTTCTGGAGTTTCTTGCTGGTTAAGGTCCAACAATATCTGGGATGTTCTAGCACGATGTGGGCTTCTTTGATTCTATCTGTCCAGAAGAGGTATTGAAGTACGTATGGCCATTAAAAAAAAAATCAAAAAGCAGAATGGGAAGCCCAGGGGTAAATTGCAAACCAGTGCAAACCACTGTTCATGTAACCCCAGGGGGCATCAATGGAAACTGGCTGAGAACTGGGTGATAGTGTGAGATGTGGGTAAAAGTTAGGTACTGGCTGAGTTATAATGATGGAGGAGGGCGAGGAAGTGGAGAGGCAGAAAGGAGCAGGAAGAGGGAGATGGGAAGAAGAGCAGGGAAGAGAAAGGAGGAGGGAGGAAGACGATAGAGGGATCAAGAGAGGAAATAGGAGGAGAAGGGTTGGAGGAGATGGCAGGAGGAGTGAAGGGGAAGGGGGAGACGGTAAGAGGGCAGGAGATTGAAAGAAGAGATGGGCGATACAGCAAGGAGAAGGGAATGGAGGAGGGAGGAGATGGGGATGGAGGTGGGAGATGAGGTATGGAAGGGGAGGAGATGAGAGATGGAGGAGGGAGAAGGGATGGAGGAGGGAGAAGGGGATGGAGCAGAATGGATAAAGGTGTAGGGGAGGGAGTAGATGGGGGATGGTGGAGATGAGGTTAGGGTAGGGTTGAGATGAGGGATTGAAATTGGAACAGATGAGGAATGGAAAGGAAGTGAGGAGTGGAGAAGTGAGGAGATGGAAATTGAGGATGGAGGATATGGGGCTAGACATGGGAGATGGTGAGCATTGGAGGAGGAAAGAGATGAGAACAGAGAAGGGTTGAGATGAGAGATTGAGGTTGGAGGAGACGAGGGTTAGAAGAGGTCTATGGTGATGGAGTAGTGATAAGATGAAGAATAGAAGAGGGATAGAAGATGGGGCTGGAGGAGGGTGGAGGTGAGAACTGAGGAAGAAGGAGATGGGATAGAGGGTGAGGACATGAGGGATAGAGGGGTTTGAAGATGGGGATGGTGGAAGGAGAAGATGAGGATTAAGCAGGGAGGAGATAGGGATGGAGGGAGGAGGTGAGGTGTGGAGGAGCAAGGAGATAGGAATTGAGGAAGGAGGAGATGGGAGTGGTGGAAGGATAAGATGAGGATTAAGCAGGGAGGAGATGGGGATGGAGGGGAGGAGATCAGGGATAAAGAAGATGGGGCGGTGAAAGGATGAGATGAGGATCCAGGAGGTAAGGGGGTGGAGGAGGGCAAAACTGAGGATGGAGGAGTGAAGGGATGGAGTTTGAGGAAAGTGTAAATGGGGGATCATGGAAAGAGGATTTGAGGGATGGTGGAGGAAGGAGATGTGAGGTGAACTAAGGAGGAGATGAGGGATGGAGGATAGAGAAGAAGGGGAGAATGGAGCAAGGTAATAAAGATTGAGGATGGGGAGATGGGGATTGAGGAGTGGAGATGAAGAATGGCGGAGGTGAGGGATGGAGGAGGGAGATGAGGATTGAGGAGGGAGGGGATGGGATTTGAGGAGGGAAGAGTTGGGGAACTAGGACGGAGGAGGTTTGGGGGGTCATGGAGGGAGGAGATGATGGATGGTCAATGAGGGGAACATGAAAATAGGGAAGAAATGAGTGATGGAGGAGGGATGAGAATGTGATATGGAGGAGGAAGGAGGTTTGGGGTTGAGTAGGGAGATAAGGGATAGAGGATGGGGAGATGAGAAGGGGAGGGAATGAGGGACAGAGAAGGGAGGATACGAGGATGGAGGAGGGAGGAAATGATGGATGGAGAAGGGAGTAGATGAGGGGTTGAGGAGGGAAGAGATGAGGGTGGAGAAGGGAGGAGGTGGGATGGAGGAGGGAGGAGATGAAGAGTTGGGGAGAGAGGAGATGCGAATAGAGGGTGTTGATGGATGGAATTAGGCCATTTTGCCCATTGAGTCTGCTTCGCCATTTCATCATGACTGATCCATTTCCCTCTCAGCCCCAGTCTCCTGCCTATATCCTTTCATGCCTGACTAATGAAGAACCTTTCAATCTCTGCCTTAAACATACCCATTGACTTGGCCTCCATAGCCACCTGTGTCAATGAATTCACTGGCATACGTTACATTTAATATGTTTTGTGAAAGAACCAGAAAAGTAGAGACGTAGTTTTCATGGGTTCACAAAGATTGGATGGCAGAGGAGAAGAAGCTGTTCCTGAATCATTGAGTGTGCGTTTTCAGGCTCCTGTCCCTCCTCCCTGATGGCAGAGGGGAAGAAGCTGTTCCTGAATCATTGAGTGTGCGTTTTCAGGCTCCTGTCCCTCGCCCCTGTTGGTAGCAATGAGAACGAGGCATGACCTGGGTGATGGGTGTCCCTAATGATGGACGCTGCCTTTTTCAGTTTTTGCTCCTCGAAGATGTCCATGCTGCTGAGAAGGTGAGTGTCCACGTTGGAGGTGGCTGAACTTACAACTTTCTGCCCCTAATTGTGATCCTGTGCAGTGGTCTCCCCACCATACCAGACATCTGAAAACTTTGAAATCTGAGCAGTTTTGGAAATAAATCTGACTGATTTCAACTGGATTCATCCAGGATTGATCACAGAATTGTTGCAGGGAGAGTCTATTCCTTAGCACAACGCGAAGCAGGTTAAATTCCTGCCAATGCCTGGAAGGAGTTCATGACTGTGTGGCTTTCCTCTGGGTGCTGCAGATTCCTCCCAAAGTCCAAAGACCTACTGTTGGTAGGTTAATTGGTCATTGTAAATTGTCCCATGATAAGGCTTGGGTTAAATTGGGGGTTTACCAGGCAGGGTGGCTCAAATGGCAGGGAGGTTCGATTCCACACTATATCTCCATGAATAAATAGCAAATGAACAAGTTCACGACTGTTCTATGTATGTCTATTTACAGCATATTTTAATGTCTGAATGTTTTGTTAATGCCAACTTCAAATTATGGAATTATACAGGATCCGCTTGGATCAACCGGACCATGCCGACCAGGGTCCCGAGCTAAGGCAGGTTTTGATCTTAGGTGGTCCCATTTGCCTGGACGTGGACCCTATCCACATCCAAGCAGGTGAAGATGGTGCCAAGCTCTGGCTTCTGTGGAGGTCGCTGAGCTGTGTTGTGTTGAGAATGTTGCTCAGACTTCATTGTTTTTCTTTAGGTTTGGTTCCCCAAGGTTGTTACAGCCGGTGGTGGAAGGGTGTGTGCAGTAATCTAGATAAGCTCCCACTACTTATTAAATGTGTACCCCAAATAGCCTCTGGCAACCAAGTCCAGCTCCTGGCCTTAACGTGTGGCTAGCTACTAAGTCTGGTGGGACAGTTTCATTGCATCTTCTTTAAAACACTGATTCAGCAGAGCAAAACCAGTCCACAAAATGGAGGATACAGAGCAACTTCACAAAGTGGCAGCCTCTATTCCCTGGACCTCATGGCAAAAACAAAGACAACTGATCTGTCTATATCCACCGTCCTCATTTCATTCGAATTCACTAGTTGGTACACCGTAGTTCTTTCCGGCCAACCCCAGAATCAACATGTGGTTCAACACTGTGGGTGATGTATCAGCCATATTAGTAAGTTCCATCTCATTAAGGTCATTATAACCGGGGGTGGTAATGGGGGTAACTCCCATTATCTATTAAATGGCCCAGTGATGTCTGTCTCAAATCTCCCCTGACTACCAAGTCCAGCTCCTGGCCTTCATGTGTGGCTCAGCTACTGAGCCCAGTGAAACCATTTCTACTGACAGAAGGGGCAAAGGTGGGCTATTGGTGCCTTAAAACCAGTCACTTTGGGCAGATGGCGCTCTTTAGCTACAGCTGGCAGCTCATCAGGGAGAAGGAAAAGTCTGATCTCAAGCCTCCATTGCCTTGTGTTTATACCCACTCATGGGGCAGGCTTCGGAAGTAAATCCCAAGGGAACAATCCAGAGCTGGAGTCTTTAAGGTAGCCTGATGTTGAGTTCAATGCTGACCGGCAACTCCCGTGAGTCTGCTGGTGTCAAACCATATCAGTCTTTGCTGTTCCTTCAGATGCATGGAGAGGGGGAGCTTGCTACATGGGCTACAGCTTGCTCTCCATATTGTACTGCCCTGGCTTTCGTATCTAGACAGCTAGGTCCATGGTTGGTTTTGCAGGTCAGAGAGAGGACTTTTTGCAGTGAGATGCTAGTAGCATCCCTGGGACCAAAAAAAAGTGTAATTGTCCACCCTTTATATCCTTGTTATGATTGCTGGACACTGCTGGACATTAAGAACAGCAAGTACTGCAGGTGAACCCCATCAGCGAGTTGCTCGATGGCAAATGGATTTGTTGCCTTCTGTTGTCATGCAGAGGTGGTGTGCGGGCCAACAAATGATTTTCTTGAACACGAGATACTGGAGATCCAAAGCAACATACAAAATGCTGCAGGAACTCAGAAGATCACACAGCACATATGGGAAAGAGTAAACATTTGGGGTTTTGGGCTGAGACCTTTCTTCAGGGCAGAGAAGAATGTAAGGATGGAAGGGGGAGGAGAAGGAGGCTAGCTAGAATGTGATAAGTGAAGCTAGGTGGGTAGGAAAGGTTAAGGGCTGGAGAGGAAGGAATCTGAAAGGAGTGAAGAAGGGACTATAGGAGAAAGAGGCGGAGGGGACCTAAGGGAAGTGATAAGCAGGTGCGCAGAGGTAAAAGGGCACAGTAGAGAATAGAAGAAGAGGAGGTGGGGATTATTTTTACTGGAAGGAGAAATCCATATTCATGTCTTCAGTTTGGAGGCTACCTAGACAGAATATAAGGAGTTTCTTCTCCACCCGGAGGGTGGTCTCATCTTGGCACAAAGGGACGGACACCGGAACTGGAATGTGAATGGGAATGGAGGAGAGGTGCTTGGCGAAGCGAACAATTGATGTTTTCCCTGTGATTGTGGGCATTGTTAATGTAGAATACTGAAAGTACAGTTCACTGGTCCACTTGACAGTGGGGGGAGACGTGTTGCTTCTGTTGTTGTGTGGACCAGGCCCTCAGACCACAGAGATGCCTGTTGCAGCCACCCAGGGGAGGTGACGCCGAGACAGTGTGGGGGAGAGTAGAGGCCTCTGTGGTGTGTTCTGGAATCTGTGCTGGGTTTGGTGCTGGACCTTTCCAATCGTACTGCGCTCCAGTGTTTGCTCCGTAGAAGACAAGCTGGACCAGGACATCATTGATCTACAAGCCATGGGCTATGTTATTATTTTTGTGACTATGTTTTTCTGCTATCATAATGTACTGTTGATACTGTTCTTTATACCTTGGCCCAGAGCATTGCTATTTCTTCTGGCTGCATTCATGTGTTTGGTTGGATGACAATTAAACTTTAGCATGAACGAGTTAGTGGCCAGGTTAAGGTTTAGGGACAGGGATGTGGGGGATTTAAAGGACTGGTCAGAGTCTAAGCCTCTGCTCCATATTCAAAGGTCAGCAATGGAGATATGGTCGGATATTGGGCCCGCAGACCAGCAAAGACTGGTTGTCCAGATTGGAGTTCCACACTGGCTGGAAAAGGAATTCCCTAGGTACGTGAATCGCAAGACCGGTGTCTGGGGCCCCGTCAATGGTGAACTTGGAGCCCCAGGCTCTGGATTTCGGGTCCTCACTCGCCGCCATCAGCAAGTCCTGACAATAACAAAGATCAGGGCCCGCAGATCGATCGAGAGTCCAGAAATCAAGGCCTGATAACGAGCTCTGGATCTGTGAAACCACTGGTGAAGTCGAAGGCTCAATGTCTGCAAATCTATGAGTCTGCTGGAGGCTGGAAGCCAAAGACGGCCTGCCCCAGAGTGCAGGGACTGTGTATGTGCGTGGGTGGGAAGGTTTGAGGGAGAAATGGGACCTCATCATGTTGCGGTTGCTTTGTTATTTGCTGCCATTTGTGTTGTTCTGCTGGGCACCATGGGTATGCTACGTTGGCGCCAGAACGTGCGGTGACACTCGCAGGCTAAGCTCAGCACGTCCCTAGCTGTGTTGGTTGTTAACACGAACGCTGCATTTCGCTGTATGTTTCGATGTACATGCGATAAATCAATCTGAATCTGAATCCCAATCAGAACTTGAATCTGAATCTCCAGTACTCCTCAAGTTCGATCAGTATTATTCCCTTCGATCTTTCCTGAGGCTTTTGGGATTCTGTTCAGCTCCATGACTGATTCTGCTACCACCATCTGCCTTTAATCTTTTTCCCCCCTAAAAAATTGAAATATGTTCCCTCTTGTTCTTAAAACACTGGCAAACGGTAATATTGGGCCTCTGCCTACTCATCAGACTGCTGAGTTGCTGGGTATCAGACCATTCTCTCCCAGAAATATGTGCTCCCCCAGTCCTTGAAACACTGACAAAGGACAATATTGACCCTCTGTCCACCGGTCTGACTGCTGGGTTCATGGGTATCAGAGCATTCTTCCGGAAATATGCGGCCCCCTGTCCTGGAAACACTGACTGGAGGCAATACCGTCCTCTGTCCATCGGTCTAACTGCTGCATTCCTGGGTGTCAGATCACTCTCACCCGGGAAACTATCCACTGGAGATCTTGTGCACGGCTCCAGGAAAGCTCATTACTCTATAATTACTCCGGTATTATACGGGACTGAAGCATAATTTCACCTTAAAGGATAAGATCATCTGTTCAATTAGGAGATGTTCTCTTCCTGATAACAAAAATAATTGGCACTTGCAAATTGCAATCATAGAGACGCATCAACGCCACTCTAATAGGTACAACAGATTCCAATTCACAGCGGACATACACAAATCCATCAGTAACATTCTTGGTGTTCTGTGCTAATGAATATGTTCGCTTCAGCTTGGCTGATTCATCTTTTAACATAGTTGCGGCACATGCAAATGACAAGATACAAATGCCTGATCAAGCCTTTAAATTAATAATGTAGATATATTGCATACTTTCACACGAGTCGCTTCATGCAATATCAAACCTAATTATTTTCTGTCCAGGCACGTCTGCGTGAATGGGCTGGGAGTCAATAGAAGCAGCTGTCTGCTATTTTTATGAGATTCCTCCCTGAGCAGAACATAAAGGTTTCTGCATGTGCTGAGGGAAGGAAAAGAGTGGTGGTATTTACGATTCCTGAAATGCTTTTTGCTTCTTTTCCCTACATCCCAGATCAGAAGATTGCTGGCAGTGAGGAAGGGAAATGCAATTTTAGCATTTGATTTGAGAGAACAACAAGAATGTTGTGCTGAGGTTTTATAAGGCTTTGGTCAGACCACGATTGGAATATTGCAAGCAGTTTGGGGCACCAAGGATGTGTTGGCATTGGAACCTCTAGAGGAGGTTCATGAGAATGATCCCAGGAATGAAAGGGTTAATGCATGAAGAGCATTTGATGGCTTTGGGCCTGTACTCACTGGAATTTAGAAGCATGAGGGGGAAGATCTCAAGGAAAACTATTGAATATTGAAAGGTCTAGGTCAGTGTTTCTCAACCTAGGGTCCTATAATGGTACAGTCGACGCTTTAACAGGAGATGTTGACTGTCCTCTTCTCCATAGTTTCTATCTGGCCTGTTGAGCTCTTCCAGCATTTTGTGTGTGTTGCTTGGATTTCTAACACCTGCAGATATTCTCTTGTTTGTTTTGTGTGTGTCCAGTTATGGCTTTGGTCCATGGCATACAAAAGGCTGGGAAGCACTGGTCAAGACAGAGTGGGTGTGGAGAACTTATTTCCTATAGTCGGAGAATTTAGAAGCAGTGGGCACAGCCTCAGAATAGAGGGTCACCCCTTTATATCAGAGGTGAAGAGGAATTTCTTCAGCCACAGAGTAGTGAATCTGTGGAATTCATTGCCACAGATGGCTGTGGAGGCCAAGTCATTGGATATATTTAAAGTGGAGTTTGACAGGTTCTTGATTAATTGGGTATCAAAGGTCGTGGGAAAAAGGCAAGAGAATGGGGTTGAGGAGGATAATAATTCAGCTATGATTGAATGGTAGCTGGACTCTGATAGGACAAAAGATCAAATTCTGCTCCCATGTCTTATAGTGCTAAGAGTCAGCAGGCAATTGTCCACAACCTGAGCAGGAGTCCCCAACCGTTTTTTATGTAATGGAGCCTTTCCATTAACTGAGGGGTCCGTGAAGCCCAGGATGGGAACCCCTAACCTGCAGCAGCTCACAGTCTGCTGGAAACTCAGCAGGCTGTGCAGCATCTGTGGGGGGTTCTCATTCGATGGCTCTGGGGCTGTACTCACTGGAATTTAGAAGAATTAGGGGAAGATATCAAGGAAAACTATTGAATATTGAAAGGTCTAGATCAGAAGGTCCCACTTCAGCTCCACACACCCCTTGTTTAATGGTGTTTGTCCACGGCATTAAAAAAGTAGGGAATTCCTGGTCTAGATTGAATGGACATGGAGAACTTATTTCCTATAGTGGAGGAATTCAGGACCAGACGGTACAGCCTCAGAATACAAGGACAGAGTTGAGTAGGAGGGTGGTGAATCTGTGGAATTCATTGCCACTGACGGCTGTGGAGGCCAAATCATTGAGTATATTTAAAGCGGAGGTTGATAGATTCTTGGTTAGTCAGAGCATCAAAGATTACGGGAAGGAGGCAGGACAATGGGATGAGAGGGATAATAATGTCAATGGGACTAGGCGGGTTAAATGTTTTGGCATGGACTAGATGGGCCAAAGGGCCCATTTCTGTGCTGTACTTTTCTATGACTCTAAATTGGCCATGATGGAATGGTGGAGAAGACTCATTGGGACGAACGGCTCCTACGTCTTATGGTCTTATAATTCACAGAAGAGGACAGGCAGGAACCATGTGAAGGGCAATACAATAGGGACAAATACAACAACTCTTTTCAAAGCTTTGTGATTACTTGAGAGTGGTGAAGCAAGTAAGAACCCGAGTCTAGTTTCACACTGGATCAGAGGCTTCCACACAAAGAGACAGACACAACTCCCATCCTGGCTTGTTAAATCAGGTCTCTGAATCTCAGGGGCTCCGACGATCTGCTGAAAGTAAACTTACCATTTACACATTACTCATCGCATCTTTTAAGAGAAAATTGTATAACAGGCCCTCCAGGAGCAGGCTAGCCCAGGAGGGGATTCATTTGAGAGATAGCACACACAAAATGCTAGAGGGTCTTAGCAGATCAGGCAACATCTACTGAGCACACTGGAGTGATTAGCTCGAGAATGTTTGAAAGGTTGAAAGGTTCATTTATTATCAAAGTATATACACTGTATACAATCCTATGATTCATCTTCTCCGGGTAGTCATGAAGCAAAGAAAACCACCAACCCCACCCTCACAGAAAAAAAAACAAATCAACTCGATTCTGAACCCCGCATGTGAAAAAAAAACTATCGTGCCAAATGGCAACAAGAAAGAACAGGCAAAAACACAGAATATAAAAAAATAGTATGAAGCTGAAAGTGCCCAATTTGAGCTACAGTCCACGGTCCGTAACTCCATAAACCGCAGAAGTTCTGGCTGAGTGAGTAGGTGGGAATGATCTGAGATTAATTCTAGTACTGGGGAGAGTGGGCAGTGTGATTTGATGAACAGGTGCTGGAAATCCAGAGCAACACGCACACACACGTGCTGGAGGAACTCAAAAGATCAGGCAGCATCTGTGGAGGAATAAGCAGTCAATGTTTCAGGATTGGAAAGGAAGGGGGAAAATCTCCAGAATAAAATGGCAGGGGGGAGGAGGAGAAGGAGGCTAACTGGAAGGTGAGATGTGAAGCCAGGTGTGTGGGAAAGCTAAAGGGCTGAAGAATAAGAAATTTTATAGGAGAGGAGAGTGGACCATAGGGATAAAGGAAGGAGGAGAGACACCAGGGGAAGGCGATAGGCAGGTGAGAATAGGTTAAGAGACCAAAGTTGGGAATAGTAAAAAAGGGGAGGGGAAGGAATTTTTTTAATCAGAAGGAGAAATCAATATTCATGCCATCAGGTTGGAGGCTACACAAATGGAATATGAGGTGTTGCTCCACCACCCTGTGGGTGGCCCCATCTTCAGAGTGATCTGATTTTGACTGGTGGGGTGAGAATAGGTTAGTGGATATCTTGGACTTCTGTGCAGAGAAGTCTACAATATGTAGATCTTTCAAAATGCACCCGAGACTACGGGTGCTGGAATTGATTGCCTGCTGGAGGAACTGAGTGGGGAGAAAGGAATTCTCAATGCCTTGTATCAGGATTCAGAATCAGAATCCGATTTCACATCACTGGTATTTGTAGTTTTGAGCAGCAGTACAATGCAGTATATAAAATATACTGTAAATTACAATAAGAAATATATACATAATTAAGTAGTGCAAAAGGTGAGCAAGAAATAATGAGGTAGTGTTCATGGACCATTCAGAAACCCGATGAGATGTTGAGTGTGCGTCTTCAGGCCCTCGTACCTCCTCCCTGAGAAGAGGGCATGTCCCTGATTGCGGGGGCGGATGCTAATTTCCTGAGGCTTTATGTTTTGAAGACGTCCTCTGTGCTACGGAGCTTAGTGTCCAAGATGGAGGTGGCTGAGTCTGCAATCCTCTGTAGCTTTTTTCCAAACCTGTGCAGTTCCACCCCACCTCCCCCCCCCCCCAATACCAGGTGATGTTACCACCTGCTAGAATACTCTCCAGTGTACATCTGTAGGAATTTGCGAAAATCTTTGGTGACATACCTCATCTCCCTCAAGCACCTAATGAAATATAACCCCTGTCAATTGCATCAATATGTTGGGCCCAGGCTAGAGCTTCAGAGATGCTGACACCCAGGAACTTATAAGCTGATCTCCTTTTCCTGGGGAGTTTCAGTTGTCCTGGTAGAACTGACAGCTCCATGGATTGAGGAGGCGTTGGGATGTAAGAAAGCCAAATACAAGGAGCTGGTAGAGTGGTGCCAGAGACAGGGGTGGAGGGCACAATGCCAGCTTATAGAGGTGGGGTGTAGAGGTCTTGTTGGCTGCTTGTTCTGCACAACCTACTCTCTCCTTGGCCTTACAGGGGCTGCAAAGAGCCATCAGGACTGTCATCTGAGTAAGCACCCAGATGGTTATGGATAAAGAGGTTTGACCCATGGATCAGCGCTGCTGGGACACAAGCAGGGGCCCAATCAACCCTGGCTGGTTTGTCTGGGTGAGGGTGCCTGATGCTCCCAGTGACCTCAGGTTACCTCATTGATGATGTGCCTCATTGCATCCTAGGATGTATCTCAGTATTAGTTGTAGTTTCAAATAAATTTGGGGTGTAACCAGTTGACCCATGTAACAGGCCTTCACCAAGTTTTCTGGTCTGCACAGTTAATGGCCTGGTCTACACATGTTGTGGTTTGCAGGCTTGTGTGCCTCAGTGTGCTGGAGAGCTACGTTGGCTGGAGTCAGGGCTTTACGTTTTGGTAGGGTCACCCATGCCAAACAGGTCAAAGGGTAGAGGGGAGACCAGTCTTCCAGACTCAGGGGTTCAACCTTGACTGGTAAGTCAAAATTGTTATGTATAGAGCAATGAAGAATCCTTCGGAGTGGGATGGTATTCCCGAGTCTCCACCTGGAACTTGCATGGCTGACCGGAGTGAAAATCGAGAGGAAGTGACTGACATGATGAAGGAAGCCCTGAACACCACCAGAGATAGAGGACCTTCATTGCTGCCCTAAACACCAGTGGCATAACGGGCAGTAGGTAAGTAAGCAGGTAATTAGTTAATAACTGGAGATGTATTCCAGAGTTTTATGAGTGTATAATCAGCATCTGATGTTTATCACTCCAGTAAATAGCATTCTCTCTCAGCATTATCCATCTTCATGTTATTATAATAAAAGCAATTCCCATCATTTCTTGCTAAAAATTGGTTGCCAAGAACAAAGCAAAGATTTGTACACATCAAAAGGGATGTTTATTGAATATAATCAGCTGTTTTTCAAGAAGGTAAATGTTGGTTTATGGTCTTCTGGGAAAGTGTAAACATCTGTAACAATTCAAGAATCCAACACCAATGATTACAGATCCAGCTTTTCTCCCCTCACTGAGTATCCGAAAATCCCTCATCGCTTTGATAGTTTTGAGAAAGTTACTCAGATTGAAAATTTTACAGAGCTTATAAGAAGGCACATCCTTTCTCTAATGCCTTTGCTACTGCGAGATCTTATCCAATGAATAAGGAGATGGACCACAGATATTGCATCCTATCTGTCTAGTTACACGAGCCAGAGCAGAACAATATGGAGAGCGAGTGGTTGCCCATGAAGCAAGCTCTCCCTGCCCATGCATCTGAGAAATCCAAAGCAGAGCACTGGCAATATCCCGACCCTGGTGCGGCAGATGGCAGACTCCCCATGAAGAGACGGAAACAAGGGGTTAGACATAGGATTACCTACAGAGCATCCGAGCCACAGCTGAGCGATAATGCGAGATGAATCATTCTCCTAAAATACACAGGGACATTCTGCTTACAGCAAGAGTCCCCTTTAAATAATCATAGAATGTGGGAAACCCATGTCAGTCATCATCAATCCGACAAGATCAAACAGAAAGCACCAAGGCTTAAAGACTCTAACAATTAGTCAGTACTTGTGCTTGAGAAACCCTGAAGCCCAAGTCTCTATGGCAAGCCACAGAG
Organism: Hypanus sabinus; assembly: GCF_030144855.1. NCBI lineage: Eukaryota > Metazoa > Chordata > Chondrichthyes > Myliobatiformes > Dasyatidae > Hypanus > Hypanus sabinus. The sequence continues at coordinate 102,743,729 of NC_082716.1, read as the reverse complement.
GCCCCTGACAGAACGACCGCAGAGACCGATACAGTTTGGCATCAGCAGAGTCACAGGAATTGCCAGTCAGTGTTGAGCTCAATGTAGAACTGCCGGAGGGACTTCAGCTCCTGATTTTCCCGTGGGGTTTACTCCCAAAGCCTTCCCGGTGAGTGGGTATAGAGGAAGTCTGAGATCAGAGTTTCTCTTCTCCCAGATGAGCTGACAACCACGGCTGATGAGCCCCAGCTGCCCGAGGGAACTGGTTTTAAGGAGTCACTAACCTACTGTTGGCCCTTCTCCGGTCCGTAGAAACTGTCCCGCCACGTTGTGTAGCTAAGCCACGCGTGAAGCCCAGGAGCTGTCAGAAGCCATTTGAGATGTACATCATTGGAAGCTTATCCCCAGTACCGCCCCCCGATACCCATCCTCCCCGCAATAACACCGTCAATAAGAAGCTGGAACTCACTGGCAAACGAGATACATCATCTGCAGTGTTGAACAATATGTAGTGTTGGCCAGAAAGAACTCTAGTCTGCAAGTGAGTGAATCTGAATGAATCAAGGACAGTGAAAGCAGACAGACCAATGGTCTTTGTTCTTGCCATGGTTGAAGGAATGGAGGCTGCCATTTTGTGAAGCTGCTCTGTATCCTCCATTTTTTGAACTGTTTTGCAAGGCTGGAGTGGTATTTTAAAGAAGACACAATGCGACTCCAGCTAATCAGCAGGACTAGTGATTGTTTCCAAATAAGCAGTTATTTGTGAAGTGTTCTTTGGTGTGACAGAACATGCAGGCTTGAGAATGTCAGAGTCTGTGTCTGCCCTGCGTGATTTGAGCTGGTTACTGGTTTGGTAACCGATTTAGACATAAATGACAAGTTGCCATTTTCAGAAAAGTGCAATAAATGGATATTGGCTTGGACCAGAGCCAATAAGAAAGTGACACAGGTCAGTCAAATGACATCAAGCTAATGAGATTGAAACATAGCATTTGAACTGGTAAGGGAGGTGTATAAAAATGAAAGGATTTGAATGTTAGGCAGCGTCAACCCTGAAGAATAACTGTCACAGACACGGGCATGAGCAACCCTCATGTCAGGCATGTTGGGATGTGGACTATGAGGAATGCCTGGCCAGCATAGACTGTTGCCCAGGCATTTCCTTTTCTATTAGAGTCATAGAACAGAATCAGGCCCCTTGGCCTATCTAGTCTGTGCCAAAACCATTTAAGTTGCCTGGTCCCATTGGCCTTCACTGGGTCAATAGCCCTCCATACCCCTACCATCTACGTACCAATCCAAATTTCTCACACTTTGAAATCATGCAGTACTTGTGCTGACAGCTCCATCCGCACCACTCTCACCACTCTCTGAGTGAAGAAATGTCCCCTTATGTTCCCTTTAAACCTTTTACGTTTCACTATTAACCCATGACCTCCGACTGTAGTCCTACCTAACCTCGGTGGAAAAAGGCTGCTTGCATTTACCTTATCTATACCCCTCATGATTTTGTACACCCCTATCCGATCTCCCCTCAAACTTCCGCATTCCAAGGAGTAAAGTCGTACCCTGTTCAGTCTTTCCATGTAACAGAAGATCCTCCAGACCTGGCAATATCCATGTAAATTTTCTCTGTAAACTTTCAATCTTATTTACATCTTTCCAGTAGGTAGGTGACCAAAACTGTACATAATACTCCAAATTAGGCCTCAATAACCTCTTACACAATTTCAACATAACATCCCACTATTCTTTGACTCTTCAGAAAAGTCACGGAAACCTAGTGGGTGTGCGCACTGATACTCAGTTTATGAATTTAGTTGAGACAATAAAGGCACTTGTCAGTCAATGCAGATTCTCTCTGTGCCTAACTGGTCATCGTTACTGCGTGGTAGTCAGATGTGCAATGTTCAATATCAACCAAGAATTGCAGAATGGAAGAGCGAATTCAAGTAGCGTTCGCCTTACTCCTTGAAACGCTTCACCTGTTCAAAGATGCGATTAAATGTTTTTTTCTCGGAGATGGATGTGAGCTTTTGGAACTCTGATTAGATTAGCTTGTTGTCATGGATGAAAGGTGCAGTGAAATTCCTTGGGAACACACACAAAATGCTGGAGGAACTCAGCAGGTCAGGCAGCGTCTATGGAGATGAACAAACAGTTGACATTTTGGGCCGAAACCTTTTTTCAGGACAGAGAAGGGGGGGGGGGGAAGAGAACAGAATAAAAAGGTACGGGGAGGGGCAAGAGAATAACTAGAAGGTGACAGGAGGGTGGCAAGGTCAAGGGTTTGAGGGGAAGGAATCTGATAGGAGAGGAGAGTGGACCAGAGGAGAAAGGAAAAGTGGAGGAAACCTAAGGGGAAGGAATAGACAGGTGAGAAGAAGTAAAAGGACAGAGTGGGGGTGGGGAGAAATTTGTTCACTGGAAGGAGAAATCGATATTCATGCCATCAGGTTGGAGACTACTCAGACAAGATATAAGGTGTTAGTTGCTCCTCCACCCTGGGGTTGGCCTCATTCTGGCACAAAAGGAGGCAATGGATTGAATGAAATATCCTGTAGAGTCCATGACAGCAGGTGCGAAATAACGGTGCAGAGCCTGCAGTGGATTCTCAGGCTGGGCAAACAGGTAGTGGAGAGGTGCTGAGTTAAAGATTTGGGAAATGCACTCTTCGGTGCTTCTGTTACTGCTCGCGTGATGGGGGTGTTGGGGTGGGGAGGCGTCAGTGCTTCTGCTGGTGCGGTGGGGGCAAGGGTGGGGGGTGGGGTCAATGCTCTCGCTGCTGTTTGTGTGAAGGGGGGCTTCAAGTCTTTAATGTTTCCTTTGTTCTATGGGGTTTCTTTGTTCCGTGGATCTCTGTGAAGAGTAAGAATTTCAGGTTGTTTACTGTATACAAATTCTGATATTAATTCTAATTTGAAACTCTTGAAACTTAAAATTATCAACAGGTCAGGGAGACACCCAACAGTCAGGGAGACACCCAACGGGACAGGGAGACATCCAACGGGACAGGGAGACACCCAACAGTCTGGGAGACACCCAACGGGACAGGGAGACATCCAACGGGACAGGGAGACACCCAACAGTCTGGAGACACCCAACAGGACAGGGAGACATGCAACAGTCAGGGAGACACCCAACAGGTCAGGGAGACATCCAACAGGACAGGAAGACACCCAACAGGACAGGGAGTCTTCCAACAGTAAGGGAGACACCCAACAAGACAGGGAGACACCCAACTGTCAGGGAGACACCCAACAGGTCAGGGAGACACCCAACAGGACAGGGAGACACCCAACTGTCAGGGAGACACCCAACAGGTCAGGGAGACACCCAACAGGACAGGGAGACACCCAACTGTCAGGGAGACACCCAACAGTCTGGAGACATCCAACAGGACAGGGAGACACCCAATGGGACAGGGAGACACCCAACAGTCAGGGAGACACCGAACAGGACAGGGAGACACCCAACAGTCAGGGAGACACCCAACAGGACAGGGAGACACCCAACAGGACAGGGAGACATCCAACAGGACAGGGAGACACCCAACAGTCAGGGAGACACCCAACAGGACAGGGAGACTTCCAACAGTCAGGGAGACACCCAACAGGACAGGGAGACATCCAACAGGACAGGGAGACAACCAACAGTCAGGGAGACACCCAACCAGACAGGGAGACAGCCAACAGTCAGTGAGACAGCCAACAGGTCAGGGAGACACCCAATAGGACAGGGAGACACCCAACAGTCAGGGAGACACCCAACTGTCAGGGAGACACCCAACGGGACAGGGAGACACCCAACAGGGCAGGGAGATACCCAACGGGACAGGGAGACACCCAACAGGACAGGGAGACACCCAACGAGACAGGGAGACACCCAACAGGTTATCAAGACACCCAACAGTCTGGAGATACCCAACAGGACAGGGAGACATCCAACATTCAGGGAGACTCCCAACAGGACAGGGAGACACCCAACAGGTTATGCAGTGTCTGTGGAGAGAGGAACAGTGTCTGTGGTCAGGTTGAAGGCTTTTGCTCTGGCAAGGAGCCGAAGGGTGTAGAGCAAGGTTCCCAACCTTTATTTTAATGCCTTGGAGCAGCACCATCCGTGGACCCCAGGTTGGGACAGCTGTGATACAACAGTGTGGTAACAGGCTTTCCACTCTAATGAGTGCACGTGTTGCAATGAACCTACTAACCCGGACTCCGGGAGGAAACCAGATCACTCGGAGGAAACCCACACGGTCACGGGGTGAATGTAGAAAATCCTTACAGCGGAGTAATCGAATCTGGGTTGCTGACACAGCATACTGTTACATTAACCACTGTGCTGCTGTGCTGTCGACCCGCCTGAGGGTTATGGGGAAAGGTAATCAAGCTGAGGTGTTAATCCGGGAGTCTGGTATCAGAGGGGGAGAAGCGGATCTTCCGTCTGGACGTTACTCTTCCCCATAGGATGGTGTGTGTAGCATCTTTGATTTTTGTTATTGTGTTGCACAAGGAATAATTTACAATGACGAGTTAACCTACCAGTACGTCTTTGGACTGTGGGAGGAAACCGGAGCACTCGGAGAAAACCCACATGGTCACGGGGAGAACGTACAAACTCCCTACAGACAGCAGCAGGAATTGAACTCAGGTCCCTGATAATGTAAAGCATTGTGCTAACCACTATGCCATCATCCAAAGGACATGGGACAGAACATTACAGCATAGTGCAGGTCCTTTGGCCCACGATGTTGAACCTACTCTGAGATCAAACGAACCCTTCCCTCCCACATAGCCCCCACGCTTTAATGAAATACATTTCCCATGTTGCTACCTCACGTTCACAAGCTTCTACTCCAGCTGACTGAACTGTTCTCAGAATCTCCATTTTCATAAATAAAGCAGCATTTAAAAGTACCTAATTAATTTAGCTTGCAATTCTCAGAAGAGATTGCTGATTAGTGAGAGCAGTAAAGTACCCTATAATTGTGTCCTCCCACACGTTGATGCTCTGCCAGTTACAAGGCTTTCGTTGCTCACAAGATATTTCTGGATGTTGCGGCTTTTGAGGGCTGCCTGCACTCAGAGGGCTTGGGAGGCCTGAGTGGGGAAGGTGCCGAGCGCTGACCCACCAAGGCAGGCTGAACCAAAATTGCACATGAGGCTGGCTAAGACGTTGGTCAGATCACACCTGGGGTATTGTGAGCAGTTTTGGGCCCCTCATCGAAGAAAAGATGTGCTGCCATTTGAGAGGGCCCAGAGGAGGCTCATAAGAGTGATCCAGGGAATGAAAGGGTTAACCTATCGGGAGTGTTTGATGGCTCTGGACCTGAGATGCAGCTTAGAAGAATAAGGGGGAAAATCACATTGAAACCTATCAAATATTGAAAGACAGAGTGGGTGTAGAGATAACGTTTCCTATAGTGGGGGAGTGTACGATCAGAAGGCACAGAAGAGGGAGTCCCAGTGATTTTTATGTCATGGACCTACACCATTAACTGAGGGATCTGAGGACCTCAGGTTGGGAACCCCTGGAATGGAGGGAATTCAATTTAGGACAGAGAAAAGGAGGAATTTGTTTAGACAGAGGGTGGTGAATCTGTGGAATTTGTTGCTACAGAAGGCTGTGGAGGCCAAGTTATTGGGTGTACTTGAAGCGGAGGTTGACAGGTTCCTGATTAGACAGGGTGTCAGAGGTTACGGGGAGAAGGCAGGAGAATGGGGTTGAGAGGGATAGTAAATCAGCTATTGATGGAATGGTGGAGCAGGCTTGGCAGGGCAAATGTCCCCAGCACATTCGCAAGTGGGCTAGTTATTAACACAAATGACACATTCCACCATATGTCTTGACGCACATGTAAAAATTTATATTGGAATCGGAATTTGAATTTGAACTTTTGATGCTTTGAGCTGAGACCCTTCATCAGGAATGGAAAGGAATGGGGCAGACATTAGGAGGGTCTCGGTCTGAAACCTCCATAGATGTTGTCTGACCTGCTGAGTTCCTCCAGCATTTTGTGTGTGTTACTCTGACCATAGACACTGTCTGACCTGCTGAGTTCCTCCAGCATTTTGTGTGTGTTACTCTGTCCATAGACACTGCCTGACCTGCTGAGTTCCTCCAGCATTTTGTGTGTGTTACTCTGACCATAGACACTGCCTGACCTGCTGAGTTCCTCCAGCATTTTGTGTGTGTTACTCTGTCCATAGACACTGCCTGACCTGCTGAGTTCCTCCAGCATTTTGTGTGTGTTACTCTGTCCATAGACACTGCCTGACCTGCTGAGTTCCTCCAGCATTTTGTGTGTGTTACTCTGACCATAGACACTGCCTGACCTGCTGAGTTCCTCCAGCATTTTGTGTGTGTTACTCTGGCCATAGACACTGCCTGACCTGTTGAGTTCCTCCAGCATTTTGTGTGTGTTACTCTGTCCATAGACACTGCCTGACCTGCTGAGTTCCTCCAGCATTTTGTGTGTGTTACTCTGACCATAGACACTGCCTGACCTGCTGAGTTCCTCCAGCATTTTGTGTGTGTTACTCTGGCCATAGACACTGTCTGACCTGCTGAGTTCCTCCAGCATTTTGTGTGTGTTACTCTGTCCATAGACACTGCCTGACCTGCTGAGTTCCTCCAGCATTTTGTGTGTGTTACTCTGTCCATAGACACTGTCTGACCCGCTGAGTTCCTCCAGCATTTTGTGTGTGTTACTCTGACCATAGACACTGTCTGACCCGCTGAGTTCCTCCAGCATTTTGTGTGTGTTACTCTGACCATAGACACTGCCTGACCTGCTGAGTTCCTCCAGCATTTTGTGTGTGTTACTCTGTCCATAGACACTGCCTGACCTGTTGAGTTCCTCCAGCATTTTGTGTGTGTTACTCTGTCCATAGACACTGCCTGACCTGCTGAGTTCCTCCAGCATTTTGTGTGTGTTACTCTGACCATAGACACTGCCTGACCTGCTGAGTTCCTCCAGCATTTTGTGTGTGTTACTCTGGCCATAGACACTGCCTGACCTGTTGAGTTCCTCCAGCATTTTGTGTGTGTTACTCTGGCCATAGACACTGTCTGACCTGCTGAGTTCCTCCAGCATTTTGTGTGTGTTACTCTGTCCATAGACACTGTCTGACCTGCTGAGTTCCTCCAGCATTTTGTGTATGTTACTCTGACCATAGACACTGTCTGACCTGCCGAGTACCTCCAGCATTTTGTGTGTGTTACTCTGTCCATAGACACTGTCTGACCTGCTGAGTTCCTCCAGCATTTTGTGTATGTTACTCTGACCATAGACACTGTCTGACCTGCCGAGTACCTCCAGCATTTTGTGTGTGTTACTCTGTCCATAGACACTGCCTGACCTGCTGTGTTCCTCCAGCATTTTGTGTGTGTTACTCTGACTGTAGACACTGTCTGACCTGCCGAGTTCCTCCAGCATTATGTGTGTTTTACTCTGACCATAGACACTGCCTGACCTGCTGAGTTCCTCCAGCATTTTGTGTGTGCTGCTCTGGATTTTCAGCATCTGCAGAATTTCTTACGTCTTTAGGAACTGCCTCTGTGTGCCGGCTGCAGTGACCGCTCCAGTAACGGTGCTTTCTATCGTCACCATAGCGATTTGAAAGTGGCTCTGGGGGAAGTGTAAAGGCTGGGTCTACACCTCCTTACTGCCTGTACCTTACACCCAGATTGAAATCAGCCAGTGGAAAGAAGGGGGCAATAACTGAAGGCAATAAAGATCGGCCGCTCGAGGTAGCACACCTCTCTCCAGTGGAGGAAGGAGGATTGGACGGTGATGGAGGGAAGGTAGAGAAGGAAGCCCCTCCAGCATTTTGTGTGTGGCAGGTTCCTGTTGTGAATTGTGATCTGTTTGGTGCTGGAGGATTCCGGCGTCTGGCTGGCTCCATCTTCTTACATCAGGAGAGACTTTGGACAGTTGCAGAGGAACTATCCCTCCTCTGCTGTGTGGTCTGATCCTGATTCTTCAGCCAGAGAGGGGAGTATTGGTGGACTTCATTGCCACTGACAGCTGTAGAAGCCAAATCATTAGGTATATTTAAAATGGAGGTTAATAGGTTCAAGATTAGTCAGGATGTCAAAGGTTATGAGGAGAAGGTGGGCGAATGGGGATGAGAGGGTTAATAAAACAGCCACGATGGAATGAACAGACGTGAAAGGCTGAATGGACTAGTTCTACCTCTCTATCTTATGGTCTCATTATAGTAGTTGCCAGTTCCTGAATCAAAGCAGGCAAATTTACAAGCTGCACATCCAGTACTCAGTTTTGAATACAGTCTGATGATTTAAGTAACCCTGTGATGTTCAGTGGCGATGATTATTGCCCATTGCCTGCTCTGAAGGTGACAGCAGATCACCTTGACCAGCTAGTACCAGCCTCTTCTGCTGTAATTTCCCTTGGCCAATCAGCAGAAGATTCATTATTTCACACGTTTGCACATTGCCATTCAGTACACCGTGTGGTCAAGGTTCCACTGCTACAGGCAGTGTGCTAGCTTCTTCCAGGTAGGGAACGCCAGCGGGATCGTCGACTGGCACCGTCTCCACTTACTTGATCTTTGACGCAGTCAGTATACCACTGCAGGAGGTGGGTGAAGGGGGTCAGGTGGCCCCTTCGTGACACTGCAGGGGGTCAGTGGAGATGGTCATGTGGCCCCTTCGTGACACTGCAGGAGGTGGGTGGAGACGGTCAGGTGGCCCCTTCGTGACACTGCAGGAGGTCTGTGGAGGGGTCAGGTGGCCCCTTCGTGACACTGCAGGAGGTGGGTGGAGACGGTCAGGTGGCCCCTTCGTGACACTGCAGGAGGTGGGCTGAGATGGTCCGATGGCCCCTTCGTGACACTGCAGGAGTTCGAGGGAGACGGTCAGGTGGCCACTTTGTGACACTGCAGGAGGTGGGTGGAGACGGTCAGGTGGCCCCTTCGTGACACTGCAGGAGGTGGGTGGAGGGGGTCACGTGGCCCCTTCGTGACACTGCAGGAGGTGGGTGGAGGGGGTCACGTGGCCCCTTCGTGACACTGCAGGAGGTGGGTGGAGACGGTCAGGTGGCCCCTTCGTGACACTGCAGGTGGTGGGTGGAGACGGTCAGGTGGCCCCTTCGTGACACTGTAGGAGGTGGATGGAGACAGTCAGGTGGCCCCTTCGTGACACTGCAGGAGGTGGGTGGAGACGGTCAGGTGGCCCCTTTGTGACACTGCAGGAGGTGGGTGGAGACGGTCAGGTGGCCCCTTCGTGACACTGCAGGAGGTCTGTGGAGACTGTCAGGTGGCCCCTTCGTGACACTGCAGGAGGTCGGTGGAGACAGTCAGGTGGCCCCTTCGTGACACTGCAGGAGGTCGGTGGAGGGGGTCAGGTGGCCCCTTCGTGACACTGTAGGAGGTGGATGGAGACAGTCAGATGGCCCCTTCGTCACACTGCAGGAGGTCGGTGGAGAAGGGGAGGTGGCCCCTTAGTGACACTGCAGGAGATCGGTGGAGACGGTCAGGTGGCCCCTTCGTGACACTGCAGGAGGTGGTTGGAGATTGTCAGGTGGCCCCTTCGTGACACTGCAGGACGTGGATGGAGCCAGACAGGTGGCCCCTTCGTGACACTGCAGGAGGTGGTTGGAGATTGTCAGGTGGCCCCTTCATGACACTGCAGGACATGGATGGAGCCAGACAGGTGGCCCCTTCGTGACACTGCAGGAGGTGGTTGGAGAATGTCAGATGGCCCCTTCGTGACACTGCAGGAGGTGGGTGGAGACGGTCAGGTGGCCCCTTTGTGACACTGCAGGAGGTGGGTGGAGATGGTCAGGTGGCCCCTTCGTGACACTGCAGGAGGTGGGTGGAGATGGTATGTGGCCCCTTCATGACAGTGCAGGAGGTCGGTGGAGGGGGTCAGGTGGCCCCTTCGTGACACTGCAGGAGGTCGGTGGAGGGGGTCACGAGGCCCCTTCGTGACAGTGCAGGAGGTGGGTTGAGATGGTATGTGGCCCCTTCGTGACACTGCAGGAGGTCGGTGGAGACAGTCAGGTGGCCCCTTCGTGACACTGCAGGAGGTGGATGGAGACAGTCAGGTGGCCCCTTCGTGACACTGCAGGAGGTGGGTGGAGACAGTCAGGTGGCCCCTTCGTGACACTGCAGGTGGTGGATGGAGGGGGTCAGGTGGCCCCTTCGTGACACTGTAGGAGGTGGATGGAGACAGTCAGGTGGCCCCTTCGTGACACTGCAGGAGGTGGGTGGAGACGGTCAGGTGGCCCCTTTGTGACACTGCAGGAGGTGGGTGGAGACGGTCAGGTGGCCCCTTCGTGACACTGCAGGAGGTCTGTGGAGACTGTCAGGTGGCCCCTTCGTGACACTGCAGGAGGTCGGTGGAGACAGTCAGGTGGCCCCTTCGTGACACTGCAGGAGGTCGGTGGAGGGGGTCAGGTGGCCCCTTCGTGACACTGTAGGAGGTGGATGGAGACAGTCAGATGGCCCCTTCGTCACACTGCAGGAGGTCGGTGGAGAAGGGGAGGTGGCCCCTTAGTGACACTGCAGGAGATCGGTGGAGACGGTCAGGTGGCCCCTTCGTGACACTGCAGGAGGTGGTTGGAGATTGTCAGGTGGCCCCTTCGTGACACTGCAGGACGTGGATGGAGCCAGACAGGTGGCCCCTTCGTGACACTGCAGGAGGTGGTTGGAGATTGTCAGGTGGCCCCTTCATGACACTGCAGGACATGGATGGAGCCAGACAGGTGGCCCCTTCGTGACACTGCAGGAGGTGGTTGGAGAATGTCAGATGGCCCCTTCGTGACACTGCAGGAGGTGGGTGGAGACGGTCAGGTGGCCCCTTTGTGACACTGCAGGAGGTGGGTGGAGATGGTCAGGTGGCCCCTTCGTGACACTGCAGGAGGTGGGTGGAGATGGTATGTGGCCCCTTCATGACAGTGCAGGAGGTCGGTGGAGGGGGTCAGGTGGCCCCTTCGTGACACTGCAGGAGGTCGGTGGAGGGGGTCACGAGGCCCCTTCGTGACAGTGCAGGAGGTGGGTTGAGATGGTATGTGGCCCCTTCGTGACACTGCAGGAGGTCGGTGGAGACGGTCAGGCGACCCCTTGGTGACTCTGCAGGAGGTGGGTGGAGACGGTCAGGTGGCCCCTTCGTGACACTACAGGAGGTCGGTGGAGGGGGTCAGGTGGCCCCTTCGTGACACTGCAGGAGTTCGGTGGAGACGGTCCGGTGGCCCTTTTGTGACACTGTAGGAGGTGGATGGAGACGGAAAGGTGGCCCCTTCGTGACACTGCAGGAGGTGGTTGGAGATTGTCACGTGGCCCCTTCATGACACTGCAGGACGTGGATGGAGAATGTCAGGTGGCCCTTTCATGACACTGCAGGAGGTCGGTGGAGGGGGTCAGTTGGCCCCTTCGTGACACTGCAGGAGGTGGGTTGAGAATGTCAGGTGGCCCCTTCGTGACACTGCAGGAGGTCGGTGGAGGGGGTCAGTTGGCCCCTTCGTGACAGTGCAGGAGGTCGGTGGAGTGGGTCACGTGGCCCCTTTGTGACACTGCAGGAGGTCTGTGGAGGGGTCAGGTGGCCCCTTCGTGACACTGCAGGAGGTGGGTGGAGACGGTCATGTGGCCCCTTCGTGACACTGCAGGAGGTGGGTGGAGACGGTCATGTGGCCCCTTCGTGACACTGTAGGAGGTCGGTGGAGAGGGTCACTTGGCCCCTTCGTGAAACTGCAGGAGGTGGGAGAAGACGGTCATGTGGCCCCTTCGTGACACTGCAGGAGGTGGGTGGAGACGGTCATGTGGCCCCTTCGTGACACTGCAGGAGGTCGGTGGAGAGGGTCACTTGGCCCCTTCGTGACACTGCAGGAGGTGGGTGGAGACGGTCAGGTGGCCCCTTCGTCACACTGCAGGAGGTGGGTGGAGACGGTCAGGTGGCCCCTTCGTGACACTGCAGGTGGTCGGTGGAGGGGGTCAGGTGGCCCCTTCGTGACACTGCAGGAGGTCGGTGGAGATGGTCAGCTGGCCCCTTTGTGACACTGCAGGAGGTCGGTGGAGATGGTCATGTGGCCCCTTCGTGACACTGCAGGAGGTGGGTTGAGATGGTAGGTAGCCCCTTCGTCACACTGCAGGAGGTCGGTGTAGAAGGTCAGGTGGCCCCTTCGTGACAGTGCAGGAGGTCGGTGGAGGGGGTCAGGTGGCCACTTCGTGACACTGCGGGAGGTCGGTGTAGATGGTCAGGTGGCCCCTTTGTGACACTGCAGGAGATCGGTGTAGACGGTCAAGTGGCCCCTTCGTGACACTGCAGGAGGTGGGTGGAGACGGTCAGGCGACACCTTGGTGACTCTGCAGGAGGTGGGTGGAGGGGGGTCAGGTGGCCCCTTCGTGACACTGCAGGAGGTCAGTGGAAGGGGTCAGTTGGCCCCTTCGTGACACTGCAGGAGGTGGTTGGAGACGGTCAGGTGGCCCCTTCATGACACTGCAGGAGGTCAGTGGAGACGGTCAGGTGACCCCTTCGTGACACTGCAGGAGTTCGGTGGAGATGGTCAGCTGGCCCCTTTGTGACACTGCAGGAGGTCGGTGGAGATGGTCATGTGGCCCCTTCGTGACACTGCAGGAGGTGGGTTGAGATGGTAGGTAGCCCCTTCGTCACACTGCAGGAGGTCGGTGTAGAAGGTCAGGTGGCCCCTTCGTGACAGTGCAGGAGGTCGGTGGAGGGGGTCAGGTGGCCACTTCGTGACACTGCGGGAGGTCGGTGTAGATGGTCAGGTGGCCCCTTTGTGACACTGCAGGAGATCGGTGTAGACGGTCAAGTGGCCCCTTCGTGACACTGCAGGAGGTGGGTGGAGACGGTCAGGCGACACCTTGGTGACTCTGCAGGAGGTGGGTGGAGGGGGGTCAGGTGGCCCCTTCGTGACACTGCAGGAGGTCAGTGGAAGGGGTCAGTTGGCCCCTTCGTGACACTGCAGGAGGTGGTTGGAGACGGTCAGGTGGCCCCTTCATGACACTGCAGGAGGTCAGTGGAGACGGTCAGGTGACCCCTTCGTGACACTGCAGGAGTTCGGTGGAGATGGTCAGGTGACCCCTTCGTGACACTGCAGGAGGTGGGTGGAGGGGGTCAGGTGGCCCCTTCGTGACACTGCAGGAGGTCGGTGGAGACGGTCAGGTGGCCCCTTCGTGACACTGCAGGAGGTGGGTTGAGATGGTCAGGTGGCCCCTTCGTGACAGTGCAGGAGGTCTGTGGAGACGGTCAGGTGGCCCCTTCGTGACACTGCAGGAGGTCGGTGGAGGGGGTCAGGTGGCCCCTTCGTGACACTGCAGGAGGTCGGTCGATACGGTCAGGTGACCCCTTCGTGGCACTGAAGGAGGTCGGTGGAGACGGTCAGGTGGCCCCTTCGTGACAGTGCAGGATGTCTGAGGAGGGGGTCACGTGGCCCCTTCGTGACACTGCAGGAGGTGGTTGGAGATGGTCAGGTGGCCCCTTCGTGACACTGCAGGATGTCGGTGGAGATGGACAGGTGGCCCCTTCGTGACACTGCAGGAGGTGGGTGGAGACGGTCAGTTGACCCCTTTGTGACACTGCAGGAGGTCGGTGGAGACGGTCAGGTGTCCCCTTCGTGACACTGCAGGAGGTCAGTGGAGAAGGTCAGATGTCCACTTCGTGACACTGCAGGAGGTGTGTTGAGATGGTCAGGTGGCCCCTTCGTGATACTGCAGGAGGTCGGTGGAGGGGGTCAGGTGGCCCCTTCGTGACACTGCAGGAGGTGGGTGGAGCGGGTCAGGTGGCCCCTTCGTGACACTGCAGGAGGTGGGTGGAGGGGGTCAGGTGGCCCCTTCGTGACACTGCAGGAGGTGGGTTGAGATGGTAGGTGGCCCCTTTCTGACACTGCAGGAGGTCTGTGGAGGGGTCAGGTGGCCCCTTCGTGACACTGCAGGAGGTGGGTGGAGGGGGTCAGGTGGCCCCTTCGTGACACTGCAGGAGGTGGGAGAAGACGGTCATGTGGCCCCTTCGTGACACTGCAGGAGGTCGGTGGAGACGGTCATGTGGCCCCTTCGTGACACTGCAGGAGGTGGGAGAAGACGGTCATGTGGCCCCTTCGTGATACTGCAGGAGGTGGGTGGAGACGGTCATGTGGCCCCTTCGTGACATGCAGGAGGTCGGTGGAGAGGGTCACTTGGCCCCTTCGTGACACTGCAGGAGGTCGGTGGAGGGGGTCACGTGGCCCCTTCGTAACACTGTAGGTGGTGGCTGGAGACGGTCAGGTGGCCCCTTCGTCACACTGCAGGAGGTGGGTGGAGGGGGTCAGGTGACCCCTTCGTGACACTGCTGGAGGTCGGTGGAGATGGTCAGGTGGCCCCTTTGTGACACTGCAGGAGGTCGGTGGAGATGGTCATGTGGCCCCTTCGTGACACTGCAGGAGGTCAGTGGAGGGTGTCAGGTGGCCCCTTCGTGACACTGCAGGAGGTGGGTTGAGATGGTAGGTAGCCCCTTCGTCACACTGCAGGAGGTCGGTGTAGACGGTCAGGTGACCACTTTGTGACACTGCAGGAGGTCGGTGTAGACGGTCACGTGGCCCCTTCGTGACACTGCAGGAGGTGGGTGGAGACGGTCAGGCGACCCCTTGGTGACTCTGCAGGAGGTGGGTGGAGACGGTCAGGTGGCCCCTTTGTGACACTGCAGGAGATCGGTGTAGACGGTCACGTGGCCCCTTCGTGACACTGCAGGAGGTCAGTGGAGGGGGTCAGTTGGCCCCTTCATGACACTGCAGAAGGTCGGTGGAGGGGGTCTGGTGGCCCCTTCGTGACACTGCAGGAGGTCGGTGGAGACGGTCAGGTGACCCCTTCGTGACACTGCAGGAGGTCGGTGGAGACGGTCAGGTGTCCCCTTCGTGACACTGCAGGAGGTGGGTGGAGGGGGTCACGTGGCCCCTGCGTGACACTGCAGGAGGTCTGTGGAGGGGGTCACGTGGCCCCTTCGTGACAGTGCAGGAGGTCGTTGGAGACGGTCAGGTGGCCCCTTCATGACAGTGCAGGAGGTCTGTGGAGGGGGTCACGTGGCCCCTTCGTGACACTGCAGGAGGTGGTTGGAGATGGTCAGGTGGCCCCTTCGTGACACTGCAGGAGGTCGGTGGAGATGGTCAGGTGGCCCCTTTGTGACACTGCAGGAGGTCAGTGGAGGGTGTCAGGTGGCCCCTTCGTGACACTGCACGAGGTGGGTTGAGATGGTAGGTAGCCCCTTCGTCACACTGCAGGAGGTTGGTGTAGACGGTCAGGTGACCACTTTGTGACACTGCAGGAGGTCGGTGTAGACGGTCACGTGGCCCCTTCGTGACACTGCAGGAGGTCAGTGGAGGGGGTCAGTTGGCCCCTTCGTGACACTGCAGGAGGTCGGTGGAGGGGATCAGGTGTCCCCTTCGTGACACTGCAGGAGGTCGGTGGAGACGGTCAGGTGACCACTTCGTGACACTGCAGGAGGTGGTTGGAGACGGTCAGGTGGCCCCTTCGTGACACTGCAGGAGGTCGGTGGAAGGGGTCAGATGTCCCCTTCGTGACACTGCAGGAGGTCGGTGGAGACGGTCAGGTGGCCCCTTCGTGATGCTGCAGGAGGTCTGTGGAGACGGTCAGGTGGCCCCTGCATGACACTGCAGGAGGTGGGTGGAGACGGTCAGGTGACACTTTCGTGACACTGCAGGAGGTCGGTGGAGACGGTCAGGTGACCCCTTCGTGACACTGCAGGAGGTGGGTGGAGGAGGTCAGGTGGCCCCTTCGTGACACAGCAGGAGGTCTGTGGAGGGGGTCACGTGGCCCCTTCGTGACACTGCAGGTGGTCGGTGGAGACGGTCAGGTGGCCCCTTCGTGACAGTGCAGGAGGTCTGTGGAGGGGGTCACGTGGCCCCTTCGTGACACTGCAGGAGGTGGTTGGAGATGGTCAGGTGGCCCCTTCGTGACACTGCAGGAGATCGGTGTAGACGGTCAGGTGGCCCCTTCGTGACACTGCAGGAGGTGGGTGGAGACGGTCAGGCGACCCCTTGGTGACTCTGCAGGAGGTGGGTGGAGGGGGGTCAGGTGGCCCCTTCGTTTCACTGCAGGAGGTCAGTGGAAGGGGTCAGTTGGCCCCTTCGTGACACTGCAGGAGGTCGGTGGAGGGGGTCAGGTGTCCCCTTCGTGACACTGCAGGAGGTGGCTGGAGACAGTCAGGTGGCCCCTTCATGACACTGCAGGAGGTCGGTGGAGACGGTCATGTGGCCCCTTCGTGAGACTGCAGGAGGTGGGTGGAGATGGTCAGGGGACCCCTTCGTGACACTGCAGGAGGTCGGTGGAGACGGTCAGGTGGCCCCTTCATGACACTGCAGGAGGTCGGTGGAGACGGTCATGTGGCCCCTTCGTGAGACTGCAGGAGGTGGGTGGAGATGGTCAGGGGACCCCTTCGTGACACTGCAGGAGGTCGGTGGAGACGGTCAGGTGGCCCCTTTGTGACACTGCAGGAGGTGGGTGGAGGGGGGTCAGGTGGCCCCTTCGTGACACTGCAGGAGGTCGGTGGAGACGGTCAGGTGGCCCCTTCGTGACACTGCAGGAGGTCTGTGGAGACGGTCAGGTTGCCCCTTCGTGACACTGCAGGAGGTCGGTGGAGGGGGTCAGGTGGCCCCTTCGTGACACTGCAGGAGGTCGGTCGATACGGTCAGGTGACCCCTTCGTGACACTGCAGGAGGTCGGTGGAGGGGGTCACGTGGCCCTTTCGTGACACTGCAGGAGGTCTGTGGAGGGGGTCACGTGGCCCCTTCATGACACTGCAGGAGGTCGGTGGAGGGGGTCAGGTGGCCCCTTCGTGACACTGCAGGAGGTGGTTGGAGATGGTCAGGTGGCCCCTTCGTGACACTGCAGGATGTCGGTGGAGATGGACAGGTGGCCCCTTCGTGACACTGCAGGAGGTGGGTGGAGATGGACAGGTGGCCCCTTCGTGACACTGCAGGAGGTGGGTGGAGACGGTCAGTTGACCCCTTTGTGACACTGCAGGAGGTCGGTGTAGACGGTCAGGTGTCCCCTTCGTGACACTGCAGGAGGTCGGTGGAGGGGGTCAGGTGGCCCCTTCGTGACACTGCAGGAGGTGAGTTGAGATGGTCAGGTGGCCCCTTCGTGATACTGCAGGAGGTCGGTGGAGGGGGTCAGGTGGCCCCTTCGTGACACTGCAGGAGGTGGGTGGAGCGGGTCAGGTGGCCCCTTCGTGACACTGCAGGAGGTGGGTTGAGATGGTAGTTGGCCCCTTTCTGACACTGCAGGAGGTCTGTGGAGGGGTCAGGTGGCCCCTTCGTGACACTGCAGGAGGTGGGTGGAGGAGGTCAGGTGGCCCCTTCGTGACACTGCAGGAGGTGGGAGAAGACGGTCATGTGGCCCCTTCGTGACACTGCAGGAGGTCGGTGGAGACGGTCATGTGGCCCCTTCGTGACACTGCAGGAGGTGGGAGAAGACGGTCATGTGGCCCCTTCGTGATACTGCAGGAGGTGGGTGGAGACGGTCATGTGGCCCCTTCGTGACACTGCAGGAGGTCGGTGGAGAGGGTCACTTGACCCCTTCGTGACACTGCAGGAGGTCGGTGGAGGGGGTCACATAGCCCCTTCGTAACACTGTAGGTGGTGGCTGGAGACGGTCAGGTGGCCCCTTCGTCACACTGCAGGAGGTGGGTGGAGGGGGTCAGGTGACCCCTTCGTGACACTGCAGGAGGTCGGTGGAGGGGGTGAGGTGGCCCCTTCGTGACACTGCTGGAGGTCGGTGGAGATGGTCAGGTGGCCCCTTTGTGACACTGCAGGAGGTCGGTGGAGATGGTCATGTGGCCCCTTCGTGACACTGCAGGAGGTCAGTGGAGGGTGTCAGGTGGCCCCTTCGTGACACTGCAGGAGGTGGTTGGAGACGGTCAGGTGGCCCCTTCGTCACACTGCAGGAGGTCGGTGTAGACGGTCAGGTGACCACTTTGTGACACTGCAGGAGGTCGGTGTAGACGGTCACGTGGCCCCTTCGTGACACTGCAGGAGGTGGGTGGAGACGGTCAGGCGACCCCTTGGTGACTCTGCAGGAGGTGGGTGGAGACGGTCAGGTGGCCCCTTTGTGACACTGCAGGAGATCGGTGTAGACGGTCACGTGGCCCCTTCGTGACACTGCAGGAGGTCAGTGGAGGGGGTCAGTTGGCCCCTTCATGACACTGCAGAAGGTCGGTGGAGGGGGTCTGGTGGCCCCTTCGTGACACTGCAGGAGGTCGGTGGAGACGGTCAGGTGGCCCCTTCGTGACACTGCAGGAGGTGGGTGGAGGGGGTCACGTGGCCCCTTCGTGACACTGCAGGAGGTCGTTGGAGACGGTCAGGTGGCCCCATCATGACACTGCAGGAGGTCAGTGGAGGGGGTCAGTTGGCCCCTTCGTGACACTGCAGGAGGTCGGTGGAGGGGGTCAGTTGGCCCATTAGTGACACTGCAGGAGGTGGTTGGAGATGGTCAGGTGGCCCCTTCGTGACACTGCAGGAGGTCGGTGGAGATGGTCAGGTGGCCCCTTTGTGACACTGCAGGAGGTCGGTGGAGATGGTCATGTGTCCCCTTCGTGACACTGCAGGAGGTCAGTGGAGGGTGTCAGGTGGCCCCTTCGTGACACTGCAGGAGGTGGGTTGAGATGGTAGGTAGCCCCTTCGTCACACTGCAGGAGGTTGGTGTAGACGGTCAGGTGACCACTTTGTGACACTGCAGGAGGTCGGTGTAGACGGTCACGTGGCCCCTTCGTGACACTGCAGGAGGTCAGTGGAGGGGGTCAGTTGGCCCCTTCGTGACACTGCAGGAGGTCGGTGGAGACGGTCAGGTGGCCCCTTCGTGATGCTGCAGGAGGTCGGTCGATACGGTCAGGTGACCCCTTCGTGACACTGCAGGAGGTCGGTGGAGGGGGTCACGTGGCCCTTTCGTGACACTGCAGGAGGTCTGTGGAGGGGGTCACGTGGCCCCTTCATGACACTGCAGGAGGTCGGTGGAGGGGGTCAGGTGGCCCCTTCGTGACACTGCAGGAGGTGGTTGGAGATGGTCAGGTGGCCCCTTCGTGACACTGCAGGATGTCGGTGGAGATGGACAGGTGGCCCCTTCGTGACACTGCAGGAGGTGGGTGGAGATGGTCAGGTGGCCCCTTCGTGACACTGCAGGAGGTGGATGGAGACGGTCAGTTGACCCCTTTGTGACACTGCAGGAGGTGGTTGGAGATGGTCAGGTGGCCCCTTCGTGACACTGCAGGATGTCGGTGGAGATGGACAGGTGGCCCCTTCGTGACACTGCAGGAGGTGGGTGGAGATGGGCAGGTGGCCCCTTCGTGACACTGCAGGAGGTGGGTGGAGACGGTCAGTTGACCCCTTTGTGACACTGCAGGAGGTCGGTGTAGACGGTCAGGTGTCCCCTTCGTGACACTGCAGGAGGTCGGTGGAGGGGGTCAGGTGGCCCCTTCGTGACACTGCAGGAGGTGAGTTGAGATGGTCAGGTGGCCCCTTCGTGATACTGCAGGAGGTCGGTGGAGGGGGTCAGGTGGCCCCTTCGTGACACTGCAGGAGGTGGGTGGAGCGGGTCAGGTGGCCCCTTCGTGACACTGCAGGAGGTGGGTTGAGATGGTAGTTGGCCCCTTTCTGACACTGCAGGAGGTCTGTGGAGGGGTCAGGTGGCCCCTTCGTGACACTGCAGGAGGTGGGTGGAGGAGGTCAGGTGGCCCCTTCGTGACACTGCAGGAGGTGGGAGAAGACGGTCATGTGGCCCCTTCGTGACACTGCAGGAGGTCGGTGGAGACGGTCATGTGGCCCCTTCGTGACACTGCAGGAGGTGGGAGAAGACGGTCATGTGGCCCCTTCGTGATACTGCAGGAGGTGGGTGGAGACGGTCATGTGGCCCCTTCGTGACACTGCAGGAGGTCGGTGGAGAGGGTCACTTGACCCCTTCGTGACACTGCAGGAGGTCGGTGGAGGGGGTCACATGGCCCCTTCGTAACACTGTAGGTGGTGGCTGGAGACGGTCAGGTGGCCCCTTCGTCACACTGCAGGAGGTGGGTGGAGGGGGTCAGGTGACCCCTTCGTGACACTGCAGGAGGTCGGTGGAGGGGGTGAGGTGGCCCCTTCGTGACACTGCAGGAGGTCGGTGGAGATGGTCATGTGGCCCCTTCGTGACACTGCAGGAGGTCAGTGGAGGGTGTCAGGTGGCCCCTTCGTGACACTGCAGGAGGTGGTTGGAGACGGTCAGGTGGCCCCTTCGTCACACTGCAGGAGGTCGGTGTAGACGGTCAGGTGACCACTTTGTGACACTGCAGGAGGTCGGTGTAGACGGTGACGTGGCCACTTCGTGACACTGCAGGAGGTGGGTGGAGACGGTCAGGCGATCCCTTGGTGACTCTGCAGGAGGTGGGTGGAGACGGTCAGGTGGCCCCTTTGTGACACTGCAGGAGATCGGTGTAGACGGTCACGTGGCCCCTTCGTGACACTGCAGGAGGTCAGTGGAGGGGGTCAGTTGGCCCCTTCATGACACTGCAGAAGGTCGGTGGAGGGGGTCTGGTGGCCCCTTCGTGACACTGCAGGAGGTCGGTGGAGGGGGTCACGTGGCCCCTTCGTGACACTGCAGGAGGTCGTTGGAGACGGTCAGGTGGCCCCTTCATGACACTGCAGGAGGTCAGTGGAGGGGGTCAGTTGGCCCCTTCGTGACACTGCAGGAGGTCGGTGGAGGGGGTCAGTTGGCCCATTAGTGACACTGCAGGAGGTGGTTGGAGATGGTCAGGTGGCCCCTTCGTGACACTGCAGGAGGTCGGTGGAGATGGTCAGGTGGCCCCTTTGTGACACTGCAGGAGGTCGGTGGAGATGGTCATGTGTCCCCTTCGTGACACTGCAGGAGGTCAGTGGAGGGTGTCAGGTGGCCCCTTCGTGACACTGCAGGAGGTGGGTTGAGATGGTAGGTAGCCCCTTCGTCACACTGCAGGAGGTTGGTGTAGACGGTCAGGTGACCACTTTGTGACACTGCAGGAGGTCGGTGTAGACGGTCACGTGGCCCCTTCGTGACACTGCAGGAGGTCAGTGGAGGGGGTCAGTTGGCCCCTTCGTGACACTGCAGGAGGTCGGTGGAGACGGTCAGGTGGCCCCTTCGTGATGCTGCAGGAGGTGTGTGGAGACGGTCAGGTGGCCCCTTCATGATGCTGCAGGAGGTGTGTGGAGACGGTCAGGTGGCCCCTGCATGACACTGCAGGAGGTGGGTGGAGATGGTCAGGTGACCCCTTCGTGTCACTGCAGGAGGTGGGTGGAGGAGGTCAGGTGGCCCCTTCGTGACACAGCAGGAGGTCTGTGGAGGGGGTCACGTGGCCCCTTCGTGACACTGCAGGAGGTCGGTGGAGACGGTCAGGTGGCCCCTTCGTTGCAGTGCAGGAGGTCTGTGGAGGGGGTCACGTGGCCCCTTCGTGACACTGCAGGAGGTGGTTGGAGATGGTCAGGTGGCCCCTTCGTGACACTGCAGGAGGTCGGTGGAGACCGTCATGTGGCCCCTTCGTGACACTGCAGGAGGTCTGTGGAGGGGGTCAGGTGGCCCCTTCGTGACACTGCAGGAGGTGGTTGGAGACGGTCAGGTGGCCCCTTGGTGACACTGCAGGAGGTCGGTGGAGACGGTCAGGTGGCCCCTTCGTGACACAGCAGGAGGTCGGTGGAGGGGGTCAGGTGGCCCCTTCATGACACTGCAGGAGTTCGGTGGAGACGGTCAGTTGGCACCTTCGTGACACTGCAGGAGGTCCGTGGAGGGGGTCAGTTGGCCCCTTCGTGACACTGCAGGAGGTCAATGGAGGGGGTCAGTTGGCCCCTTCGTGACACTGCAGGAGGTCGGTGGAGGGGGTCAGGTGGCCCCTTCGTGACACTGCAGGAGGTGGTTGGAGATGGTCAGGTGGCCCCTTCATGACACTGCAGGAGGTCGGTGGAGGGTGTCAGGTGGCCCCTTCGTGACACTGCAGGAGGTCGGTGGAGACGGTCAGGTGGCCCCTTCATGACACTGCAGGAGGTGGTTGGAGACGGTCAGGTGGCCCCTTCATGACACTGCAGGAGGTCAGTGGAGGGTGTCAGGTGGCCCCTTCGTGACACTGCAGGAGGTGGGTTGAGATGGTAGGTAGACCCTTCGTCACACTGCAGGAGGTTGGTGTAGACGGTCAGGTGACCCCTTTGTGACACTGCAGGAGGTCGGTGTAGACGGTCACGTGGCCCCTTCGTGACACTGCAGGAGGTCAGTGGAGGGGGTCAGTTGGCCCCTTCGTGACAGTGCAGGAGGTCGGTGGAGGGGGTCAGGTGTCCCCTTCGTGACACTGCAGGAGGTGGTTGGAGACGGTCAGGTGGCCCCTTCATGACACTGCAGGAGGTCGGTGGAGGGGGTCAGGTTTCCCCTTCGTGACACTGCAGGAGGTCGGTGGAGACGGTCAGGTGGGCCCTTCGTGATGCTGCAGGAGGTCTGTGGAGACGGTCAGGTGACCCCTTCGTGACACTGCAGGAGGTCGGTGGAGACGGTCAGGTGACGCCTTCGTGACACTGCAGGAGGTGGTTGGAGATAGTCACGTGGCCCCTTCGTGACACTGCAGGAGGTGGTTGGAGATGGTCAGGTGGCCCCTTCGTGACACTGCAGGAGGTCGGTGGAGACAGTCATGTGGCCCCTTCGTGACACTGCAGGAGGTCTGTGGAGGGGGTCAGGTGGCCCCTTCGTGACACTGCAGGAGGTGGTTGGAGACGGTCAGGTGGCCCCTTGGTGGCACTGCAGGAGGTCGGTGGAGACGGTCAGGTGGTCCCTTCGTGACACTGCAGGAGGTCGGTGGAGGGGGTCAGGTGGCCCCTTCATGACACTGCAGGAGGGCGGTGGAGGGGGTCAGTTGGCCCCTTCGTGACACTGCAGGAGGTCCGTGGAGGGGGTCAGTTGGCCCCTTCGTGACACTGCAGGAGGTCAGTGGAGGGGTTCAGTTGGCCCCTTCGTGACACTGCAGGAGGTGGTTGGAGACGGTCAGGTGGCCCCTTCGTGACACTGCAGGAGGTCGGTGGAGACAGTCAGGTGGCCCCTTCGTGACGCTGCAGGAGGTCTGTGGAGACGGTCAGGTGGCCCCTGCATGACACTGCAGGAGGTGGGTTGAGATGGTAGGTGGCCCCTTTGTGACACTGCACGGGTTCGGTGGAGATGGTCAGGTGGCCCCTTCGTGACACTGCAGGAGGTGGGTTGAGATGGTCAGGTGGCCCCTTCGTGACTCTGCAGGAGGTGGGTGGAGATGGTCAGGTGGCCCCTTCGTGACACTGCAGGAGGTGGGTTGAGATGGTCAGGTGGCCCCTTCGTGACTCTGCAGGAGGTGGGTGGAGACGGTCAGGTGGCCCCTTCGTGACACTGCAGGAGGTCGGTGGAGGGGGTCAGGTGGCCCCTTTGTTACACTGCAGGAGGTCTGTGGAGGGGTCAGTTGGCCCCTTCGTGACACTGCAAGAGGTCTGTGGAGGGGTCAGGTGGCCCCTTCGTGACACTGCAGGAGGTCGGTGGAGTGGGTCAGGTGGCCCCTTCATGACACTGCAGGAGGTCGGTGGAGGGGGTCAGTTGGCCCCTTCGTGAGACTGCAGGAGGTCCGTGGAGGGGGTCAGTTGGCCCCTTCGTGACACTGCAGGAGGTCAGTGGAGGGGTTCAGTTGGCCCCTTCGTGACACTGCAGGAGATCAATGGAGGGGGTCAGTTGGCCCCTTCGTGACACTGCAGGAGGTCGGTGGAGGGGGTCAGGTGGCCCCTTCGTGACACTGCAGGAGGTGGTTGGAGACGGTCAGGTGTCCCCTTCGTGACACTGCAGGAGGTCGGTGGAGACAGTCAGGTGGCCACTTCGTGACGCTGCAGGAGGTCTGTGGAGACGGTCAGGTGGCCCCTGCATGACACTGCAGGAGGTGGGTGGAGGTCAGGTGGCCCCTTCGTGACACGGCAGGAGGTCTGTAGAGGGGGTCACGTGGCCCCTTCGTGACACTGCAGGAGGCGGTTGGAGATGGTCAGGTGGCCCCTTCGTGATACTGCAGGAGGTCGGTGGAGACAGTCATGTGGCCCCTTCGTGACACTGCAGGAGGTCGGTGGAGGGGGTCACGTGGCCCCTTCGTGACACTGCAGGAGGTGGGAGAAGACGGTCATGTGGCCCCTTCGTGACACTGCAGGAGGTGGTTGGAGACGGTCATGTGGCCCCTTCATGACACTGCAGGAGGTCGGTGGAGGGGGTCAGTTGGCGCCTTCGCGACACTGCAGGAGGTCCGTGGAGGAGGTCAGTTGGCCCCTTCGTGACACTGCAGGAGGTCGGTGGAGGGGGTCAGGTGTCCCCTTCGTGACGCTGCAGGAGGTCTGTGGAGACGGTCAGGTGGCCCCTGCATGACACTGCAGGAGGTGGGTGGAGGAGGTCAGGTGGCCCCTTCGTGACACAGCAGGAGGTCGGTGGAGACGGTCAGGTGACCCCTTCGTGACACTGCAGGACGTGGGTGGAGACGGTCAGGTGGCCCCTTCATGACACTGCAGGAGGTCGGTGGAGGGGGTCAGGTGTCCCCTTCGTGACACTGCAGGATGTGGTTGGAGACGGTCAGGTTGCCCCTTCATGACACTGCAGGAGGTGGTTGGAGACGGTCAGGTGGCCCCTTCGTGACGCTGCAGGAGGTCTGTGGAGGGGGTCAGGTGTCCCCTTCGTGACACTGCAGGAGGTGGGTGGAGATGGTCAGGTGGCCCCTTCGTGACACTGCAGGAGGTGGTTGGAGACGGTCAGGTGGCCCCTTCGTGACGCTGCAGGAGGTCTGTGGAGACGGTCAGGTGGCCCCTGCATGACACTGCAGGAGGTGGGTTGAGATGGTAGGTGGCCCCTTTGTGACACTGCACGGGTTCGGTGGAGACGGTCAGGTGGCCCCTTCGTGACACTGCAGGAGGTGGGTTGAGATGGTCAGGTGGCCCCTTCGTGACTCTGCAGGAGGTGGGTGGAGATGGTCAGGTGGCCCCTTCGTGACACTGCAGGAGGTGGGTTGAGATGGTCAGGTGGCCCCTTCGTGACACTGCAGGAGGTGGGTTGAGATGTTCAGGTGGCCCCTTCGTGACACTGCAGGAGGTCGGTGGAGGGGGTCAGGTGGCCCCTTTGTTACACTGCAGGAGGTCTGTGGAGGGGTCACTTGACCCCTTCGTGACACTGCAAGAGGTCTGTGGAGGGGTCAGGTGGCCCCTTCGTGACACTGCAGGAGGTCGGTGGAGGGGGTCAGGTGGCCCCTTCGTTACTCTGCAGGAGGTGGGTGGAGACGGTCAGTTGGCCCCTTTGTGACACTGCAAGAGGTCTGTGGAGGGGTCAGGTGGCCCCTTCGTGACACTGCAGGAGGACGGTGGAGGGGGTCAGTTGGCCCCTTCGTGACACTGCAAGAGGTCTGTGGAGGGGTCAGGTGGCCCCTTCGTGACACTGCGTGAGGTCAGTGGAGGGGTTCAGATGGCCCCTTCGTGACACTGCAGGAGGTCAATGGAGGGGGTCAGTTTGCCCCTTCGTGACACTGCAGGAGGTGGGTTGAGATGGTAGTTGGCCCCTTTCTGACACTGCAGGAGGTCTGTGGAGGGGTCAGGTGGCCCCTTCGTGACACTGCAGGAGGTGGGTGGAGGAGGTCAGGTGGCCCCTTCGTGACACTGCAGGAGGTGGGAGAAGACGGTCATGTGGCCCCTTCGTGACACTGCAGGAGGTCGGTGGAGACGGTCATGTGGCCCCTTCGTGACACTGCAGGAGGTGGGAGAAGACGGTCATGTGGCCCCTTCGTGATACTGCAGGAGGTGGGTGGAGACGGTCATGTGGCCCCTTCGTGACACTGCAGGAGGTCGGTGGAGAGGGTCACTTGACCCCTTCGTGACACTGCAGGAGGTCGGTGGAGGGGGTCACATGGCCCCTTCGTAACACTGTAGGTGGTGGCTGGAGACGGTCAGGTGGCCCCTTCGTCACACTGCAGGAGGTGGGTGGAGGGGGTCAGGTGACCCCTTCGTGACACTGCAGGAGGTCGGTGGAGGGGGTGAGGTGGCCCCTTCGTGACACTGCAGGAGGTCGGTGGAGATGGTCATGTGGCCCCTTCGTGACACTGCAGGAGGTCAGTGGAGGGTGTCAGGTGGCCCCTTCGTGACACTGCAGGAGGTGGTTGGAGACGGTCAGGTGGCCCCTTCGTCACACTGCAGGAGGTCGGTGTAGACGGTCAGGTGACCACTTTGTGACACTGCAGGAGGTCGGTGTAGACGGTCACGTGGCCCCTTCGTGACACTGCAGGAGGTGGGTGGAGACGGTCAGGCGACCCCTTGGTGACTCTGCAGGAGGTGGGTGGAGACGGTCAGGTGGCCCCTTTGTGACACTGCAGGAGATCGGTGTAGACGGTCACGTGGCCCCTTCGTGACACTGCAGGAGGTCAGTGGAGGGGGTCAGTTGGCCCCTTCATGACACTGCAGAAGGTCGGTGGAGGGGGTCTGGTGGCCCCTTCGTGACACTGCAGGAGGTCGGTGGAGACGGTCAGGTGGCCCCTTCGTGACACTGCAGGAGGTGGGTGGAGGGGGTCACGTGGCCCCTTCGTGACACTGCAGGAGGTCGTTGGAGACGGTCAGGTGGCCCCTTCATGACACTGCAGGAGGTCAGTGGAGGGGGTCAGTTGGCCCCTTCGTGACACTGCAGGAGGTCGGTGGAGGGGGTCAGTTGGCCCATTAGTGACACTGCAGCAGGTGGTTGGAGATGGTCAGGTGGCCCCTTCGTGACACTGCAGGAGGTCGGTGGAGATGGTCAGGTGGCCCCTTTGTGACACTGCAGGAGGTCGGTGGAGATGGTCATGTGTCCCCTTCGTGATGCTGCAGGAGGTGTGTGGAGACGGTCAGGTGGCCCCTTCATGATGCTGCAGGAGGTGTGTGGAGACGGTCAGGTGGCCCCTGCATGACACTGCAGGAGGTGGGTGGAGATGGTCAGGTGACCCCTTCGTGTCACTGCAGGAGGTGGGTGGAGGAGGTCAGGTGGCCCCTTCGTGACACAGCAGGATGTCTGTGGAGGGGGTCACGTGGCCCCTTCGTGACACTGCAGGAGGTCGGTGGAGACGGTCAGGTGGCCCCTTCGTTGCAGTGCAGGAGGTCTGTGGAGGGGGTCACGTGGACCCTTCGTGACACTGCAGGAGGTGGTTGGAGATGGTCAGGTGGCCCCTTCGTGACACTGCAGGAGGTCGGTGGAGACCGTCATGTGGCCCCTTCGTGACACTGCAGGAGGTCTGTGGAGGGGGTCAGGTGGCCCCTTCGTGACACTGCAGGAGGTGGTTGGAGACGGTCAGGTGGCCCCTTGGTGACACTGCAGGAGGTCGGTGGAGACGGTCAGGTGGCCCCTTCGTGACACAGCAGGAGGTCGGTGGAGGGGGTCAGGTGGCCCCTTCATGACACTGCAGGAGTTCGGTGGAGACGGTCAGTTGGCACCTTCGTGACACTGCAGGAGGTCCGTGGAGGGGGTCAGTTGGCCCCTTCGTGACACTGCAGGAGCTCAGTGGAGGGGTTCAGTTGGCCCCTTCGTGACACTGCAGGAGGTCAATGGAGGGGGTCAGTTGGCCCCTTCGTGACACTGCAGGAGGTCGGTGGAGGGGGTCAGGTGGCCCCTTCGTGACACTGCAGGAGGTGGTTGGAGATGGTCAGGTGGCCCCTTCATGACACTGCAGGAGGTCGGTGGAGGGTGTCAGGTGGCCCCTTCGTGACACTGCAGGAGGTCGGTGGAGACGGTCAGGTGGCCCCTTCATGACACTGCAGGAGGTGGTTGGAGACGGTCAGGTGGCCCCTTCATGACACTGCAGGAGGTCAGTGGAGGGTGTCAGGTGGCCCCTTCGTGACACTGCAGGAGGTGGGTTGAGATGGTAGGTAGACCCTTCGTCAGACTGCAGGAGGTTGGTGTAGACGGTCAGGTGACCCCTTTGTGACACTGCAGGAGGTGGGTGTAGACGGTCACGTGGCCCCTTCGTGACACTGCAGGAGGTCAGTGGAGGGGGTCAGTTGGCCCCTTCGTGACAGTGCAGGAGGTCGGTGGAGGGGGTCAGGTGTCCCCTTCGTGACACTGCAGGAGGTGGTTGGAGACGGTCAGGTGGCCCCTTCATGACACTGCAGGAGGTCGGTGGAGGGGGTCAGGTTTCCCCTTCGTGACACTGCAGGAGGTCGGTGGAGATGGTCAGGTGGCCCCTTCGTGACACTGCAGGAGGTCGGTGGAGGGGGTCAGGTGGCCCCTTCGTGACACTGCAGGAGGTGGTTGGAGATGGTCAGGTGGCCCCTTCATGACACTGCAGGAGGTCGGTGGAGGGTGTCAGGTGGCCCCTTCGTGACACTGCAGGAGGTCGGTGGAGACGGTCAGGTGGGCCCTTCGTGATGCTGCAGGAGGTCTGTGGAGACGGTCAGGTGACCCCTTCGTGACACTGCAGGAGGTCGGTGGAGGGGGTCAGGTGGCCCCTTCGTGACACTGCAGGAGGTGGTTGGAGATGGTCAGGTGGCCCCTTCATGACACTGCAGGAGGTCGGTGGAGGGTGTCAGGTGGCCCCTTCGTGACACTGCAGGAGGTCGGTGGAGACGGTCAGGTGGCCCCTTCATGACACTGCAGGAGGTGGTTGGAGACGGTCAGGTGGCCCCTTCATGACACTGCAGGAGGTCAGTGGAGGGTGTCAGGTGGCCCCTTCGTGACACTGCAGGAGGTGGGTTGAGATGGTAGGTAGACCCTTCGTCACACTGCAGGAGGTTGGTGTAGACGGTCAGGTGACCCCTTTGTGACACTGCAGGAGGTCGGTGTAGACGGTCACGTGGCCCCTTCGTGACACTGCAGGAGGTCAGTGGAGGGGGTCAGTTGGCCCCTTCGTGACAGTGCAGGAGGTCGGTGGAGGGGGTCAGGTGTCCCCTTCGTGACACTGCAGGAGGTGGTTGGAGACGGTCAGGTGGCCCCTTCATGACACTGCAGGAGGTCGGTGGAGGGGGTCAGGTTTTCCCTTCGTGACACTGCAGGAGGTCGGTGGAGACGGTCAGGTGGGCCCTTCGTGATGCTGCAGGAGGTCTGTGGAGACGGTCAGGTGACCCCTTCGTGACACTGCAGGAGGTCGGTGGAGACGGTCAGGTGACGCCTTCGTGACACTGCAGGAGGTGGTTGGAGATAGTCACGTGGCCCCTTCGTGACACTGCAGGAGGTGGTTGGAGATGGTCAGGTGGCCCCTTCGTGACACTGCAGGAGGTCGGTGGAGACAGTCATGTGGCCCCTTCGTGACACTGCAGGAGGTCTGTGGAGGGGGTCAGGTGGCCCCTTCGTGACACTGCAGGAGGTGGTTGGAGACGGTCAGGTGGCCCCTTGGTGGCACTGCAGGAGGTCGGTGGAGACGGTCAGGTGGTCCCTTCGTGACACTGCAGGAGGTCGGTGGAGACAGTCATGTGGCCCCTTCGTGACACTGCAGGAGGTCTGTGGAGGGGGTCAGGTGGCCCCTTCGTGACACTGCAGGAGGTGGTTGGAGACGGTCAGGTGGCCCCTTCGTGACACTGCAGGAGGTCGGTGGAGACAGTCATGTGGCCCCTTCGTGACACTGCAGGAGGTCTGTGGAGGGGGTCAGGTGGCCCCTTCGTGACACTGCAGGAGGTGGTTGGAGACGGTCAGGTGGCCCCTTCATGACACTGCAGGAGGGCGGTGGAGGGGGTCAGTTGGCCCCTTCGTGACACTGCAGGAGGTCCGTGGAGGGGGTCAGTTGGCCCCTTCGTGACACTGCAGGAGGTCAGTGGAGGGGTTCAGTTGGCCCCTTCGTGACACTGCAGGAGGTGGTTGGAGACGGTCAGGTGGCCCCTTCGTGACACTGCAGGAGGTCGGTGGAGACAGTCAGGTGGCCCCTTCGTGACGCTGCAGGAGGTCTGTGGAGACGGTCAGGTGGCCCCTGCATGACACTGCAGGAGGTGGGTTGAGATGGTAGGTGGCCCCTTTGTGACACTGCACGGGTTCGGTGGAGATGGTCAGGTGGCCCCTTCGTGACACTGCAGGAGGTGGGTTGAGATGGTCAGGTGGCCCCTTCGTGACTCTGCAGGAGGTGGGTGGAGATGGTCAGGTGGCCCCTTCGTGACACTGCAGGAGGTGGGTTGAGATGGTCAGGTGGCCCCTTCGTGACTCTGCAGGAGGTGGGTGGAGACGGTCAGGTTGCCCCTTCATGACACTGCAGGAGGTGGTTGGAGACGGTCAGGTGGCCCCTTCGTGACGCTGCAGGAGGTCTGTGGAGGAGGTCAGTTGGCCCCTTCGTGACACTGCAGGAGGTCGGTGGAGGGGGTCAGGTGTCCCCTTCGTGACGCTGCAGGAGGTCTGTGGAGACGGTCAGGTGGCCCCTGCATGACACTGCAGGAGGTGGGTGGAGGAGGTCAGGTGGCCCCTTCGTGACACAGCAGGAGGTCAGTGGAGACGGTCAGGTGACCCCTTCGTGACACTGCAGGACGTGGGTGGAGACGGTCATGTGGCCCCTTCGTAACACTGTAGGTGGTGGCTGGAGACGGTCAGGTGGCCCCTTCGTCACACTGCAGGAGGTGGGTGGAGGGGGTCAGGTGACCCCTTCGTGACACTGCAGGAGGTCGGTGGAGGGGGTGAGGTGGCCCCTTCGTGACACTGCAGGAGGTCGGTGGAGATGGTCATGTGGCCCCTTCGTGACACTGCAGGAGGTCAGTGGAGGGTGTCAGGTGGCCCCTTCGTGACACTGCAGGAGGTGGTTGGAGATGGTCAGGTGGCCCCTTCGTGACACTGCAGGAGGTCGGTGGAGATGGTCAGGTGGCCCCTTTGTGACACTGCAGGAGGTCGGTGGAGATGGTCATGTGTCCCCTTCGTGACACTGCAGGAGGTCAGCGGAGGGTGTCAGGTGGCCCCTTCGTGACACTGCAGGAGGTGGGTTGAGATGGTAGGTAGCCCCTTCGTCACACTGCAGGAGGTTGGTGTAGACGGTCAGGTGACCACTTTGTGACACTGCAGGAGGTCGGTGTAGACGGTCACGTGGCCCCTTCGTGACACTGCAGGAGGTCAGTGCAGGGGGTCAGTTGGCCCCTTCGTGACACTGCAGGAGGTCGGTGGAGACGGTCAGGTGGCCCCTTCGTGATGCTGCAGGAGGTGTGTGGAGACGGTCAGGTGGCCCCTTCATGATGCTGCAGGAGGTGGGTGGAGATGGTCAGGTGACCCCTTCGTGTCACTGCAGGAGGTGGGTGGAGGAGGTCAGGTGGCCCCTTCGTGACACAGCAGGAGGTCTGTGGAGGGGGTCACGTGGCCCCTTCGTGACACTGCAGGAGGTCGGTGGAGACGGTCAGGTGGCCCCTTCGTTGCAGTGCAGGAGGTCTGTGGAGGGGGTCACGTGGCCCCTTCGTGACACTGCAGGAGGTGGTTGGAGATGGTCAGGTGGCCCCTTCGTGACACTGCAGGAGGTCGGTGGAGACCGTCATGTGGCCCCTTCGTGACACTGCAGGAGGTCTGTGGAGGGGGTCAGGTGGCCCCTTCGTGACACTGCAGGAGGTGGTTGGAGACGGTCAGGTGGCCCCTTGGTGACACTGCAGGAGGTCGGTGGAGACGGTCAGGTGGCCCCTTCGTGACACAGCAGGAGGTCGGTGGAGGGGGTCAGGTGGCCCCTTCATGACACTGCAGGAGTTCGGTGGAGACGGTCAGTTGGCACCTTCGTGACACTGCAGGAGGTCAGTGGAGGGGTTCAGTTGGCCCCTTCGTGACACTGCAGGAGGTCAATGGAGGGGGTCAGTTGGCCCCTTCGTGACACTGCAGGAGGTCGGTGGAGGGGGTCAGGTGGCCCCTTCGTGACACTGCAGGAGGTGGTTGGAGATGGTCAGGTGGCCCCTTCATGACACTGCAGGAGGTCGGTGGAGGGTGTCAGGTGGCCCCTTCGTGACACTGCAGGAGGTCGGTGGAGACGGTCAGGTGGCCCCTTCATGACACTGCAGGAGGTGGTTGGAGACGGTCAGGTGGCCCCTTCATGACACTGCAGGAGGTCAGTGGAGGGTGTCAGGTGGCCCCTTCGTGACACTGCAGGAGGTGGGTTGAGATGGTAGGTAGACCCTTCGTCACACTGCAGGAGGTTGGTGTAGACGGTCAGGTGACCCCTTTGTGACACTGCAGGAGGTCGGTGTAGACGGTCACGTGGCCCCTTCGTGACACTGCAGGAGGTCAGTGGAGGGGGTCAGTTGGCCCCTTCGTGACAGTGCAGGAGGTCGGTGGAGGGGGTCAGGTGTCCCCTTCGTGACACTGCAGGAGGTGGTTGGAGACGGTCAGGTGGCCCCTTCATGACACTGCAGGAGGTCGGTGGAGGGGGTCAGGTTTCCCCTTCGTGACACTGCAGGAGGTCGGTGGAGACGGTCAGGTGGGCCCTTCGTGATGCTGCAGGAGGTCTGTGGAGACGGTCAGGTGACCCCTTCGTGACACTGCAGGAGGTCGGTGGAGACGGTCAGGTGACGCCTTCGTGACACTGCAGGAGGTGGTTGGAGATAGTCACGTGGCCCCTTCGTGACACTGCAGGAGGTGGTTGGAGGGGGTCAGGTGGCCCCTTCATGACACTGCAGGAGGGCGGTGGAGGGGGTCAGTTGGCCCCTTCGTGACACTGCAGGAGGTCCGTGGAGGGGGTCAGTTGGCCCCTTCGTGACACTGCAGGAGGTCAGTGGAGGGGTTCAGTTGGCCCCTTCGTGACACTGCAGGAGGTGGTTGGAGACGGTCAGGTGGCCCCTTCGTGACACTGCAGGAGGTCGGTGGAGACAGTCAGGTGGCCCCTTCGTGACGCTGCAGGAGGTGGGTGGAGACGGTCAGGTGGCCCCTGCATGACACTGCAGGAGGTGGGTTGAGATGGTAGGTGGCCCCTTTGTGACACTGCACGGGTTCGGTGGAGACGGTCACGTGGCCCCTTCGTGACACTGCAGGAGGTCAGTGGAGGGGTTCAGATGGCCCCTTCGTGACACTGCAGGAGGTCAATGGAGGGGGTCAGTTTGCCCCTTCGTGACACTGCAGGAGGTCGGTGGAGGGCGTCAGGTGGCCCCTTCGTGACACTGCAGGAGGTGGTTGGAGACGGACAGGTGGCCCCTTCATGACACTGCAGGAGGTCGGTGGAGGGGGTCAGGTGTCCCCTTCGTGACACTGCATGAGGTCGGTGGAGACAGTCAGGTGGCCCCTTCGTGACGCTGCAGGAGGTCGGTGGAGACGGTCAGGTGGCCCCTGCATGACACTGCAGGAGGTGGGTGGAGATGGTCAGGTGACCCCTTCGTGACACTGCAGGTGGGTGGAGGAGGTCAGGTGGCCCCTTCGTGACATAGCAGGAGGTCGGTGGAGACGGTCAGGTGACCCCTTCGTGACACTGTAGGAGGTGGGTGGAGGAGGTCAGGTGGCCCCTTCGTGACACAGCAGGAGGTCGGTGGAGACGGTCAGGTGACCCCTTCGTGACACTGTAGGAGGTCGGTGGAGGGGGTCAGGTGACCCCTTCATGACACTGCAGGAGGTCGGTGGAGGGGGTCAGGTGTCCCCTTCGTGACACTGCAGGAGGTGGTTGGAGACAGTCAGGTGGCCCCTTCATGACACTGCAGGAGTTCGGAGGAGGGGGTCAGGTGTCCCCTTCGTGACACTGCAGGAGGTCGGTGGAGACGGTCAGGTCGCCCCTTCGTGACGCTGCAGGAGGTCTGTGGAGACGGTCAGGTGGCCCCTGCATGACACTGCAGGAGGTGGGTTGAGATGGTAGGTGGCCCCTTTGTGACACTGCACGGGTTCGGTGGAGATGGTCAGGTGGCCCCTTCGTGACACTGCAGGAAGTGGGTTGAGATGGTCAGGTGGCCCCTTCGTGACTCTGCAGGAGGTGGGTGGAGACGGTCAGGTGGCCCCTTCGTGACACTGCAAGAGGTCTGTGGAGGGGTCAGGTGGCCCTTTCGTGACAATGCAAGAGGTCTGTGGATGGGTCAGGTGGCCCCTTCGTGACACTGCAGGAGGTGGGTTGAGATGGTCAGGTGGCCCCTGCATGACACTGCAGGAGGTGGGTTGAGATGGTAGGTGGCCCCTTTGTGACACTGCACGGGTTCGGTGGAGACGGTCAGGTGGCCCCTTCGTGACTCTGCAGGAGGTGGGAGGAGACGGTCAGGTGGCCCCTTTGTGACACTGCAGGAGATCGGTGTAGACGGTCACGTGGCCCCTTCGTGACACTGCAGGAGGTCAGTGGAGGGGGTCAGTTGGCCCCTTCATGACACTGCAGGAGGTCGGTGGAGGGGGTCAGGTGGCCCCTTCGTGACACTGCAGGAGGTCGGTGGAGACGGTCAGGTGACCCCTTCGTGACACTGCAGGAGTTCGGTGGAGACGGTCAGGTGGCCCCTTTGTGACACTGCAGGAGGTCTGTGGAGGGGTCAGTTGGCCCCTTCGTGACACTGCAGGAGGTGGGTTGAGATGGTCAGGTGGCCCCTTCGTGACACTGCAGAGGGTCGGTGGAGGGGGTCAGATGTCCACTTCGTGACTCTGCAGGAGGTGGGTTGAGATGGTATGTGGCCCCTTCGTGACAGTGCAGGAGGTCAGTGGAGATGGTCAGGTGGCCCCTTCGTGACACTGCAGGAGGTGGGAGGAGACGGTCAGGTGTCCCCTTCGTGACACTGCAGGAGGTGGGTGGAGTCGGTCAGGTGGCCCCTTCGTGACACTGCAGGAGGTGGGTTTAGATGGTAGGTGGCCCCTTTGTGACACTGCAGGAGGTCTGTGGATGGGTCAGTTGGCCCCTTCGTGACACTGCAGGAGGTCTGTGGAGGGGTCAGGTGGCCCCTTCGTGACACTGCAGGAGGTCAGTGGAGGGTGTCAGGTGGCCCCTTCGTGACACTGCAGGAGGTGGTTGGAGATGGTCAGGTGGCCCCTTCGTGACACTGCAGGAGGTGGGTGGAGACGGTCAGGTGTCCCCTTCGTGACTGCAGGAGGTGGGTGGAGATGGTCAGGTGGCCCCTTCGTGACACTGCAGGATGTGGGTTTAGATGGTAGGTGGCCCCTTTGTGACACTGCAGGAGGTGGGTGGAGCGGGTCAGGTGGCCCCTTCGTGACACTTCAGGAGGTGGGTTGAGATGGTAGGTGGCCCCTTTGTGACACTGCAGGAGGTCTGTGGAGGAGTCAGGTGGCCCCTTCGTGACACTGCAGGAGGTGGGTGGAGCGGGTCAGGTGGCCCCTTCTTGACACTGCAGGAGGTGGGTTGAGATGGTAGGTGGCCCCTTTGTGACACTGCAGGAGGTCTGTGGAGGGGTCAGGTGGCCCCTTCGTGACACTGCAGGAGGTGGGTGGAGGGGGTCAGGTGGCCCCTTCGTGAGACTGCAGGAGGTGGGTGGTGTCGGTCAGGTGGCCCCTTCGTGACACTGCAGGAGGTGGGAGAAGACGGTCATGTGGCCCCTTCGTGACACTGCAGGAGGTCGGTGGAGGGGGTCAGGTGGCCCTTTCGTGACACTGCAGGAGGTGGGTGGAGGGGGTCAGGTGGCCCCTTAGTGACACTGCAGGAGGTGGGAGAAGACGGTCATGTGGCCCCTTCGTGACACTGCATGAGGTCGGTGGAGACGGTCATGTGGCCCCTTCGTGACACTGCAGGAGGTGGGAGAAGACGGTCATGTGGCCCCTTCGTGATACTGCAGGAGGTGGGTGGAGACGGTCATGTGGCCCCTTCGTGACACTGCAGGAGGTCGGTGGAGAGAGTCACTTGGCCCCTTCGTGACACTGCAGGAGGTGGGTGGAGGGGGTCAGGTGACCACTTTGTGACTCTGCAGGAGGTCGGTGGATGGGGTCAGGTGGCCCCTTCGTGACACTGCTGGAGGTCGGTGGAGATGGTCATGTAGCCCCTTTGTGACACTGCAGGAGGTCGGTGGAGATGGTCATGTGCCCCTTCGTGACACTGCAGGAGGTCATTGGAGGGTGTCAGGTGGCCCCTTCGTGACACTGCAGGAGGTGGGTTGAGATGGTAGGTAGCCCCTTCGTCACACTGCAGGAGGTCGGTGTAGACAGTCAGGTGGCCCATTTGTGACACTGCAGGAGATCGGTGTAGACGGTCAGGTGGCCCCTTCGTGACACTGCAGGAGGTGGGTAGAGACGGTCAGGCGACCCCTTGGTGACTCTGCAGGAGGTGGGTGGAGACGGTCAGGTGGCCCCTTTGTGACACTGCAGGAGATCGGTGTAGACGGTCACGTGGCCCCTTCGTGACACTGCAGGAGGTCAGTGGAGGGGGTCAGTTGGCCCCTTCATGACACTGCAGGAGGTCTGTGGAGGGGTCAGGTGGCCCCTTCGTGACACTGCAGGAGGTCAGTGGAGGGTGTCAGGTGGCCCCTTCGTGACACTGCAGGAGGTGGGTGGAGATGGTCAGGTGGCCCCTTCGTGACACTGCAGGAGGTCTGTGGAGGGGGTCAGATGGCCCCTTTGTTACACTGCAGGAGGTCTGTGGAGGGGTCAGTTGGCCCCTTCGTGACACTGCAAGAGGTCTGTGGAGGGGTCAGGTGGCCCCTTCGTGACACTGCAGGAGGTGGGTTGAGATGGTCAGGTGGCCCCTTCGTGACACTGCAGGAGGTGGGTTTAGATGGTAGGTGGCCCCTTTGTGACACTGCAGGAGGTCTGTGGATGGGTCAGTTGGCCCCTTCGTGACACTGCAGGAGGTCTGTGGAGGGGTCAGGTGGCCCCTTCGTGACACTGCAGGAGTTCAGTGGAGGGTGTCAGGTGGCCCCTTCGTGACATTGCAGGAGGTGGGTGGAGATGGTCAGGTGTCCCCTTCGTGACACTGCAGGAGGTGGGTGGAGACGGTCAGGTGTCCCCTTCGTGACACTGCAGGAGGTGGGTGGAGATGGTCAGGTGGCCCCTTCGTGACACTGCAGGAGGTCTGTGGAGGGGGTCAGGTGGCCCCTTTGTGACACTGCAGGAGGTCTGTGGAGGAGTCAGGTGGCCCCTTCGTGACACTGCAGGAGGTGGGTGGAGCGGGTCAGGTGGCCCCTTCGTGACACTGCAGGAGGTGGGTTGAGATGGTAGGTGGCCCCTTTGTGACACTGCAGGAGGTCTGTGGAGGGGTCAGGTGGCCCCTTCGTGACACTGCAGGAGGTGGGTGGAGGGGGTCAGGTGGCCCCTTCGTGAGACTGCAGGAGGTGGGTGGTGTCGGTCAGGTGGCCCCTTCGTGACACTGCAGGAGGTGGGAGAAGACGGTCATGTGGCCCCTTCGTGACACTGCAGGAGGTCGGTGGAGGGGGTCAGGTGGCCCCTTCGTGACACTGCAGGAGGTGGATGGAGGGGGTCAGGTGGCCCCTTCGTGACACTGCAGGAGGTGGGAGAAGACGGTCATGTGGCCCCTTCGTGACACTGCAGGAGGTCGGTGGAGACGGTCATGTGGCCCCTTCGTGACACTGCAGGAGGTCGGTGGAGAGGGTCACTTGGCCCCTTCGTGACACTGCTGGAGGTCGGTGGAGATGGTCAGGTAGCCCCTTTGTGACACTGCAGGAAGTCGGTGGAGATGGTCATGTGGCCCCTTCGTGACACTGCAGGAGGTCAGTGGAGGGTGTCAGGTGGCCCCTTCGTGACACTGCAGGAGGTGGGTTGAGATGGTAGGTAGCCCCTTCGTCACACTGCAGGAGGTCGGTGTAGACAGTCAGGTGTCCCCTTTGTGACACTGCAGGAGATCGGTGTAGACGGTCAGGTGGCCCCTTCGTGACACTGCAGGAGGTGGGTGGAGACGGTCAGGCGACCCCTTGGTGACTCTGCAGGAGGTGGGTGGAGACGGTCAGGTGGCCCCTTCGTGACACTGCAGGAGGTCAGTGGAGGGGGTCAGTTGGCCCCTTCATGACACTGCAGGAGGTCTGTGGAGGGGTCAGGTGGCCCCTTCGTGACACTGCAGGAGGTAAGTGGAGGGTGTCAGGTGGCCCCTTCGTGACACTGCAGGAGGTGGGTGGAGATGGTCAGGTGGCCCCTTCGTGACACTGCAGGAGGTCTGTGGAGGGGGTCAGGTGGCCCCTTTGTTACACTGCAGGAAGTCTGTGGAGGGGTCAGTTGGCCCCTTCGTGACACTGCAAGAGGTATGTGGAGGGGCCAGGTGGCCCCTTCGTGACACTGCAGGAGGTGGGTTGAGATGGTCAGGTGGCCCCTTCGTGACACTGCAGGGGGTCGGTGGAGGGGGTCAGATGTCCACTTCGTGACACTGCAGGAGGTGGGTTGAGATGGTATGTGGCCCCTTCGTGACAGTGCAGGAGGTCAGTGGAGATCGTCAGGTGGCCCCTTCGTGACACTGCTGGAGGTGGGTGGAGATGGTCAGGTGTCCCCTTCGTGATACTGCAGGAGGTCGGTGGAGTGGGTCAGGTGGCCCCTTCGTGACACTGCAGGAGGTGGGTGGAGATGGTCAGGTGTCTCCTTCGTGACACTGCAGGAGGTGGGTGGAGATGGTCAGGTGGCCCCTTCGTGACACTGCAGGAGGTGGGTTTAGATGGTAGGTGGCCCCTTTGTGACACTGCAGGAGGTGGGTGGAGCGGGTCAGGTGGCCCCATCGTGACACTGCAGGAGGTGGGTTTAGATGGTAGGTGGCCCCTTTGTGACACTGCAGGAGGTGGGTGGAGCGGGTCAGGTGGCCCCTTCGTGACACTGCAGGAGGTGGGTTGAGATGGTAGGTGGCCCCTTTGTGACACTGCAGGAGGTCTGTGGAGGGGTCAGGTGGCCCCTTCGTGACACTGCAGGAGGTGGGTGGAGCGGGTCAGGTGGCCCCTTCGTGACACTGCAGGAGGTGGGTTGAGATGGTAGGTGGCCCCTTTGTGACAATGCAGGAGGTCTGTGGAGGGGTCAGGTGGCCCCTTCGTGACACTGCAGGAGGTGGGTGGAGGGGGTCAGGTGGCCCCTTCGTGAGACTGCAGGAGGTGGGTGGTGTCGGTCAGGTGGCCCCTTCGTGACACTGCAGGAGGTGGGAGAAGACGGTCATGTGGCCCCTTCGTGACACTGCAGGAGGTCGGTGGAGGGGGTCAGGTGGCCCCTTCGTGACACTGCAGGAGGTGGGTGGAGGGGGTCAGGTGGCCCCTTCGTGACACTGCAGGAGGTGGGAGAAGACGGTCATGTGGCCCCTTCGTGACACTGCAGGAGGTGGGAGAAGACGGTCATGTGGACCCTTCGTGACACTGCAGGAGGTCGGTTGAGAGGGTCACTTGGCCCCTTCGTGACACTGCAGGAGGTGGGTGGAGGGGGTCAGGTGACCCCTTCGTGACACCTCAGGAGGTCGGTGGATGGGGTCAGGTGGCCCCTTCGTGACACTGCTGGAGGTCGGTGGAGATGGTCAGGTGGCCCCTTTGTGACACTGCAGGAGGTCGGTGGAGATGGTCATGTGGCCCCTTCGTGACACTGCAGGAGGTCAGTGGAGGGTGTCAGGTGGCCCCTTCGTGACACTGCAGGAGGTGGGTTGAGATGGTAGGTAGCCCCTTCGTCACACTGCAGGAGGTCGGTGTAGACAGTCAGGTGGACCCTTTGTGACACTGCAGGAGATCGGTGTAGACGGTCAGGTGGCCCGTTCGTGACACTGCAGGAGGTGGGTGGAGACGGTCAGGTGGCCCCTTTGTGACACTGCAGGAGATCGGTGTAGACGGTCACGTGGCCCCTTCGTGACACTGCAGGAGGTCAGTGGAGGGGGTCAGTTGGCCCCTTCATGACACTGCAGGAGGTCGGTGGAGGGGGTCAGGTGGCCCCTTCGTGACACTGCAGGAGGACGGTGGAGACGGTCAGGTGACCCCTTTGTGACACTGCAGGAGGTCGGTGGAGACGGTCAGGTGGCCCCTTCGTGACACTGCAGGAGGTCGGTGGAGATGGTCACGTGGCCCCTTCGTGACACTGCAGGAGGTCAGTGGAGACGGTCATGTGGCCCCTTCGTGACACTGCAGGAGGTCGGTGGAGGGGGTCACGTGGCCCCTTCGTGACACTGCAGGAGGTCTGTGGAGGGGGTCACGTGGCCCCTTCGTGACACTGCAGGAGGTCGGTGGAGACGGTCAGGTGGCCCCTTCATGACAGTGCAGGAGGTCTGTGGAGGGGGTTACGTGGCCCCTTCGTGACACTGCAGGAGGTGGTTGGAGATGGTCAGGTGGCCCCTTCGTGACACTGCAGGAGGTCGGTGGAGATGGTCAGGTGGCCCCTTTGTGACACTGCAAGAGGTCGGTGGAGATGGTCATGTGGCCCCTTCGTGACACTGCAGGAGGTCAGTGGAGGGTGTCAGGTGGCCCCTTCGTGACACTGCAGGAGGTGGGTTGAGATGGTAGGTAGCCCCTTCGTCACACTGCAGGAGGTGGGGTAGACGGTCAGGTGACCCCTTTGTGACACTGCAGGAGGTCGGTGTAGACGGTCAGGTGGCCCCTTCGTGACACTGCAG
Organism: Hypanus sabinus; assembly: GCF_030144855.1. Lineage (NCBI taxonomy): Eukaryota > Metazoa > Chordata > Chondrichthyes > Myliobatiformes > Dasyatidae > Hypanus > Hypanus sabinus. The sequence goes on along the minus strand of NC_082716.1, from coordinate 102,703,415 downwards.
GAGGTCAGTGGAGGGGGTCTGTTGGCCCCTTTGTGACACTGCAGGAGGTCGGTGGAGGGGGTCAGGTGTCCCCTTCGTGACACTGCAGGAGGTCTGTGGAGACGGTCAGGTGGCCCCTGCATGACACTGCAGGAGGTGGGTGGAGATGGTCAGCTGACCCCTTCGTGACACTGCAGGAGGTCGGTGGAGACGGTCAGGTGACCGCTTCGTGACACTGCAGGAGGTGGGTGGAGGAGGTCAGGTGGCCCCTTCGTGACACAGCAGGAGGTCTGTGGAGGGGGTCACGTGGCCCCTTCGTGACACTGCAGGAGGTCTGTGGAGGGGGTCACGTGGCCCCTTCGTGACACTGCAGGAGGTGGTTGGAGATGGTCAGGTGGCCCCTTCGTGACACTGCAGGAGGTCGGTGGAGACAGTCATGTGGCCCCTTCGTGACACTGCAGGAGGTCTGTGGAGGGGGTCAGGTGGCCCCTTCGTGACTCTGCAGGAGGTGGTTGGAGACGGTCAGGTGGCCCCTTGGTGACACTGCAGGAGGTCGGTGGAGACGGTCAGGTGGCCCCTTCGTTACACTGCAGGAGGTCGGCGGAGACGGTCAGGTGACCCCTTCGTGACACTGCAGGAGTTCGGTGGAGACGGTCAGGTGGCCCCTTCATGACACTGCAGGAGGTCTGTGGAGGGGGTCACGTGGCCCCTTCGTGACACTGCAGGAGGTCGGTGGAGACGGTCAGGTGGCCCCTTCATGACAGTGCAGGAGGTCTGTGGAGTCGGTCACGTGGCCCCTTCGTGACACTGCAGGAGGTGGTTGGAGATGGTCAGGTGGCCCCTTCGTGACATTGCAGGAGGTCGGTGGAGGGTGTCAGGTGGCCCCTTCGTGACACTGCAGGAGGTCGGTGGAGATGGTCATGTGGCCCCTTCGTGACACTGCAGGAGGTCGGTGGAGATGGTCAGGTGGCCCCTTTGTGACACTGCAGGAGGTCGGTGGAGATGGTCATGTGGCCCCTTCGTGACACTGCAGGAGGTCAGTGGAGGGTGTCAGGTGGCCCCTTCGTGACACTGCAGGTGGTGGGTTGAGATGGTAGGTAGCCCCTTCGTGACACTGCAGGAGGTCGGTGGAGACGGTCAGGTGACCCCTTCGTGACACTGCAGGAGGTGGGTGTAGACGGTCACGTGGCCCCTTCGTGACACTGCAGGAGGTCAGTGGAGGGGGTCAATTGGCCCCTTCGTGACACTGCAGGAGGTCGGTGGAGGGGGTCAGGTGTCCCCTTCGTGACACTGCAGGAGGTGGTTGGAGACGGTCAGGTGGCCCCTTCATGACACTGCAGGAGGTCGGTGGAGGGGGTCAGGTGACCCCTTCGTGACACTGCAGGAGTTCGTTGGAGACGGTCAGGTGGCCCCTTCGTGATGCTGCAGGAGGTGGGTGGAGATGGTCAGGTGACCCCTTGGTGACACTGCAGGAGGTCGGTGGAGACGGTCAGGTGACCTCTTCGTGACACTGCAGGAGGTGGGTGGAGAAGGTCAGGTGGCCCCTTCGTGACAAAGCAGGAGGTCTGTGGAGGGGGTCACGTGGCCCCTTCGTGACACTGCAGGAGGTCGGTGGAGACGGTCTGGTGTCCCCTTCGTGAGAGTGCAGGAGGTCTGTGGAGGGGGTCACGTGGCCCCTTCGTGACACTGCAGGAGGTGGTTGGAGATGGTCAGGTGGCCCCTTCGTGACACTGCAGGAGGTCTGTGGAGACGGTCAGGTGGCCCCTGCATGACACTGCAGGAGGTGGGTTGAGATGGTAGGTGGCCCCTTTGTGACACTGCACGGGTTCGGTTGAGACGGTCAGGTGGCCCCTTCGTGACGCTGCAGGAGGAGGTTGGAGACGGTCAGGTGGCCCCTTCATGACACTGCAGGAGGTCGGTGGAGGGGGTCAGGTGTCCCCTTCGTGACACTGCAGGAGGTGGGAGGAGACGGTCAGGTGGCCCCTTTGTGACACTGCAGGAGATCGGTGTAGACGGTCACGTGGCCCCTTCGTGACACTGCAGGAGGTCAGTGGAGGGGGTCAGTTGGCCCCTTCATGACACTGCAGGAGGTCGGTGGAGGGGGTCAGGTGGCCCCTTCGTGACACTGCAGGAGGTCGGTGGAGACGGTCAGGTGGCCCCTTCATGACACTGCAGGAGGTCTGTGGAGTGGGTCACGTGGCCCCTTCGTGACACTGCAGGAGGTGGTTGGAGATGGTCAGGTGGCCCCTTCGTGACATTGCAGGAGGTCGGTGGAGGGTGTCAGGTGGCCCCTTCGTGACACTGCAGGAGGTCGGTGGAGATGGTCATGTGGCCCCTTCGTGACACTGCAGGAGGTCGGTGGAGATGGTCAGGTGGCCCCTTTGTGACACTGCAGGAGGTCGGTGGAGATGGTCATGTGGCCCCTTCGTGACACTGCAGGAGGTCAGTGGAGGGTGTCAGGTGGCCCCTTCGTGACACTGCAGGAGGTGGGTTGAGATGGTAGGTAGCCCTTTCGTGACACTGCAGGAGGTCGGTGGAGACGGTCAGGTGACCCCTTCGTGACACTGCAGGAGGTGGGTGTAGACGGTCACGTGGCCCCTTCGTGACACTGCAGGAGGTCAGTGGAGGGGGTCAATTGGCCCCTTCGTGACACTGCAGGAGGTCGGTGGAGGGGGTCAGTTGGCCCCTTCATGACACTGCAGGAGGTCGGTGGAGGGGGTCAGGTGGCCCCTTCGTGACACTGCAGGAGGTCGGTGGAGACGGTCAGGTGACCCCTTCGTGACACTGCAGGAGTTCGGTGGAGACGGTCAGGTGGCCCCTTCATGACACTGCAGGAGGTCTGTGGAGGGGGTCACGTGGCCCCTTCGTGACACTGCAGGAGGTCGGTGGAGACGGTCAGGTGGCCCCTTCATGACAGTGCAGGAGGTCTGTGGAGTGGGTCACGTGGCCCCTTCGTGACACTGCAGGAGGTGGTTGGAGATGGTCAGGTGGCCCCTTCGTGACATTGCAGGAGGTCGGTGGAGGGTGTCAGGTGGCCCCTTCGTGACACTGCAGGAGGTCGGTGGAGATGGTCATGTGGCCCCTTCGTGACACTGCAGGAGGTCGGTGGAGATGGTCAGGTGGCCCCTTTGTGACACTGCAGGAGGTCGGTGGAGATGGTCATGTGGCCCCTTCGTGACACTGCAGGAGGTCAGTGGAGGGTGTCAGGTGGCCCCTTCGTGACACTGCAGGAGGTGGGTTGAGATGGTAGGTAGCCCCTTCGTGACACTGCAGGAGGTCGGTGGAGGGGGTCAGGTGGCCCCTTCATGACACTGCAGGAGGTGGGTGGAGGAGGTCAGGTGGCCCCTTCGTGACACAGCAGGAGGTCTGTGGAGGGGGTCACGTAGCCCCTTCGTGACACTGCAGGAGGTCGGTGGAGACGGTCAGTTGGCCCCTTCATGACAGTGCAGGAGGTCTGTGGAGGGGGTCACGTGGCCCCTTCGTGACACTGCAGGAGGTCGGTGGAGACGGTCAGGTGGCCCCTTCGTCACACTGCAGGAGGTGGTTGGAGATGGTCAGGTGGCCCCTTCGTGAAACTGCAGGAGGTCGGTGGAGACGGTCAGGTGGCCCCTTCGTGACATTGCAGGAGGTCGGTGGAGGGGGTCAGTTGGCCCCTTCGTGACACTGCAGGAGGTCCGTGGAGGGGGTCAGTTCGCCCCTTCGTGACACTGCAGGAGGTCAGTGGAGGGGTTCAGTTGGCCCCTTCGTGACACTGCAGGAGGTCAATGGAGGGGGTCAGTTGGCCCCTTCGTGACACTGCAGGAGGTCGGTGGAGGGGGTCAGGTGGCCCCTTCGTGACACTGCAGGAGGTGGTTGGAGACGGTCCGGTGGCCCCTGCATGACACTGCAGGAGGTCGGTGGAGACGGTCAGGTGACCCCTTCGTGACACTGCAGGAGGTGGGTGGAGATGGTCAGTTGGCCCCTTCGTGACGCTGCAGGAGGTGGTTGGAGACGGTCAGGTGGCCCCTTCATGACACTGCAGGAGGTCGGTGGAGGGGGTCAAGTGTCCCCTTCGTGACACTGCAGGAGGTCGGTGGAGACGGTCAGGTGGCCCCTTCGTGATGCTGCAGGAGGTCTGTGGAGACGGTCAGGTGGCCCCTGCATGACACTGCAGGAGGTGGGTGGAGATGGTCAGGTTACCCCTTCGTGACACTGCAGGAGGTCGGAGGAGACGGTCAGGTGGCCCCTGCATGACACTGCAGGAGGTGGGTTGAGATGGTAGGTGGCCCCTTTGTGACACTGCACGGGTTCGGTGGAGACGGTCAGGTGGCCCCTTCGTGACGCTGCAGGAGGTCTGTGGAGACGGTCAGGTGGCCCCTGCATGACACTGCAGGAGGTGGTTGGAGACGGTCAGGTGACCCCTTCATGACACTGCAGGAGGTCGGTGGAGGGGGTCAGGTGTCCCCTTCGTGACACTGCAGGAGGTGGTTGGAGACGGTCAGGTGGCCCCTTCATGACACTGCAGGAGGTCGGTGGAGACGGTGAGGTGGCCCCTTCGTGACGCTGCAGGAGGTGGGTTGAGATGGTAGGTGGCCCCTTTGTGACACTGCACGGGTTCGGTGGAGACGGTCAGGTGGCCCCTTCGTGACTCTGCAGGAGGTGGGTGGAGACGGTCAGGTGGCCCCTTTGTGACACTGCAGGAGATCGGTGTAGACGGTCACGTGGCCCCTTCATGACACTGCAGGAGGTCAGTGGAGGGGGTCAGTTGGCCCCTTCATGACACTGCAGGAGATCGGTGGAGGGGGTCAGGTGGCCCCTTCGTGACACTGCAGGAGGTCGGTGGAGACGGTCAGGTGACCCCTTCGTGACACTGCAGGAGGTCGGTGGAGATGGTCAGGTGGCCCCTTCGTGACACTGCAGGAGGTCGGTGGAGATGGTCAGGTGGCCCCTTTGTGACACTGCCGGAGGTGGGTGGAGGGGGTCACGTGGCCCCTTCGTGACACTGCAGGAGGTCTGTGGAGGGGGTCACGTGGCCCCTTCGTGACACTGCAGGAGGTCGGTGGAGACGGTCAGGTGGCCCCTTCATGACAGTGCAGGAGGTCTGTGGAGGGGGTCACGTGGCCCCTTCGTGACACTGCAGGAGGTCGGTGGAGATGGTCAGGTGGCCCCTTCGTGACACTGCAGGAGGTCGGTGGAGATGGTCAGGTGGCCCCTTTGTGACACTGCAGGAGGTCGGTGGAGATGGTCATGTGGCCCCTTCGTGACACTGAAGGAGGTCAGTGGAGGGTGTCAGGTGGCCCCTTCGTGACACTGCAGGAGGTGGGTTGAGATGGTAGGTAGCCCCTTCGTCACACTGCAGGAGGTTGGTGTAGACGGTCAGGTGACCGCTTTGTGACACTGCAGGAGGTCGGTGTAGACGGTCACGTGGCCCCTTCGTGACACTGCAGGAGGTCAGTGGAGGGGGTCAGTTGGCCCCTTCGTGACACTGCAGGAGGTCGGTGGAGGGGGTCAGGTGTCCCCTTCGTGACACTGCAGGAGGTGGTTGGAGACGGTCAGGTGGCCCCTTCATGACACTGCAGGAGGTCGGTGGAGACGGTCAGGTGGCCCCTTCGTGATGCTGCAGGAGGTCTGTGGAGACGGTCAGGTGACCCCTTCGTGACACTGCAGGAGGTCGGTGGAGACGGTCAGGTGACCCCTTCGTGACACTGCAGGAGGTGGGTGGAGGAGGTCAGGTCTCCCCTTCGTGACACAGCAGGAGGTCTGTGGAGGGGGTCACGTGGCCCCTTCGTGACACTGCAGGAGGTGGTTGGAGATGGTCAGGTGGCCCCTTCGTGACACTGCAGGAGGTCGGTGGAGACAGTCATGTGGCCCGTTCGTGACACTGCAGGATGTCTGTGGAGGGGGTCAGTTGGCCCCTTCGTGACACTGCAGGAGGTCAGTGGAGGGGTTCAGTTGGCCCCTTCGTGACACTGCAGGAGGTCAATGGAGTGGGTCAGTTGGCCCCTTCGTGACACTGCAGGAGGTCGGTGGAGACGGTCAGGTGGCCCCTTCGTGACACTGCAGGAGGTGGTTGGAGACGGTCAGGTGGCCCCTTCATGACACTGCAGGAGGTCGGTGGAGGGGGTCAGGTGTCCCCTTCGTGACACTGCAGGAGGTCGGTGGAGACGATCAGGTGGCCCCTTCGTGACGCTGCAGGAGGTCTGTGGAGACGGTCAGTTGGCCCGTGCATGACACTGCAGGAGGTGGGTGGAGGATGTCAGGTGGCCCCTTCGTGACACTGCAGGAGGTGGGTGGAGGAGGTCAGGTGGCCCCTTCGTGACGCTGCAGGAGGTGGTTGGAGACGGTCAGGTGGCCCCTTCATGACACTGCAGGAGGTCGGTGGAGGGGGTCAGGTGTCCCCTTCGTGACACTGCAGGAGGTGGTTGGAGACGGTCAGGTGGCCCCTTCATGACACTGCAGGAGGTCGGTGGAGGGGGTCAGGTGTCCCCTTCGTGACACTGCAGGAGGTCGGTGGAGACGGTCAGGTGGCCCCTTCGTGACGCTGCAGGAGGTCTGTGGAGACGGTCAGGTGGCCCCTGCATGACACTGCAGGAGGTGGGTTGAGATGTTAGGTGGCCCCTTTGCGACACTGCACGGGTTCGGTGGAGACGGTCAGGTGGCCCCTTCGTGACACTGCAGGAGGTGGGTTGAGATGGTCAGGTGGCCCCTTCGTGACTCTGCAGGAGGTGGGTGGAGATGGTCAGGTGGCCCCTTCGAGACACTGCAGGAGGTGGGTTGAGATGGTCAGGTGGCCCCTTCGTGACTCTGCAGGAGGTGGGTGGAGACGGTCAGGTGGCCCCTTCGTGACACTGCAGGAGGTCGGTGGAGGGGGTCAGGTGGCCCCTTTGTTACACTGCAGGAGGTCTGTGGAGGGGTCAGTTGGCCCCTTCGTGACACTGCAAGAGGTCTGTGGAGGGGTAAGGTGGCCCCTTCGTGACACTGCAGGAGGTGGGTTGAGATGGTATGTGGCCCCTTCGTGACAGTGCAGGAGGTCAGTGGAGATGGTCAGGTGGCCCCTTCGTGACACTGCAGGAGGTGGGTGGAGATGGTCAGGAGTCCCCTTCGTGATACTGCAGGAGGTCGGTGGAGGGGGTCAGTTGGCCCCTTCATGACACTGCAGGAGATCGGTGGAGCGGGTCAGGTGGCCCCTTCGTGACACTGCAGGAGGTCGGTGGAGACGGTCAGGTGACCCCTTCGTGACACTGCAGGAGGTCGGTGGAGACGGTCAGGTGGCCCCTTCGTGACACTGCAGGAGGTGGGTGGAGGGGGTCACGTGGCCCCTTCGTGACACTGCAGGAGGTCTGTGGAGGGGGTCACGTGGCCCCTTCGTGACACTGCAGGAGGTCGGTGGAGACGGTCAGGTGGCCCCTTCATGACAGTGCGGGAGTTCTGTGGAGGGGGTCACGTGGCCCCTTCGTGACACTGCAGGAGGTGGTTGGAGATGGTCAGGTGGCCCCGTCGTGACACAGCAGGAGGTCGGTGGAGATGGTCAGGTGGCCACTTTGTGACACTGCAGGAGGTCGGTGGAGATGGTCATGTGGCCCCTTCGTGACACTGCAGGAGGTCAGTGGAGGGTGTCAGGTGGCCCCTTCGTGACACTGCAGGAGGTGGGTTGAGATGGTAGGTAGCCCCTTCGTCACACTGCAGGAGGTTGGTGTAGACGGTCAGGTGACCGCTTTGTGACACTGCAGGAGGTCGGTGTAGACGGTCACGTGGCCCCTTCGTGACACTGCAGGAGGTCAGTGGAGTGGGTCAGTTGGCCCCTTGGTGACACTGCAGGAGGTCGGTGGAGGGGGTCAGGTGTCCCCTTCGTGACACTGCAGGAGGTGGTTGGTGACGGTCAGGTGGCCCCTTCATGACACTGCAGGAGGTGGGTGGAGATGGTCAGGTGACCCCTTCGTGGCACTGCAGGAGGTGGGTGGAGATGGTCAGGTGACCCCTTGGTGACACTGCAGGAGGTGGGTGGAGGAGGTCAGGTGGCCCCTTCCTGACACAGCAGGAGGTCTGTGGAGGGGATCACGTGGCCCCTTCGTGACACTGCAGGAGGTCGGTGGAGATGGTCAGGTGGCCCCTTCGTGACAGTGCAGGAGGTCTGTGGAGGGGGTCAGGTGGCCCCTTCGTGACACTGCAGGAGGTGGTTGGAGACGGTCAGGTGGCCCCTTGGTGACACTGCAGGAGGTCGGTGGAGACGGTCAGGTGGCCCCTTGGTGACACTGCAGGAGGTCGGTGGAGACGGTAAGGTGGCCCCTTCGTGACACTGCAGGAGGTCGGTGGAGGGGGTCAGGTGGCCCCTTCATGACACTGCAGGAGGTCGGTGGAGGGGGTCAGTTGGCCCCTTCGTGGCACTGCAGGAGGTCCGTGGAGGGGGTCAGTTGGCCCCTTCGTGACACTGCAGGAGGTCAGTGGAGGGGTTCAGTTGGCCCCTTCGTGACACTGCAGGAGGTCAATGGAGTGGGTCAGTTGGCCCCTTCGTGACACTGCAGGCGGTCGGTGGAGACGGTCAGGTGGCCCCTTCGTGACACTGCAGGAGGTCGGTGGAGGGGGTCAGGTGTCCCCTTCGAGACACAGCAGGAGGTCGGTGGAGGGGGTCAGGTGTCCCCTTCATGACACTGCAGGAGGTCGGTGGAGGGGGTCAGGTGTCCCCTTCGTGACACTGCAGGAGGTCGGTGGAGACGGTCAGGTGGCCCCTTCGTGACGCTGCAGGAGGTGGGTGGAGATGGTCAGGTGACCCCTTCGTGACACTGCAGGAGGTCGGTGGAGACGGTCAGGTGACCCCTTCGTGACACTGCAGGAGGTCGGTGGAGACGGTCAGGTGGCCCCTTCGTGACGCTGCAGGAGGTGGGTGGAGATGGTCAGGTGTCCCCTTCGTGACACTGCAGGAGGTCGGTGGAGGGGGGTCAGGTGGCCCCTTCGTGACACTGCAGGAGGTCGGTGGAGGGGGTCAGGTGTCCCCTTCGTGACACTGCAGGAGGTCGGTGGAGACGGTCAGGTGGCCCCTTCGTGACGCTGCAGGAGGTGGGTGGAGATGGTCAGGTGGCCCCTTCGTGACACTGCAGGAGGTGGGTGGAGATGGTCAGGTGACCCCTTCTTGACACTGCAGGAGGTGGGTGGAGGAGGTCAGGTGGCCCCTTGGTGACACTGCAGGAGGTCGGTGGAGGGGGTCAGGTGGCCCCTTCGTGACGCTGCAGGAGGTGGTTGGAGACGGTCAGGTGGCCCCTTCATGACACTGCAGGAGGTCGGTGGAGGGGGTCAGGTGTCCCCTTCGTGACACTGCAGGAGGTGGTTGGAGACGGTCAGGTGGCCCCTTCATGACACTGCAGGAGGTCGGTGGAGGGGGTCAGGTGTCCCCTTCGTGACACTGCAGGAGGTCGGTGGAGGGGTGTCAGGTGGCCCCTTCGTGACACTGCAGGAGGTCGGTGGAGGGGGTCAGGTGTCCACTTCGTGACACTGCAGGAGGTCGGTGGAGACGGTCAGGTGGCCCCTTCGTGACGCTGCAGGAGGTGGGTGGAGATGGTCAGGTGGCCCCTTCGTGACACTGCAGGAGGTGGGTGGAGATGGTCAGGTGACCCCTTCGTGACACTGCAGGAGGTGGGTGGAGGAGGTCAGGTGGCCCCTTGGTGACACTGCAGGAGGTCGGTGGAGGGGGTCAGGTGGCCCCTTCGTGACGCTGCAGGAGGTGGTTGGAGACGGTCAGGTGGCCCCTTCATGACACTGCAGGAGGTCGGTGGAGGGGGTCAGGTGTCCCCTTCGTGACACTGCAGGAGGTGGTTGGAGACGGTCAGGTGGCCCCTTCATGACACTGCAGGAGGTCGGTGGAGGGGGTCAGGTGTCCCCTTCGTGACACTGCAGGAGGTCGGTGGAGACGGTCAGGTGGCCCCTTCGTGACGCTGCAGGAGGTCTGTGGAGACGGTCAGGTGGCCCCTGCATGACACTGCAGGAGGTGGGTTGAGATGTTAGGTGGCCCCTTTGCGACACTGCAGGAGGTGGGTTGAGATGGTCAGGTGGCCCCTTCGTGACTCTGCAGGAGGTGGGTGGAGATGGTCAGGTGGCCCCTTCGTGACACTGCAGGAGGTGGGTTGAGATGGTCAGGTGGCCCCTTCGTGACTCTGCAGGAGGTGGGTGGAGACGGTCAGGTGGCCCCTTCGTGACACTGCAGGAGGTCGGTGGAGGGGGTCAGGTGGCCCCTTTGTTACACTGCAGGAGGTCTGTGGAGGGGTCAGTTGGCCCCTTCGTGACACTGCAAGAGGTCTGTGGAGGGGTCAGGTGGCCCCTTCGTGTCACTGCAGGAGGTGGGTTGAGATGGTCAGGTGGCCCCTTCGTGACAGTGCAGGAGGTCTGTGGAGGGGTCAGTTGGCCCCTTCGTGACACTGCAAGAGGTCTGTGGAGGGGTCAGGTGGCCCCTTCGTGTCACTGCAGGAGGTGGGTGTAGACGGTCAGGTGTCCCCTTTGTGACACTGCAGGAGGTGGGTTGAGATGGTCAGGTGGCCCCTTCGTGACACTGCAGGAGGTGGGTTTAGATGGTAGGTGGCCCCTTTGTGACACTGCAGGAGGTCTGTGGAGGTGTCAGTTGGCCCCTTCGTGACACTGCAGGAGGTCTGTGGAGGGGACAGGTGGCCCCTTCGTGACACTGCAGGAGGTCAGTGGAGGGTGTCAGGTGGCCCCTTCGTGACACTGCAGGATGTCGGTGGAGATGGACAGGTGGCCCCTTTGTGACACTGCAGGAGGTCGGTGGAGATGGTCATGTGGCCCCTTCGTGACACTGCAGGAGGTCAGTGGAGGGTGTCAGGTGGCCCCTTCGTGACATTGCAGGAGGTGGGTGGAGATGGTCAGGTGGCCCCTTCGTGACACTGCAGGAGGTGCGTGGAGACGGTCAGGTGTCCCCTTCGTGACACTGCAGGAGGTGGGTGGAGATGGTCAGGTGGCCCCTTCGTGACAGTGCAGGAGGTGGGTTTAGATGGTAGGTGGCCCCTTTGTGACACTGCAGGAGGTGGGTGGAGCGGGTCAGGTGGCCCCTTCGTGACACTGCAGGAGGTGGGTTGAGATGGTAGGTGGCCCCTTTGTGACACTGCAGGAGGTCTGTGGAGGGGTCAGGTGGCCCCTTCGTGACACTGCAGGAGGTGGGTGGAGCGGGTCAGGTGGCCCCTTTGTGACACTGCAGGAGGTGGGTTGAGATGGTAGGTGGCTCCTTTGTGACACTGCAGGAGGTCTGTGGAGGGGTCAGGTGGCCCCTTCGTGACACTGCAGGAGGTGGGTGGAGGGGGTCAGGTGGCCCCTTCGTGAGACTGCAGGAGGTGGGTGGTGACGGTCAGGTTGCCCCTTCGTGACACTGCAGGAGGTGGGAGAAGACGGTCATGTGGCCCCTTCGTGACACTGCAGGAGGTCGGTGGAGACGGTCATGTGGCCCCTTCGTGACACTGCAGGAGGTGGAAGAAGACGGTCATGTGGCCCCTTCGTGATACTGCAGGAGGTGGGTGGAGACGGTCATGTGGCCCCTTCGTGACACTGCAGGAGGTCGGTGGAGAGGGTCACTTGGCCCCTTCATGACACTGCAGGAGGTCGGTGGAGGGGGTCACGTGGACCCTTCGTGACCCTGCAGGTGGTGGGTGGAGACGGTCAGGTGGCCCCTTCGTCACACTGCAGGAGGTCGGTGGAGACGGTCAGGTGGCCCCTTCGTGACACTGCTGGAGGTCGGTGGAGATGGTCAGGTGGCCCCTTTGTGACACTGCAGGAGGTCGGTGGAGATGGTCATGTGGCCCCTTCGTGACACTGCAGGAGGTCAGTGGAGGGTGTCAGGTGGCCCCTTCGTGACACTGCAGGAGATGGGTTGAGATGGTAGGTAGCCCCTTCGTCACACTGCAGGAGGTCGGTGTAGACAGTCAGGTGGCCCCTTTGTGACACTGCAGGAGGTGGGTGGAGACGGTCAGCCGACCCCTTGGTGACTCTGCAGGAGGTGGGTGGAGACGGTCAGGTGGCCCCTTTGTGACACTGCAGGAGATCGGTGTAGACGGTCACGAGGCCCCTTCGTGACTGCAGGAGGTCAGTTGAGGGGGTCAGTTGGCCCCTTCATGACACTGCAGGAGGTCGGTGGAGGGGGTCAGGTGGCCCCTTCGTGACACTGCAGGAGGGGGTTGGAGACGGTCAGGTGTCCCCTTCATGACACTGCAGGAGGTGGGTGGAGGGGGTCAGGTGGCCCCTTCGTGACAGTGCAGGAGGTGGGTGGAGGGGGTCAGGTGACCCCTTCGTGACACTGCAGGAGGTGGGTGGAGACGGTCAGGTGACCCCTTCGTGACACTGCAGGAGGTGGGTGGAGGGGGTCACGTTGCCCCTTCGTGACACTGCTGGAGGTGGGTGGAGATGGTCAGGTGACCCCTTCGTGACACTGCAGGAGGTGGGTGGAGGAGGTCAGGTGGCCCCTTCGTGACACTGCAGGAGGTGGTTGGAGACGGTCAGGTGGCCCCTTCATGACACTGCAGGAGGTCGGTGGAGGGGGTCAGGTGTCCCCTTCGTGACACTGCAGGAGGTGGTTGGAGACGGTCAGGTGGCCCCTTCATGACACTGCAGGAGGTCGGTGGAGGGGGTCAGGTTTCCCCTTCGTGACACTGCAGGAGGTCGGTGGAGACGGTCAGTTGGCCCCTTCGTGACACTGCAGGAGGTCTGTGGAGACGGTCAGGTGGCCCCTGCATGACACTGCAGGAGGTGGGTTGAGATGGTAGGTGGCCCCTTTGTGACACTGCACGGGTTCGGTGGAGACGGTCAGGTGGCCCCTTCGTGACTCTGCAGGAGGTGTGAGGAGACGGTCAGGTGGCCCCTTTGTGACACTGCAGGAGATCGGTGTAGACGGTCACGTGTCCCCTTCGTGACACTGCAGGAGGTGGTTGGAGACGGTCAGGTGGCCCCTTCATGACACTGCAGGAGGTCGGTGGAGGGGGTCAGGTGTCACCTTCGTGACACTGCAGGAGTTCGGTGGAGACGGTCAGGTGGCCCCTTCATGACACTGCAGGAGGTGGGTGGAGGGGTTAGGTGGCCCCTTCGTGACACTGCAGGAGGTCGGTGGAGATGGTCAGGTGGCCCCTTCGTGACACTGCAGGAGGTCGGTGGAGACGGTAAGGTGGCCCCTTCGTGACACTGCAGGAGGTCGCTGTAGGGGGTCAGGTGGCCCCTTCATGACACTGCAGGAGGTCGGTGGAGGGGGTCAGTTGGCCCCTTCGTGACACTGCAGGAGGTCGGTGGAGGGGGTCAGGTGGCCCCTTCATGACACTGCAGGAGGTCGGTGGAGGGGGTCAGTTGGCCCCTTCGTGACACTGCAGGAGGTCCGTGGAGGGGGTCAGTTGGCCCCTTCGTGACACTGCAGGAGGTCAGTGGAGGGGTTCAGTTGGCCCCTTCGTGACACTGCAGGAGGTCAATGGAGGGGGTCAGTTGGCCCCATCGTGACACTGCAGGAGGTCGGTGGAGGGGGTCAGTTGGCCCCTTCGTGACACTGCAGGAGGTCCGTGGAGGGGGTCAGTTGGCCCCTTCGTGACACTGCAGGAGGTCAGTGGAGGGGTTCAGTTGGCCCCTTCGTGACACTGCAGGAGGTCAGTGGAGGGGTTCAGTTGGCCCCTTCGTGACACTGCGGGAGGTCAGTGGAGGGGTTCAGTTGGCCCCTTCGTGACACTGCAGGAGGTCGGTGTAGACGGTCACGTGGCCCCTTCGTGACACTGCAGGAGGTCAGTGGAGGGGGTCAGTTGGCCCCTTCGTGACACTGCAGGAGGTGGGTGGAGCGGGTCAGGTGGCCCCTTTGTGACACTGCAGGAGGTGGGTTGAGATGGTAGGTGGCTCCTTTGTGACACTGCAGGAGGTCTGTGGAGGGGTCAGGTGGCCCCTTCGTGACACTGCAGGAGGTGGGTGGAGGGGGTCAGGTGGCCCCTTCGTGAGACTGCAGGAGGTGGGTGGTGACGGTCAGGTTGCCCCTTCGTGACACTGCAGGAGGTGGGAGAAGACGGTCATGTGGCCCCTTCGTGACACTGCAGGAGGTCGGTGGAGACGGTCATGTGGCCCCTTCGTGACACTGCAGGAGGTGGAAGAAGACGGTCATGTGGCCCCTTCGTGATACTGCAGGAGGTGGGTGGAGACGGTCATGTGGCCCCTTCGTGACACTGCAGGAGGTCGGTGGAGAGGGTCACTTGGCCCCTTCATGACACTGCAGGAGGTCGGTGGAGGGGGTCACGTGGACCCTTCGTGACCCTGCAGGTGGTGGGTGGAGACGGTCAGGTGGCCCCTTCGTCACACTGCAGGAGGTCGGTGGAGACGGTCAGGTGGCCCCTTCGTGACACTGCTGGAGGTCGGTGGAGATGGTCAGGTGGCCCCTTTGTGACACTGCAGGAGGTCGGTGGAGATGGTCATGTGGCCCCTTCGTGACACTGCAGGAGGTCAGTGGAGGGTGTCAGGTGGCCCCTTCGTGACACTGCAGGAGATGGGTTGAGATGGTAGGTAGCCCCTTCGTCACACTGCAGGAGGTCGGTGTAGACAGTCAGGTGGCCCCTTTGTGACACTGCAGGAGGTGGGTGGAGACGGTCAGCCGACCCCTTGGTGACTCTGCAGGAGGTGGGTGGAGACGGTCAGGTGGCCCCTTTGTGACACTGCAGGAGATCGGTGTAGACGGTCACGAGGCCCCTTCGTGACTGCAGGAGGTCAGTTGAGGGGGTCAGTTGGCCCCTTCATGACACTGCAGGAGGTCGGTGGAGGGGGTCAGGTGGCCCCTTCGTGACACTGCAGGAGGGGGTTGGAGACGGTCAGGTGGCCCCTTCATGACACTGCAGGAGGTCGGTGGAGGGGGTCAGGTGTCCCCTTCGTGACACTGCAGGAGGTCGGTGGAGACGGTCAGGTGACCCCTTCGTGACACTGCAGGAGTTCGGTGGAGACGGTCAGGTGGCCCCTTCATGACACTGCAGGAGGTGGGTGGAGGGGGTCACGTGGCCCCGTCGTGACACTGCAGGAGGTCTGTGGAGGGGGTCACGTGGCCCCTTCGTGACACTGCAGGAGGTCGGTGGAGACGGTCAGGTGGCCCCTTCATGACAGTGCAGGAGGTCTGTGGAGATGGTCACGTGGCCCCTTCGTGACACTGCAGGAGGTGGTTGGAGATGGTCAGGTGGCCCCTTCGTGACATTGCAGGAGGTCGGTGGAGATGGTCAGGTGGCCCCTTTGTGACACTGCAGGAGGTCGGTGGAGATGGTCATGTGGCCCCTTCGTGACACTGCAGGAGGTGGGTTGAGATGGTAGGTAGCCCCTTCGTCACACTGCAGGAGGTTGGTGTAGATGGTCAGGTGACCCCTTTGTGACACTGCAGGAGGTCGGTGTAGACGGTCACGTGGCCCCTTCGTCACACTGCAGGAGGTTGGTGTAGATGGTCAGGTGACCCCTTCGTGACACTGCAGGAAGTCGGTGGAGACGGTCAGGTGACCCCTTCGTGACACTGCAGGAGGTGCGTGGAGGAGGTCAGGTGGCCCCTTCGTGACACAGCAGGATGTCTGTGGAGACGGTCAGGTGACCCCTTCGTGACACTGCAGGAGTTCGGTGGAGACGGTCAGGTGGCCCCTTCATGACACTGCAGGAGGTGGGTGGAGGGGGTCACGTGGCCCCTTCGTGACACTGCAGGAGGTCTGTGGAGGGGGTCACGTGGCCCCTTCGTGACACTGCAGGAGGTCGGTGGAGACGGTCAGGTGGCCCCTTCATGACAGTGCAGGAGGTCTGTGGAGATGGTCACGTGGCCCCTTCGTGACACTGCAGGAGGTGGTTGGAGATGGTCAGGTGGCCCCTTCGTGACATTGCAGGAGGTCGGTGGAGATGGTCAGGTGGCCCCTTTGTGACACTGCAGGAGGTCGGTGGAGATGGTCATGTGGCCCCTTCGTGACACTGCAGGAGGTGGGTTGAGATGGTAGGTAGCCCCTTCGTCACACTGCAGGAGGTTGGTGTAGATGGTCAGGTGACCCCTTTGTGACACTGCAGGAGGTCGGTGTAGACGGTCACGTGGCCCCTTCGTCACACTGCAGGAGGTTGGTGTAGATGGTCAGGTGACCCCTTCGTGACACTGCAGGAAGTCGGTGGAGACGGTCAGGTGACCCCTTCGTGACACTGCAGGAGGTGCGTGGAGGAGGTCAGGTGGCCCCTTCGTGACACAGCAGGATGTCTGTGGAGACGGTCAGGTGTCCCCTTCGTGACACTGCAGGAGGTCGGTGGAGACGGTCAGGTGGCCCCTTCGTGACACTGCAGGATGTGGTTGGAGATGGTCAGGTGGCCCCTTCGTTACACGGCAGGAGGTCGGTGGAGACAGTCATGTGGCCCCTTCGTGACACTGCAGGAGGTCTATGGAGGGGGTCAGGTGGCCCCTTCGTGACACTGCAGGAAGTGGTTGGAGACGGTCAGGTGACCCCTTGGTGACACTGCAGGAGGTCGGTGGAGACGGTCAGGTGACCCCTTGGTGACACTGCAGGAGGTGGGTGGAGGAGGTCAGGTGGCCCCTTCGTGACACTGCAGGAGGTCTGTGGAGGGGGTCACGTGGCCCCTTCGTGACACTGCAGGAGGTCGGTGGAGACGTTCAGGTGGCCCCTTCGTGACACTGCAGGAGGTGGGTGGAGACGGTCAGGTGGCCCCTTCGTGACACTGCAGGAGGTCGGTGGAGACAGTCATGTGGCCCCTTCGTGACACTGCAGGAGGTCTGTGGAGGGGGTCAGGTGGCCCCTTCGTGACACTGCAGGAGGTGGTTGGAGACGGTCAGGTGGCCCCTTGGTGACACTGCAGGAGGTCGGTGGAGACGGTCAGGTGGCCCCTTCGTTACACTGCAGGAGGTCGGTGGAGGGGGTCAGGTGGCCCCTTCATGACACTGCAGGAAGTCGGTGGAGGGGGTCAGTTGGCCCGTTCGTGACACTGCAGGAGAGCCGTGGAGGGGGTCAGTTGGCCCCATCGTGACACTGCGGGAGGTCAGTGGAGGGGTTCAGTTGGCCCCTTCGTGACACTGCAGGAGGTCAATGGAGGGGGTCAGTTGGCCCCTTTGTGACACTGCAGGAGGTTGGTGGAGGGGGTCAGGTGGCCCCTTCGTGACACTGCAGGAGGTCGGTGGAGACGGTCAGGTGGCCCCTGCATGACACTGCAGGAGGTGGGTGGAGATGGTCAGGTGACCCCTTCGTGACACTGCAGGAGGTGGGTGGAGGAGGTCAGGTGGCCCCTTCGTGACGCTGCAGGAGGTCGGTGGAGACGGTCAGGTGGCCCCTGCATGACACTGCAGGAGGTCGGTGGAGGGGGTCAGGTGTCCCCTTCGTGACACTGCAGGAGGTGGTTGGAGACGGTCAGGTGGCCCCTTCATGACACTGCAGGAGGTCGGTGGAGGGGGTCAGGTGTCCCCTTCGTGACCCTGCAGGAGGTCGGTGGAGACGGTCAGGTGGCCCCTTCGTGACGCTGCAGGAGGTCGGTGGAGACGGTCAGGTGGCCCCTGCATGACACTGCAGGAGGTCGGTGGAGGGGGTCAGGTGTCCCCTTCGTGACACTGCAGGAGGTGGTTGGAGACGGTCAGGTGGCCCCTTCATGACACTGCAGGAGGTGTGTTGAAATGGTAGGTGGCCCCTTTGTGACACTGCACGGGTTCGGTGGAGACGGTCAGGTGGCCCCTTCGTGACTCTGCAGGAGGTGGGTGGAGACGGTCAGGTGGCCCCTTTGTGACACTGCAGGTGATCGGTGTAGACGGTCACGTGGCCCCTTCGTGACACTGCAGGAGGTCAGTGGAGGGGGTCAGTTGGCCCCTTCATGACACTGCAGGAGATCGGTGGAGGGGGTCAGGTGGCCCCTTCGTGACACTGCAGGAGGTCGGTGGAGACGGTCAGGTGACCCCTTCGTGACACTGCAGGAGGTCGGTGGAGATGGTCAGGTAGCCCCTTCGTGACACTGCAGGAGGTGGGTGGAGGGGGTCACGTGGCCCCTTCGTGACACTGCAGGAGGTCGGTGGAGACGGTCAGGTGGCCCCTTCGTGACACTGCAGGAGGTCTGTGGAGACGGTCACGTGGCCCCTTCGTGACACTGCAGGAGGTGGTTGGAGATGGTCAGGTGGCCCCTTCGTGACACTGCAGGAGGTCGGTGGAGATGGTCAGGTGGCCCCTTTGTGACACTGCAGGAGGTCGGTGGAGATGGTCATGTAGCCCCTTCGTGACACTGCAGGAGGTCAGTGGAGGGTGTCAGGTGGCCCCTTCGTGACACTGCAGGAGGTGGGTTGAGATGGTAGGTAGCCCCTTCGTCACACTGCAGGAGGTTGGTGTAGACGGTCAGGTGACCCCTTTGTGACACTGCAGGAGGTCGGTGTAGACGGTCACGTGGCCCCTTCGTGACACTGCAGGAGGTCAGTGGAGGGGGTCAGTTGGCCCCTTCGTGACACTGCAGGAGGTCGGTGGAGGGGGTCAGGTGTCCCCTTCGTGACACTGCAGGAGGTGGTTGGAGACGGTCAGGTGGCCCCTTCATGACACTGCAGGAGGTCGGTGGAGGGGGTCAGGTGTCCCCTTCGTGACACTGCAGGAGGTCGGTGGAGACGGTCAGGTGGCCCCTTCGTGATGCTGCAGGAGGTCTGTGGAGACGGTCAGGTGGCCCCTTCGTGACACTGCAGGTGGTGGGTGGAGGGTGTCAGGTGGCCCCTGCATGACACTGCAGGAGGTGGGTGGAGGAGGTCAGGTGGCCCCTTCGTGACACAGCAGGAGGTCTGTGGAGGGGGTCACGTGGCCCCTTCGTGACACTGCAGGATGTCGGTGGAGACGGTCAGGTGGCCCCTTCGTGACAGTGCAGGAGGTCTGTGGAGGGGGTCACGTGGCCCCTTCGTGACACTGCAGGAGGTGGTTGGAGACGGTCAGGTGGCCCCTTCGTGACAGTGCAGGAGGTCTGTTGAGGGGGTCACGTGGCCCCTTCGTGACACTGCAGGAGGTCCGTGGAGGGGGTCAGGTGTCCCCTTCGTGAAACTGCAGGAGGTCGGTGGAGACAGTCATGTGGCCCCTTCGTGACTCTGCAGGAGGTGGGTGGAGGGTGTCAGGTGGCCCCTTCGTGACACTGCAGGAGGTGGGTGGAGGAGGTCAGGTGGCCCCTTCGTGACGCTGCAGGAGGTGGTTGGAGACGGTCAGGTGGCCCCTTCATGACACTGCAGGAGGTCGGTGGAGGGGGTCAGGTTTCCCCTTCATGACACTGCAGGAGGTGGTTGGATACGGTCAGGTGGCCCCTTCATGACACTGCAGGAGGTCGGTGGAGGGGGTCAGGTGTCCCCTTCGTGACACTGCAGGAGGTCGGTGGAGACGGTCAGGTGGCCCCTTTGTGACACTGCACGGGTTCGGTGGAGACGGTCAGGTGGCCCCTTCGTGACTCTGCAGGAGGTGGGTGGAGACGGTCAGGTGGCCCCTTTGTGACACTGCAGGAGATCAGTGTAGACGGTCACGTGGCCCCTTCGTGACACTGCAGGAGGTCAGTGGAGGTGGTCAGTTGGCCCCTTCATGACACTGCAGGAGATCGGTGGAGGGGGTCAGGTGGCCCCTTCGTGACACTGCAGGAGGTCGGTGGAGACGGTCAGGTGGCCCCTTCGTGACACTGCAGGAGGTGGGTGGAGGGGGTCACGTGGCCCCTTCGTGACACTGCAGGAGGTCTGTGGAGGGGGTCACGTGGCCCGTTCGTGACACTGCAGGAGGTCTGTGGAGACGGTCAGGTGGCCCCTTCATGACACTGCAGGAGGTGGGTGGAGGGGGTCAGGTGACCCCTTCGTGACACTGCAGGAGGTCTGTGGAGGGGGTCACGTGGCCCCTTCGTGACACTGCAGGAGGTGGTTCGAGATGGTCAGGTGGCCCCTTCGTGACACTGCAGGAGGTCGGTGGAGATGGTCAGGTGGCCCCTTTGTGACACTGCAGGAGGTCGGTGGAGATGGTCATGTAGCCCCTTCGTGACACTGCAGGAGGTCAGTGGAGGGTGTCAGGTGGCCCCTTCGTGACAATGCAGGAGGTGGGTTGAGATGGTAGGTAGCCCCTTCGTCACACTGCAGGAGGTTGGTGTAGACGGTCAGGTGACCCCTTTGTGACACTGCAGGAGGTCGGTGTAGACGGTCACGTGGCCCCTTCGTGACACTGCAGGAGGTCGGTGGAGGGGGTCAGGTGTCCCCTTCGTGACACTGCAGGAGGTCGGTGGAGACGGTCAGGTGGCCCCTTCGTGATGCTGCAGGAGGTCTGTGGAGACGGTCAGGTGGCCCCTGCATGACACTGCAGGAGGTGGGTGGAGATGGTCAGGTGACCCCTTCGTTACACTGCAGGAGTTCGGAGGAGATGGTCAGGTGACCCCTTCGTGACACTGCAGGAGGTGGGTGGAGGAGGTCAGGTGGCCCCTTCGTGACACTGCAGGAGGTCGGTGGAGACGGTCAGGTGGCCCCTTCGTGACAGTGCAGGAGGTCGGTGGAGGGTGTCAGGTGGCCCCTTCGTGACACTGCAGGAGGTGGTTGGAGATGGTCAGGTGGCCCCTTCGTGACACTGCAGGAGGTCGGTGGAGGGGGTCAGGTGGCCCCTTCATGACACTGCAGGAGGTCGGTGGAGGGGGTCAGTTGGCCCCTTCGTGACACTGCAGGAGGTCCTTGGAGGCGGTCAGTTGGCCCCTTCGTGACACTGCAGGAGGTCAGTGGAGGGGTTCAGTTGGCCCCTTAGTGACACTGCAGGAGGTGGTTGGAGACGGTCAGGTGGCCCCTTCATGACACTGCAGGAGGTCGGTGGAGGGGGTCAGGTGTCCCCTTCGTGACAGTGCAGGAGGTCGGTGGAGACGGTCAGGTGGCCCCTTTGTGACGCTGCAGGAGGTCTGTGGAGACGGTCAGGTGGCCCCTGCATGACACTGCAGGAGGTGGGTTGAGATGGAAGGTGACCCCTTTGTGACACTGCAGGTGGTGGGTGGAGATGGTCAGGTGGCCCCTTCGTGACACTGCAGGAGGTCGGTGGAGACGGTCAGGTGGCCCCTTCGTGACGCTGCAGGAGGTCTGTGGAGACGGTCAGGTGGCCCCTGCATGACACTGCAGGAGGTGGGTTGAGATGGTCAGGTGGCCCCTTCGTGACACTGCAGGAGGTGGGTTGAGATGGTATGTGGCCCCTTCGTGACAGTGCAGGAGGTCAGTGGAGATGGTCAGGTGGCCCCTTCGTGACACTGCAGGAGGTCTGTGGAGACGGTCAGGTGGCCCCTTCGTGACACTGCAGGAGGTGGGTGGAGACGGTCAGGTGGCCCCTTCGTGAGACTGCAGGAGGTGGGTGGAGATGGTCAGGTGGCCCCATCGTGACACTGCAGGAGGTGGGAGAAGACGGTCATGTGGCCCCTTCGTGACACTGCAGGAGGTCGGTGGAGACGGTCAGGTGGCCCCTTCGTGACACTGCAGGAGGTCGGTGGAGGGGGTCAGGTGGCCCCTTCGTGACACTGCAGGAGGTGGGTGGAGACGGTCAGGTGGACCCTTTGTGACACTGCAGGAGGTCGGTGGAGATGGTCAGCTGGCCCCTTTGTGACACTGCAGGAGGTCAGTGGAGGGTGTCAGCTGGCCCCTTCGTCACACTGCAGGAGGTCGGTGTAGACGGTCAGGTGGCCCCTTTGTGACACTGCAGGAGGTCGGTGTAGACGGTCAGGTGGCCCCTTCGTGACAGTGCAGGAGGTCGGTGGAGGGGGTCAGGTGGCCACTTCGTTACACTGCGGGAGGTGGGTGTAGACGGTCAGGTGGCCCCTTTGTGACACTGCAGGAGATCGGTGGAGACGGTCATGTGGCCCCTTCGTGACACTGCAGGAGGTAGGTGTAGACGGTCAGGTGGCCCCTTTGTGACACTGCAGGAGATCGGTGTAGACGGTCATGTGGCCGCTTCGTGACACTGCAGGAGGTCAGTGGAGGGGGTCAGTTGGCCCCTTCGTGACACTGCAGGAGGTCGGTGGAGACGGTCAGGTGTCCCCTTCGTGACACTGCAGGAGGTGGTTGGAGACGTTCAGGTGGCCCCTTCATGACACTGCAGGAGGTCGGTGGAGGGGGTCAGGTGTCCCCTTCGTGACACTGCAGGAGGTCGGTGGAGGGGGTCAGGTGGCCCCTTCGTGACACTGCAGGAGGTCGGTGGAGATGGTCAGGTGACCCCATCGTGACACTGCAGGAGGTGGGTGGAGATGGTCAGGTGACACCATCGTGACACTGCAGGAGGTAGGTGGAGGAGGTCATGTGGCCCCTTCGTGACAGTGCAGGAGGTCGCTGGAGACGGTCAGGTGGCCCCTTCGTGACACTGCAGGAGGTCGGTGGAGACGGTCAGGTGGCCCCTTCGTGACACTGCAGGAGGTGGGTGGAGGAGGTCAGGTGGCCCCTTCGTGACACAGCAGGAGGTGGGAGGAGGAGGTCAGGTGGCCCCTTCGTGACACTGCAGGAGTTGGGTGGAGGAGGTCAGGTAGCCCCTTCGTCACACTGCAGGAGGTCGGTGTAGACGGTCAGGTGGCCCCTTTGTGACACTGCAGGAGGTCGGTGTAGACGGTCAGGTGGCCCCTTCGTGACAGTGCAGGAGGTGGGTGTAGACGGTCAGGTGGCCCCTTTGTGACACTGCAGGAGATCGGTGTAGACGGTCATGTGGCCGCTTCGTGACACTGCAGGAGGTCGGTGGAGGGGGTCAGGTGGCCACTTCGTTACACTGCGGGAGGTGGGTGTAGACGGTCAGGTGGCCCCTTTGTGACACTGCAGGAGATCGGTGGAGACGGTCATGTGGCCCCTTCGTGACACTGCAGGAGGTGGGTGTAGACGGTCAGGTGGCCCCTTTGTGACACTGCAGGAGATCGGTGTAGACGGTCATGTGGCCGCTTCGTGACACTGCAGGAGGTCAGTGGAGGGGGTCAGTTGGCCCCTTCGTGACACTGCAGGAGGTCGGTGGAGACGGTCAGGTGTCCCCTTCGTGACACTGCAGGAGGTGGTTGGAGACGGTCAGGTGGCCCCTTCATGACACTGCAGGAGGTCGGTGGAGGGGGTCAGGTGTCCCCTTCGTGACACTGCAGGAGGTCGGTGGAGGGGGTCAGGTGGCCCCTTCGTGACACTGCAGGAGGTCGGTGGAGATGGTCAGGTGACCCCATCGTGACACTGCAGGAGGTGGGTGGAGATGGTCAGGTGACCCCATCGTGACACTGCAGGAGGTGGGTGGAGGAGGTCATGTGGCCCCTTCGTGACAGTGCAGGAGGTCGCTGGAGACGGTCAGGTGGCCCCTTCGTGACACTGCAGGAGGTCGGTGGAGACGGTCAGGTGGCCCCTTCGTGACACTGCAGGAGGTGGGTGGAGGAGGTCAGGTGGCCCCTTCGTGACACAGCAGGAGGTGGGAGGAGGAGGTCAGGTGGCCCCTTCGTGACACTGCAGGAGGTGGGTGGAGGAGGTCAGGTGGCCGCTTCGTGACACAGCAGGAGGTCTGTGGAGGGGGTCACGTGGCCCCTTCGTGACACTGCAGGAGGTCGGTGGAGACGGTCAGGTGGCCCCTTCGTGACAGTGCAGTAGGTCTGTGGAGGGGGTCACGTGGCCCCTTCGTGACACTGCAGGAGGTGGTTGGAGATGGTCAGGTGGCCCCTTCGTGACACTGCAGGAGGTCGGTGGAGACGGTCATGTGGCCCCTTCGTGACACTGCAGGAGGTCTGTGGAGGGGGTCAGGTGTCCCCTTCGTGACACTGCAGGAGGTCGGTGGAGACGGTCAGGTGGCCCCTTGGTGACGCTGCAGGAGGTCTGTGGAGACGGTCAGGTAGCCCCTGCATGACACTGCAGGAGGTGGGTGGAGATGGTCAGGTGACCCCTTCGTGACACTGCAGGAGGTGGGTGGAGGAGGTCAGGTGGCCCCTTCGTGACACAGCAGGAGGTCGGTGGAGACGGTCAGGTGACCCCTTCGTGACACTGCAGGAGGTCGGTGGAGGAGGTCAGGTGGCCCCTTCGTGACGCTGCAGGAGGTGGTTGGAGACGGTCAGGTGGCCCCGTCATGACACTGCAGGAGGTCGGTGGAGGGGGTCAGGTGTCCCCTTCGTGACACTGCAGGAGGTCGGTGGGGACGGTCAGGTGGCCCCTTCGTGACGCTGCAGGAGGTCTGTGGAGACGGTCAGGTGGCCCCTGCATGACACTGCAGGAGGTGGGTTGAGATGGTAGGTGACCCCTTTGTGACACTGCACGGGTTCGGTGGAGACGGTCAGGTGGCCCCTTCGTGACACTGCAGGAGGTGGGTTGAGATGGTCAGGTGGCACCTTCGTGACTCTGCAGGAGGTGGGTTGAGATGGTCAGGTGGCCCCTTCGTGACTCTGCAGGAGGTGGGTGGAGGGGGTCAGGTGGCCCCTTTGTTACACTGCAGGAGGTCTGTGGAGGGGTCAGTTGGCCCCTTCGTGACACTGCAAGAGGTCTGTGGAGTGGTCAGGTGGCCCCTTCGTGACACTGCAGGAGGTGGGTTGAGATGGTCAGGTGGCCCCTTCGTGACACTGCAGGGGGTCAGTGGAGATGGTCAGGTGGCCCCTTCGTGACACTGCAGGAGGTGGGTGGAGATGGTCAGGTGTCGCCTTCGTGATACTGCAGGAGGTCGGTGGAGGGGGTCAGGTGGCCCCTTCGTGACACTGCAGCAGGTGGGTGGAGACGGTCAGGTGTCCCCTTCGTGACACTGCAGGAGGTGGGTGGAGTCGGTCAGCTGGCCCCTTCGTGACACTGCAGGAGGTGGGTTTAGATGGTAGGTGGCCCCTTTGTGACACTGCAGGAGGTCTGTGGAGGGGTCAGTTGGCCCCTTCGTGACACTGCAGGAGGTCTGTGGAGGGGACAGTTGGCCCCTTCGTGACACTGCAGGAGGTCAGTGGAGGGTGTCAGGTGGCCCCTTCGTGACACTGCAGGATGTCGGTGGAGATGGACAGGTGGCCCCTTTGTGACACTGCAGGAGGACGGTGGAGATGGTCATGTGGCCCCTTCGTGACACTGCAGGAGGTCAGTGGAGGGTGTCAGGTGGCCCCTTCATGACACTGCAGGAGGTCGGTGGAGATGGTCAGGTGGCCCCTTCGTGACACTGCAGGAGGTGGGTGGAGACGGTCAGGTGTCCCCTTCGTGACACTGCAGGAGGTGGGTGGAGATGGTCAGGTGGCCCCTTCGTGACACTGCAGGAGGTGGGTTTAGATGGTAGGTGGCCCCTTTGTGACACTGCAGGAGGTGGGTGGAGCGGGTCAGGTGGCCCCTTCGTGACACTGCAGGAGGTGGGTTGAGATGGTAGGTGGCCCCTTTGTGACACTGCAGGAGGTCTGTGGAGGGGTCAGGTGGCCCCTTCGTGACACTGCAGGAGGTGGGTGGAGCGGGTCAGGTGGCCCCTTCGTGACACTGCAGGAGGTGGGTTGAGATGGTAGGTGGCCCCTTTGTGACACTGCAGGAGGTCTGTGGAGGGGTCAGGTGGCCCCTTCGTGACACTGCAGGAGGTGGGTGGAGGGGGTCAGGTGGCCCCTTCGTGAGACTGCAGGAGGTGGGTGGTGTCGGTCAGGTGGCCCCTTCGTGACACTGCAGGAGGTGGGAGAAGACGGTCATGTGGCCCCTTCGTGACACTGCAGGAGGTCGGTGGAGACGGTCATGTGGCCCCTTCGTGACACTGCAGGAGGTGGGAGAAGACGGTCATGTGGCCCCTTCGTGATACTGCAGGAGGTGGGTGGAGACGGTCATGTGGCCCCTTCGTGACACTGCAGGAGGTCGGTGGAGAGGGTCACTTGGCCCCTTCATGACACTGCAGGAGGTCGGTGGAGGGGGTCACGTGGCCCCTTCGTGACTCTGCAGGTGGTGGGTGGAGACGGTCAGGTGGCCCCTTCGTCACACTGCAGGAGGTCGGTGGAGACGGTCAGGTGGCCCCTTCGTGACACTGCTGGAGGTCGGTGGAGATGGTCATGTGGCCCCTTCGTGACACTGCAGGAGGTCAGTGGAGGGGGTCAGTTGGCCCCTTCGTGACACTGCAGGAGGTCGGTGGAGGGGGTCAGGTGGCCCCTTCGTGACACTGCAGGAGGTGGTTGGAGACGGTCAGGTGACCCCTGCATGACACTGCAGGAGGTGGGTGTAGGGGGTCAGGTGACCCCTTCGTGACACTGCAGGAGGTGGGTGGAGATGGTCAGGTGTCCCCTTCGTGATACTGCAGGAGGTCGATGGAGGGGGTCAGGTGGCCCCTTCGTGACACTGCAGGAGGTGGGTTTAGATGGTAGGTAGCCCCTTTGTGACACTGCAGGAGGTCTGTGGAGGGGTCAGTTGGCCCCTTCGTGACACTGCAGGAGGTCTGTGGAGGGGACAGGTGGCCCCTTCGTGACACTGCAGGAGGTCAGTGGAGGGTGTCAGGTGGCTCCTTCGTGACACTGCAGGATGTCGGTGGAGATGGACAGGTGGCCCCTTCGTGACACTGCAGGAGGACGGTGGAGATGGTCATGTGGCCCCTTCGTGACACTGCAGGAGGTCAGTGGAGAGTGTCAGGTGGCCCCTTCGTGACACTGCAGGAGGTGGGTGGAGATGGTCAGGTGGCCCCTTCGTGACACTGCAGGAGGTGGGTGGAGACGGTCAGGTGTCCCCTTCGAGACACTGCAGGAGGTGGGTAGAGATGGTCAGGTGGCCCCTTCGTGACACTGCAAGAGGTGAGTTTAGATGGTATGTGGCCCCTTCGTGACACTGCAGGAGGTGGGTGGAGATGGTCAGGTGGCCCCTTCGTGACACTGCAGGAGGTGGGTGGAGATGGTCAGGTGGCCCCTTCGTGACACTGCAAGAGGTGGGTTTAGATGGTATGTGTCCCCTTCGTGACACTGCAGGAGGTGGGTGGAGATGGTCAGGTGGCCCCTTCTTGACACTGCAGGAGGTGGGTGGAGACGGTCAGGTGGCCCCTTCGTGACACTGCAGGAGGTGGGTGTAGCGGGTCAGGTGGCCCCTTCGTGACACTGCAGGAGGTCGGTGGAGATGGTCAGGTGGCCCCTTCGTGACACTGCAGGAGGTGGGTGGAGATGGTCAGGTGGCCCCTTCGTGACACTGCAGGAGGTCAGTGGAGGGTGTCAGGTGGCCCCTTCGTGACACTGCAGGAGGTCGGTGGAGATGGTCAGGTGGCCCCTTCGTGACACTGCAGGAGGTCTGTGGAGGGGTCAGGTGGCCCCTTCGTGACACTGCAGGAGGTGGGTGGAGCGGGTCAGGTGGCCCCTTCGTGACACTGCAGGAGGTGGGTTGAGATGGTAGGTGGCCCCTTTGTGACACTGCAGGAGGTCTGTGGAGGGGTCAGGTGGCCCCTTCGTGACACTGCAGGAGGTGGCTGGAGGGGGTCAGGTGGCCCCTTCGTGATACTGCAGGAGGTGGGTGGAGACGGTCCTGTGGCCCCTTCGTGACACTGCAGGAGGTCGGTGGAGAGGGTCACTTGGCCCCTTCATGACACTGCAGGAGGTCGGTGGAGACGGTCATGTGGCCCCTTCGTGACACTGCAGGTGGTGGGTGGAGACGGTCAGGTGGCCCCTTCGTCACACTGCAGGAGGTGGGTGGAGACGGTCAGGTGTCCCCTTCGTGACACTGCAGGAGGTCGGTGGAGACGGTCAGGTGGCCCCTTCGTGACACTGCTGGAAGTCGGTGGAGATGGTCAGGTGGCCCCTTTGTGACACTGCAGGAGGTCAGTGGAGGGTGTCAGGTGGCCCCTTCGTGACACTGCAGGAGATGGGTTGAGATGGTAGGTAGCCCCTTCGTCACACTGCAGGAGGTCGGTGTAGACAGTCAGGTGGCCCCTCTGTGACACAGCAGGAGGTGGGTGGAGACGGTCAGACGACCCCTTGGTGACTCTGCAGGAGGTTGGTGGAGACGGTCAGGTGGCCCCTTTGTGACACTGCAGGAGATCGGTGTAGACGGTCACGTGGCCCCTTCGTGACTGCAGGAGGTCAGTGTAGGGGGTCAGTTGGCCCCTTCATGACACTGCAGGAGGTGGTTGGAGACGGTCAGGTGGCCCCTTCATGACACTGCAGGAGGTCGGTGGATGGGGTCAGGTGGCAACTTCATGACAGTGCAGGAGGTGGGTGTAGGGGGTCAGGTGGCCCCTTCATGACAGTGCAGGAGGTGGGTGGAGGGGGTCAGGTGACCCCTTCGTGACACTGCAGGAGGTCGGTGGAGACGGTCAGGTGACCCCTTCGTGACACTGCAGGAGGTGGGTGGAGGGGGTCAGGAGACCCCTTCGTGACACTGCAGGAGGTGGTTGGAGGGGGTCAGGTGACCCCTTCGTGACACTGCAGTAGGTGGGTGGAGGAGGTCAGGTGGCCCCTGCATGACACTGCAGGAGGTCTGTGGAGACGGTCAGGTGGCCCCTGCATGACACTGCAGGAGGTGGGTGGAGATGGTCAGTTGGCCCCTTCGTGACACAGCAGGAGGTCTGTGGAGACGGTCAGGTGGCCCCTTCGTGACACTGCAGGAGGTCGGTGGAGACGGTCAGGTGGCCCCTTCGTGACACTGCAGGAGGTGGGTGGAGGGGGTCAGGTGGCCCCTTGGTGACACTGCAGGAGGTCGGTGTAGACGGTCAGGTGTCCCCTTCGTGACACTGCAGGAGGTGGGTGGAGATGGTCAGTTGGCCCCTTCGTGACACAGCAGGAGGTCTGTGGAGACGGTCAGGTGGCCCCTTCGTGACACTGCAGGAGGTGGTTGGAGACGGTCAGGTGGCCCCTTGGTGACACTGCAGGAGGTGGTTGGAGACGGTCAGGTGGCCCCTTGGTGACACTGCAGGAGGTCGGTGGAGACGGTCAGGTGGCCCCTTCGTGACACTGCAGGAGGTCGGTGGAGGGGGTCAGGTGTCCCCTTCGTGACACTGCAGGAGGTGGGTTGAGATGGTCAGGTGGCCCCTTCGTGACTCTGCAGGAGGTGGGTTGAGATGGTAGGTGACCCCTTTGTCACACAGCACGGGTTCGGTGGAGACGGTCAGGTGGCCCCTTCGTGACACTGCAGGAGGTGGGTTGAGATGGTCAGGTGGCCCCTTCGTGACTCTGCAGGAGGTGGGTTGAGATGGTCAGGTGGCCCCTTCGTGACTCTGCAGGAGGTGGGTGGAGGGGGTCAGGTGGCCCCTTTGTTACACTGCAGGAGGTCTGTGGAGGGGTCAGTTGGCCCCTTCGTGACACTGCAAGAGGTCTGTGGAGTGGTCAGGTGGCCCCTTCGTGACACTGCAGGAGGTGGGTTCAGATGGTCAGGTGGCCCCTTTCTGACACTGCAGGGGGTCGGTGGAGGGGGTCAGATGTCCACGTCGTGACACTGCAGGAGGTGGGTTGAGATGGTAGGTGGCCCCTTTGTGACACTGCAGGAGGTCGGTGGAGGGGGTCAGGTGGCCCCTTCGTGACACTGCAGCAGGTGGGTGGAGATGGTCAGGTGGCCCCTTCGTGACACTGCAGGAGGTGGGTGGAGATGGTCAGGTGTCCCCTTCGTGATACTGCAGGAGGTCGGTGGAGGGGGTCAGGTGGCTCCTTCGTGACACTGCAGGAGGTGGGTGGAGACGGTCAGGTGTCCCCTTCGTGACACTGCAGGAGGTGGGTGGAGTCGGTCAGGTGGCCCCTTCGTGACACTGCAGGAGGTGGGTTTAGATGGTAGGTGGCCCCTTTGTGACACTGCAGGAGGTCTGTGGAGGGGTCAGTTGGCCCCTTCGTGACACTGCAGGAGGTCTGTGGAGGGGACAGGTGGCCCCTTCGTGACACTGCAGGAGGTCAGTGGAGGGTGTCAGGTGGCCCCTTCGTGACACTGCAGGATGTAGGTGGAGATGGACAGGTGGCCCCTTTGTGACACTGCAGGAGGACGGTGGAGATGGTCATGTGGCCCCTTCGTGACACTGCAGGAGGTCAGTGGAGGGTGTCAGGTAGCCCCTTCGTGACACTGCAGGAGGTGGGTGGAGATGGTCAGGTGGCCCCTTCGTGACACAGCAGGAGGTGGGTGGAGACGGTCAGGTGTCCCCTTCGTGACACTGCAGGAGGTGGGTGGAGATGGTCAGGTGGCCCCTTCGTGACACTGCAGGAGGTGGGTTTAGATGGTAGGTGGCCCCTTTGTGACACTGCAGGAGGTGGGTGGAGCGGGTCAGGTGGCCCCTTCGTGACACTGCAGGAGGTGGGTTGAGATGGTAGGTGGCCCCTTTGTGACACTGCAGGAGGTCTGTGGAGGGGTCAGGTGGCCCCTTCATGACACTGCAGGAGGTGGGTGGAGCGGGTCAGGTGGCCCCTTCGTGACACTGCAGGAGGTGGGTTGAGATGGTAGGTGGCCCCTTTGTGACACTGCAGGAGGTCTGTGGAGGGGTCAGGTGGCCCCTTCGTGACACTGCAGGAGGTGGGAGAAGACGGTCATGTGGCCCCTTCGTGACACTGCAGGAGGTCGGTGGAGACGGTCATGTGGCCCCTTCGTGACACTGCAGGAGGTGGGAGAAGACGGTCATGTGGCCCCTTCGTGATACTGCAGGAGGTGGGTGGAGACGGTCATGTGGCCCCTTCGTGACACTGCAGGAGGTCGGTGGAGAGGGTCACTTGGCCCCTTCATGACACTGCAGGAGGTCGGTGGAGGGGGTCACGTGGCCCCTTCGTGACTCT
Organism: Hypanus sabinus; assembly: GCF_030144855.1. Lineage (NCBI taxonomy): Eukaryota > Metazoa > Chordata > Chondrichthyes > Myliobatiformes > Dasyatidae > Hypanus > Hypanus sabinus. The sequence continues at coordinate 102,672,869 of NC_082716.1, read as the reverse complement.
GCAGGTGGTGGGTGGAGACGGTCAGGTGGCCCCTTCGTCACACTGCAGGAGGTGGGTGGAGACGGTCAGGTGGCCCCTTCGTGACACTGCTGGAGGTCGGTGGAGATGGTCAGGTGGCCCCTTTGTGACACTGCAGGTCGGTGGAGATGGTCATGTGGCCCCTTCGTGACACTGCAGGACGTCAGTGGAGGGTGTCAGGTGGCCCCTTCGTGACCCTGCAGGAGATGGGTTGAGATGGTAGGTAGCCCCTTCGTCACACTGCAGGAGGTCGGTGTAGACGGTCAGGTGGCCCCTTTGTGACACTGCAGGAGATCGGTGTAGACGGTCACGTGGCCCCTTCGTGACACTGCAGGAGGTCAGTGGAGGGGGTCAGTTGGCCCCTTCATGACACTGCAGGAGGTCGGTGGAGGGGGTCAGGTGGCCCCTTCGTGACACTGCAGGAGGTGGTTGGAGACGGTCAGGTGACCCCTGCATGACACTGCAGGAGGTGGGTGGAGGGGGTCAGGTGGCCCCTTCGTGACAGTGCAGGAGGTGGGTGGAGGGGGTCAGGTGACCCCCTCGTGACACTGCAGGAGGTGGGTGGAGATGGTCAGGTGTCCCCTTCGTGATACTGCAGGAGGTCGGTGGAGGGGGTCAGGTGGCCCCTTCGAGACACTGCAGGAGGTGGGTGGAGACGGTCAGGTGTCACCTTCGTGACACTGCAGGAGGTGGGTGGAGTCGGTCAGGTGGCCCCTTCGTGACACTGCAGGAGGTGGGTGGAGATGGTCAGGTGGCCCCTTCGTGACACTGCAGGAGGTGGGTTTAGATGGTAGTTGGCCTTTTTGTGACACTGCAGGAGGTCTGTGGAGGGGACAGGTGGCCCCTTCGTGACACTGCAGGAGGTCAGTGGAGGGTGTCAGGTGGCCCCTTCGTGACACTGCAGGAGGTCAATGGAGGGTGTCAGGTGGCCCCTTCGTGACACTGCAGGAGGTGGGTGGAGATGGTCAGGTGGCCCCTTCGTGACACTGCAGGAGGTGGGTGGAGACGGTCAGGTTTCCCCTTCGTGACACTGCAGGAGGTGGGTGGAGATGGTCAGGTGGCCCCTTCGTGGCACTGCAGGAGGTGGGTGGAGACGGTCAGGTTTCCCCTTCGTGACACTGCAGGAGGTGGGTGGAGACGGTCAGGTTTCCCCTTCGTGACACTGCAGGAGGTCAGTGGAGAAGGTCAGATGTCCACTTCGTGACACTGCAGGAGGTGGGTTTAGATGGTAGGTGGCCCCTTTGTGACACTGCAGGAGGTCTGTGGAGGGGTCAGGTGGCCCCTTCGTGACACTGCAGGAGGTGGGTGGAGCGGGTCAGGTGGCCCCTTCGTGACACTGCAGGAGGTGGGTTGAGATGGTAGGTGGCCCCTTTGTGACACTGCAGGAGGTCTGTGGAGGGGTCAGGTGGCCCCTTCGTGACACTGCAGGAGGTGGGTGGAGGGGGTCAGGTGGCCCCTTCGTGAGACTGCAGGAGGTGGGTGGTGTCGGTCAGGTGGCCCCTTCGTGACACTGCAGGAGGTGGGAGAAGACGGTCATGTGGCCCCTTCGTGACACTGCAGGAGGTCGGTGGAGACGGTCATGTGGCCCCTTCGTGACACTGCAGGAGGTGGGAGAAGACGGTCATGTGGCCCCTTCGTGATACTGCAGGAGGTGGGTGGAGACGGTCATGTGACCCCTTTGTGACACTGCACGGGTTCGGTGGAGACGGTCAGGTGGCCCCTTCGTGACACTGCAGGAGGTGGGTTGAGATGGTCAGGTGGCCCCTTCGTGACTCTGCAGGAGTTGGGTGGAGATGGTCAGGTGGACCCTTCGTGACACTGCAGGAGGTGGGTTGAGATGGTCAGGTGGCCCCTTCGTGACTCTGCAGGAGGTGGGTGGAGGGGGTCAGGTGGCCCCTTTGTTACACTGCAGGAGGTCTGTGGAGGGGTCAGTTGGCCCCTTCGTGACACTGCAGGAGGTGGGTGGAGTCGGTCAGGTGGCCCCTTCGTGACACTGCAGGAGGTGGGTTTAGATGGTAGGTGGCCCCTTTGTGACACTGCAGGAGGTCTGTGGAGGGGTCAGTTGGCCCCTTCGTGACACTGCAGGAGGTCTGTGGAGGGGACAGGTGGCCCCTTCGTGACACTGCAGGAGGTCGGTGGAGAGGGTCACTTGGCCCCTTCATGACACTGCAGGAGGTCGGTGGAGGGGGTCATGTGGCCCCTTCGTGACACTGCATGTGGTGGGTGGAGACGGTCAGGTGGCCCCTTCGTCACACTGCAGGAGGTGGGTGGAGACGGTCAGGTGGCCCCTTCGTCACACTGCAGGAGGTCGGTGGAGACGGTCAGGTGGCCCCTTCGTGACACTGCTGGAGGTCGGTGGAGATGGTCAGGTGGCCCCTTTGTGACACTGCAGGAGGTCAGTGGAGGGTGTCAGGTGGCCCCTTCATGACACTGCAGGAGATGGGTTGAGATGGTAGGTAGCCCCTTCGTCACACTGCAGGAGGTCGGTGTAGACAGTCAGGTGGCCCCTTTGTGACACAGCAGGAGGTGGGTGGAGACGGTCAGCCGACCCCTTGGTGACTCTGCAGGAGGTGGGTGGAGACGGTCAGGTGGCCCCTTTGTGACACTGCAGGAGATCGGTGTAGACGGTCACGTGGCCCCTTCGTGACTGCAGGAGGTCAGTGTAGGGGGTCAGTTGGCCCCTTCATGACACTGCAGGAGGTCGGTGGAGGGGGTCAGGTGACCCCTTCGTGACACTGCAGGAGGTCTTTGGAGACGGTCAGGTGACCCCTTCGTGACACTGCAGGAGGTGGGTGGAGGGGGTCAGGTGACCCCTTCGTGACACTGCAGGAGGTGGGTGGAGGGGGTCAGGTGACCCCTTCGTGACACTGCAGGAGGTGGTTGGAGATGGTCAGGTGGCCCCTTTGTGACACTGCAGGAGGTCAGTGGAGGGTGTCAGGTGGCCCCTTCGTGACACTGCAGGAGGTGGGTTGTGATGGTAGGTAGCCCCTTCGTCACACTGCAGGAGGTTGGTGTAGACGGTCAGGTGGCCCCTTTGTGACACTGCAGGAGGTCGGTGTAGACGGTCAGGTGGCCCCTTTGTGACACTGCAGGAGGTCGGTGTAGACGGTCACGTGGCCCCTTCGTGACACTGCAGGGGGTCAGTGGAGGGGGTCAGTTGGCCCCTTCGTGACACTGCAGGAGGTCGGTGGAGGGGGTCAGGTTTCCCCTTCGTGACACTGCAGGAGGTGGTTGGAGACGGTCAGGTGGCCCCTTCATGACACTGCAGGAGGTGGGTGGTGGGGGTCAGGTGTCCCCTTCGTGACACTGCAGGAGGTCGGTGGAGACAATCAGGTGGCCCCTTCGTGATGCTGCAGGAGGTCTGTGGAGACGGTCAGGAGACCCCTTCGTGACACTGCAGGAGGTGGGTGGAGGAGGTCAGGTGGCCCCTTCGTGACACAGCAGGAGGTCTGTGGAGGGGGTCACGTGGCCCCTTCGTGACACTGCAGGAGGTCGGTGGAGACGGTCAGGTGGCCCCTTCGTGACAGTGCAGGAGGTCTGTGGAGGGGGTCACGTGGCCCCTTCGTGACACTGCAGGAGGTGGTTGGAGATGGTCAGGTGGCCCCTTCGTGACACTGCAGGAGGTCGGTGGAGACAGTCATGTGGCCCCTTGGTGACACTGCAGGAGGTCTGTGGAGGGGGTCAGGTGGCCCCTTCGTGACACTGCAGGAGGTGGTTGGAGACGGTCAGGTGGCCCCTTGGTGACACTGCAGGAGGTCGGTGGAGACGGTCAGGTGGCCCCTTCGTGACACTGCAGGAGGTCGGTGGAGGGGGTCAGGTGGCCCCTTCATGACACTGCAGGAGGTGGGTGGAGGGGGTCAGGTGGCCCCTTTGTTACACTGCAGGAGGTCTGTGGAGGGGTCAGTTGGCCCCTTCGTGACACTGCAAGAGGTCTGTGGAGGGGTCAGGTGGCCCCTTCGTGACACTGCAGGTGGTGGGTTGAGATGGTCAGGTGGCCCCTTCGTGACACTGCAGGGGTTCGGTGGAGGGGGTCAGATGTCCCCTTCGTGATACTGCAGGAGGTCGGTGGAGGGGGTCAGGTGGCCCATTCGTGACACTGCAGGAGGTCGGTGGAGACGGTCAGGTGGCCCCTTCGTGACACTGCAGGAGGTGGGTGGAGACGGTCAGGTGTCCCCTTCGTGACACTGCAGGAGGTGGGTGGAGTCGGTCAGGTGGCCCCTTCGTGACACTGTAGGAGGTGGGTTTAGATGGTTGGTGGCCCCTTTGTGACACTGCAGGAGGTCTGTGGAGGGGTCAGTTGGCCCCTTCGTGACACTGCAGGAGGTCTGTGGAGGGGTCAGTTGGCCCCTTCGTGACACTGCAGGAGGTCTGTGGAGGGGTCAGTTGGCCCCTTCGTGACACTGCAGGAGGTCGGTGGAGGGGGTCAGGTGGCCCATTCGTGACACTGCAGGAGGTGGGTGGAGACGGTCAGGTGTCCCCTTCGTGACACTGCAGGAGGTGGGTGGAGTCGGTCAGGTGGCCCCTTCGTGACACTGTAGGAGGTGGGTTTAGATGGTTGGTGGCCCCTTTGTGACACTGCAGGAGGTCTGTGGAGGGGTCAGTTGGCCCCTTCGTGACACTGCAGGAGGTCTGTGGAGGGGTCAGTTGGCCCCTTCGTGACACTGCAGGAGGTCTGTGGAGGGGTCAGTTGGCCCCTTCGTGACACTGCAGGAGGTCGGTGGAGACGGTCAGGTGGCCCCTTCGTGACACTGCAGGAGGTGGGTGGAGACGGTCAGGTGTCCCCTTCGTGACACTGCAGGAGGTGGGTGGAGTCGGTCAGGTGGCCCCTTCGTGACACTGTAGGAGGTGGGTTTAGATGGTTGGTGGCCCCTTTGTGACACTGCAGGAGGTGGGTGGAGGGGGTCACGTGGCCCCTTCGTGACACTGCAGGAGGTCAGTGGAGGGTGTCAGGTGGCCCCTTCGTGACACTGCAGGATGTCGGTGGAGATGGACAGGTGGCCCCTTTGTGACACTGCAGGAGGACGGTGGAGATGGTCATGTGGCCCCTTCGTGACACTGCAGGAGGTCAGTGGAGGGTGTCAGGTGGCCCCTTCGTGACACTGCAGGAGGTGGGTGGAGATGGTCAGGTGGCCCCTTCGTGACACTGCAGGAGGTGGGTGGAGACGGTCAGGTGTCCCCTTCGTGACACTGCAGGAGGTGGGTGGAGATGGTCAGGTGGCCCCTTCGTGACACTGCAGTAGGTGTGTGGAGACGGTCAGGTGGCCCCTTCGTGACACTGCAGGAGGTCAGTGGAGGGTGTCAGGTGGCCCCTTCGTGACACTGCAGGAGGTGGGTGGAGATGGTCATGTGGCCCCTTCGTGACACTGCAGGAGGTCAGTGGAGGGTGTCAGGTGGCCCCTTTGTGACACTGCAGGAGGTCGGTGGAGATGGTCATGTGGCCCCTTCGTGACACTGCAGGAGATCAGTGGAGGGTGTCAGGTGGCCCCTTTGTGACACTGCAGGAGGTGGGTTGAGATGGTAGGTAGCCACTTCGTCACACTGCAGGAGGTCGGTGTAGACGGTCAGGTGGCCCCTTTGTGACACTGCAGGAGGTCGGTGTAGATGGTCAGGCGACCCCTTTGTGACACTGCAGGAGATCGGTGTAGACGGTCAGGTGGCCCCTTCGTGACACTGCAGGAGGTGGGTGGAGACGGTCAGGTGGCCCCTGCATGACACTGCAGGAGGTCTGTGGAGACGGTCAGGTGGCCCCTGCATGACACTGCAGGAGGTGGGTTGAGATGGTAGGTGGCCCCTTTGTGACACTGCACGGGTTCAGTGGAGACGGTCAGGTGGCCCCTTCGTGACACTGCAGGAGGTGGGTTGAGATGGTCAGGTGGCCCGTTCGTGACTCTGCAGGAGGTGGGTGGAGATGGTCAGGTGGCCCCTTCGTGACACTGCAGGAGGTGGGTTGAGATGGTAGGTGGCCCCTTTGTTACACTGCAGGAGGTCAGTGGAGAAGGTCAGATGTCCACTTCGTGAGACTGCAGGAGGTGGGTGGAGATGGTCAGGTGGCCCCTTCGTGACACTGCAGGAGGTGGGAGAAGACGGTCATGTGGCCCCTTCGTGACACTGCAGGAGGTCAGTGGAGGGTGTCAGGTGGCCCCTTCGTGACAATGCAGGAGGTGGGTGGAGACGGTCAGGTGGCCCCTTCGTCACACTGCAGGAGGTCGGTGGAGACGGTCAGGTGGCCCCTTCGTGACACTGCTGGAGGTCGGTGGAGATGGTCAGGTGGCCCCTTTGTGACACTGCAGGAGGTCAGTGGAGGGTGTCAGGTGGCCCCTTCGTGACACTGCAGGAGATGGGTTGAGATGGTAGGTAGCCCCTTCGTCACACTGCAGGAGGTCGGTGTAGACAGTCAGGTGGCCCCTTTGTGACACAGCAGGAGGTGGGTGGAGACGGTCAGCCGACCCCTTGGTGACTCTGCAGGAGGTGGGTGGAGACGGTCAGGTGGCCCCTTTGTGACACTGCAGGAGATCGGTGTAGACGGTCACGTGGCCCCTTCGTGACTGCAGGAGGTCAGTGTAGGGGGTCAGTTGGCCCCTTCATGACACTGCAGGAGGTCGGTGGAGGGGGTCAGGTGACCCCTTCGTGACACTGCAGGAGGTCTTTGGAGACGGTCAGGTGACCCCTTCGTGACACTGCAGGAGGTGGGTGGAGGGGGTCAGGTGACCCCTTCGTGACACTGCAGGAGGTGGGTGGAGGGGGTCAGGTGACCCCTTCGTGACACTGCAGGAGGTGGTTGGAGATGGTCAGGTGGCCCCTTTGTGACACTGCAGGAGGTCAGTGGAGGGTGTCAGGTGGCCCCTTCGTGACACTGCAGGAGGTGGGTTGTGATGGTAGGTAGCCCCTTCGTCACACTGCAGGAGGTTGGTGTAGACGGTCAGGTGGCCCCTTTGTGACACTGCAGGAGGTCGGTGTAGACGGTCAGGTGGCCCCTTTGTGACACTGCAGGAGGTCGGTGTAGACGGTCACGTGGCCCCTTCGTGACACTGCAGGGGGTCAGTGGAGGGGGTCAGTTGGCCCCTTCGTGACACTGCAGGAGGTCGGTGGAGGGGGTCAGGTTTCCCCTTCGTGACACTGCAGGAGGTGGTTTGAGACGGTCAGGTGGCCCCTTCATGACACTGCAGGAGGTGGGTGGTGGGGGTCAGGTGTCCCCTTCGTGACACTGCAGGAGGTCGGTGGAGACAATCAGGTGGCCCCTTCGTAATGCTGCAGGAGGTCTGTGGAGACGGTCAGGTGACCCCTTCGTGACACTGCAGGAGGTGGGTGGAGGAGGTCAGGTGGCCCCTTCGTGACACAGCAGGAGGTCTGTGGAGGGGGTCACGTGGCCCCTTCGTGACACTGCAGGAGGTCGGTGGAGACGGTCAGGTGGCCCCTTCGTGACAGTGCAGGAGGTCTGTGGAGGGGGTCACGTGGCCCCTTCGTGACACTGCAGGAGGTGGTTGGAGATGGTCAGGTGGCCCCTTCGTGACACTGCAGGAGGTCGGTGGAGACAGTCATGTGGCCCCTTGGTGACACTGCAGGAGGTCTGTGGAGGGGGTCAGGTGGCCCCTTCGTGACACTGCAGGAGGTGGTTGGAGACGGTCAGGTGGCCCCTTGGTGACACTGCAGGAGGTCGGTGGAGACGGTCAGGTGGCCCCTTCGTGACACTGCAGGAGGTCGGTGGAGGGGGTCAGGTGGCCCCTTCATGACACTGCAGGAGGTGGGTGGAGGGGGTCAGGTGGCCCCTTTGTTACACTGCAGGAGGTCTGTGGAGGGGTCAGTTGGCCCCTTCGTGACACTGCAAGAGGTCTGTGGAGGGGTCAGGTGGCCCCTTCGTGACACTGCAGGTGGTGGGTTGAGATGGTCAGGTGGCCCCTTCGTGACACTGCAGGGGTTCGGTGGAGGGGGTCAGATGTCCACTTCGTGACACTGCAGGAGGTCAGTGGAGATGGTCAGGTGGCCCCTTCGTGACACTGCAGGAGGTGGGTGGAGATGGTCAGGTGTCCCCTTCGTGATACTGCAGGAGGTCGGTGGAGGGGGTCAGGTGGCCCATTCGTGACACTGCAGGAGGTCGGTGGAGACGGTCAGGTGGCCCCTTCGTGACACTGCAGGAGGTGGGTGGAGACGGTCAGGTGTCCCCTTCGTGACACTGCAGGAGGTGGGTGGAGTCGGTCAGGTGGCCCCTTCGTGACACTGTAGGAGGTGGGTTTAGATGGTTGGTGGCCCCTTTGTGACACTGCAGGAGGTCTGTGGAGGGGTCAGTTGGCCCCTTCGTGACACTGCAGGAGGTCTGTGGAGGGGACAGGTGGCCCCTTCGTGACACTGCAGGAGGTCAGTGGAGGGTGTCAGGTGGCCCCTTCGTGACACTGCAGGATGTCGGTGGAGATGGACAGGTGGCCCCTTTGTGACACTGCAGGAGGACGGTGGAGATGGTCATGTGGCCCCTTCGTGACACTGCAGGAGGTCAGTGGAGGGTGTCAGGTGGCCCCTTCGTGACACTGCAGGAGGTGGGTGGAGATGGTCAGGTGGCCCCTTCGTGACACTGCAGGAGGTGGGTGGAGACGGTCAGGTGTCCCCTTCGTGACACTGCAGGAGGTGGGTGGAGATGGTCAGGTGGCCCCTTCGTGACACTGCAGGAGGTGGGTGGAGACGGTCAGGTGTCCCCTTCGTGACACTGCAGGAGGTGTGTGGAGACGGTCAGGTGGCCCCTTCGTGACACTGCAGGAGGTCAGTGGAGGGTGTCAGGTGGCCCCTTCGTGACACTGCAGGAGGTGGGTGGAGATGGTCATGTGGCCCCTTCGTGACACTGCAGGAGGTCAGTGGAGGGTGTCAGGTGGCCCCTTTGTGACACTGCAGGAGGTCGGTGGAGATGGTCATGTGGCCCCTTCGTGACACTGCAGGAGATCAGTGGAGGGTGTCAGGTGGCCCCTTTGTGACACTGCAGGAGGTGGGTTGAGATGGTAGGTAGCCACTTCGTCACACTGCAGGAGGTCGGTGTAGACGGTCAGGTGGCCCCTTTGTGACACTGCAGGAGGTCGGTGTAGATGGTCAGGCGACCCCTTTGTGACACTGCAGGAGATCGGTGTAGACGGTCAGGTGGCCCCTTCGTGACACTGCAGGAGGTGGGTGGAGACGGTCAGGTGGCCCCTGCATGACACTGCAGGAGGTCTGTGGAGACGGTCAGGTGGCCCCTGCATGACACTGCAGGAGGTGGGTTGAGATGGTAGGTGGCCCCTTTGTGACACTGCACGGGTTCAGTGGAGACGGTCAGGTGGCCCCTTCGTGACACTGCAGGAGGTGGGTTGAGATGGTCAGGTGGCCCGTTCGTGACTCTGCAGGAGGTGGGTGGAGATGGTCAGGTGGCCCCTTCGTGACACTGCAGGAGGTGGGTTGAGATGGTAGGTGGCCCCTTTGTTACACTGCAGGAGGTCAGTGGAGAAGGTCAGATGTCCACTTCGTGAGACTGCAGGAGGTGGGTGGAGATGGTCAGGTGGCCCCTTCGTGACACTGCAGGAGGTGGGAGAAGACGGTCATGTGGCCCCTTCGTGACACTGCAGGAGGTCAGTGGAGGGTGTCAGGTGGCCCCTTCGTGACAATGCAGGAGGTGGGAGAAGACGGTCATGTGGCCCCTTCGTGACACTGCAGGAGGTCAGTGGAGGGTGTCAGGTGGCCCCTTCGTGACACTGCAGGAGGTGGGTTGAGATGGTAGGTAGCCCCTTCGTCACACTGCAGGAGGTCGGTGTAGACGGTCAGGTGGCCCCTTTGTGACACTGCAGGAGGTCGGTGTAGACGGTCAGGTGGCCCCTTCGTGACAGTGCAGGAGGTCGGTGGATGGGGTCAGGTGGCCACTTGGTGACACTGAGGGAGGTGGGTGTAGACGGTCAGGTGGCCCCTTTGTGACACTGCAGGAGATCGGTGGAGACGGTCATGTGGCCCCTTCGTGACACTGCAGGAGGTGGGTGTAGACGGTCAGGTGGCCCCTTTGTGACACTGCAGGAGATCGGTGTAGACGGTCACGTGGCCCCTTCGTGACACTGCAGGAGGTCAGTGGAGGGGGTCAGTTGGCCCCTTCGTGACACTGCAGGAGGTCGGTGGAGACGGTCAGGTGTCCACTTCGTGACACTGCAGGAGGAGGTTGGAGACGGTCAGGTGGCCCCTTCATGACACTGCAGGAGGTCGGTGGAGACGGTCAGGTGGCCCCTTCGTGTCACTGCAGGAGGTCTGTGGAGACGGTCAGGTGGCCCCTTCATGACACTGCAGGAGGTCGGTGGAGGGGGTCAGGTGTCCCCTTCGTGACACTGCAGGAGGTCGGTGGAGACGGTCATGTGGCCCCTTCGTGACACTGCAGGAGGTCTGTGGAGGGGTCAGTTGGCCCCTTCGTGACACTGCAGGAGGTGGGTGGAGATGGTAGGTGGCCCCTTTGTGACACTGCAGGAGGTCTGTGGAGGGGTCAGGTGGCCCCTTCGTGACACTGCAGGAGGTGGGTGGAGGGGGTCAGGTGGCCCCTTCGTGAGACTGCAGGAGGTGGGTGGTGTCGGTCAGGTGGCCCCGTCGTGACACTGCAGGAGGTGCGTGGAGATGGTAGGTGGCCCCTTCGTGACACTGCAGGAGGTCGGTGGAGGGGGTCAGGTGGCCCCTTCGTGACACTGCAGGAGGTCGGTGGAGACGGTCATGTGGCCCCTTCGTGACACTGCAGGAGGTGGGAGAAGACGGTCATGTGGCCCCTTCGTGATACTGCAGGAGGTGGGTGGAGACGGTCATGTGGCCCCTTCGTGACACTGCAGGAGGTCGGTGGAGAGGGTCACTTGGCCCCTTCGTGACACTACAGGAGGTCGGTGGAGGGGGTCACGTGGCCCCTTCGTGACACTGCAGGAGTTGGGTGGAGACGGTGAGGTGTCCCCTTCGTGACACTGCAGGTGGTCAGTGGAGATGGTCAGGTGGCCCCTTCGTGATACTGCAGGAGGTCGGTGGAGGGGGTCAGGTGGCCCCTTCGTGACTCTGCAGGAGGTTGGTGGAGATGGTCAGGTGGCCCCTTCGTGATACTGCAGGAGGTCGGTGGAGGGGGTCAGGTGGCCCCTTCGTGACTCTGCAGGAGGTCGGTGGAGATGGTCAGGTGGCCCCTTCGTGATACTGCAGGAGGTCGGTGGAGACGGTCAGGTGGCCCCTTCGTGACACTGCAGGAGGTTGGTGGAGATGGTCAGGTGGCCCCTTCGTGACACTGCAGGAGGTCTGTGGAGGTGGTCACGTGGCCCCTTCGTGACACTGCAGGAGGTGGGTGGAGATGGTAGGTGGCCCCTTTGTGACACTGCAGGAGGTCTGTGGAGGGGTCAGGTGGCCCCTTCGTGACACTGCAGGAGGTCTGTGGAGGGGTCAGGTGGCCCCTTTGTGACACTGCAGGAGCTGGGTGGTGTCGGTCAGGTGGCCCCTTCGTGACACTGCAGGGTGTGGGTGGAGATGGGCAGGTGGCCCCTTCGTGACACTGCAGGAGGTCGGTGGAGGGGGTCAGGTGGCCCCTTCGTGACACTGCAGGAGGTCGGTGGAGACGGTCATGTGGCCCCTTCGTGACACTGCAGGAGGTCGGTGGAGAGGGTCACTTGGCCCCTTCGTGACACTACAGGAGGTCGGTGGAGGGGGTCACGTGGCCCCTTCGTGACACTGCAGGTGGTGGGTGGAGACGGTCAGGTGGCCCCTTCGTCACACTGCAGGAGGTGGGTGGAGACGGTCAGGTGGCCCCTTCGTGACACTGCAGGAGGTCGGTGGAGCGGGTCAGGTGGCCCCTTCGTGACACTGCTGGGGGTCGGTGGAGGGTGTCAGGTGGCCCCTTCGTGACACTGCTGGAGGTCGGTGGAGATGGTCAGGTGGCCCCTTCGTGACACTGCTGGAGGTCGGTGGAGATGGTCATGTGGCCCCTTCGTGACACTGCAGGAGGTCAGTGGAGGGGGTCAGGTGGCCCCTTCGTGACACTGCTGGAGGTCGGTGGAGGGGGTCAGGTGGCCCCTTCGTGACACTGCTGGAGGTCGGTGGAGGGTGTCAGGTGGCCCCTTCGTGACACTGCTGGAGGTCGGTGGAGATGGTCAGGTGGCCCCTTCGTGACACTGCTGGAGGTCGGTGGAGATGGTCAGGTGGCCCCTTCGTGACACTGCAGGAGGTGGGTGTAGACGGTCAGGTGGCCCCTTTGTGACACTGCAGGAGATCGGTGTAGACGGTCAGGTGGCCCCTTCGTGACACTGCAGGAGGTGGGTGGAGACGGTCAGGTGGCCCCTTTGTGACACTGCAGGAAATCGGTTTAGACGGTCACGTGGCCCCTTCGTGTCACTGCAGGAGGTCAGTGGAGGGGGTCAGTTGGCCCCTTCGTGACACTGCAGGAGGTGGTTGGAGACGGTCAGGTGGCCCCTTCGTGACACTGCAGGAGGTGGTAGGAGACGGTCAGGTGGCCCCTTCGTGACACTGCAGGAGGTGGTTGGAGACGGTCAGGTGGCCCCTTCGTGACACTGCAGGAGGTGGTTGGAGACGGTCAGGTGGCCCCTTCATGACACTGCAGGAGGTCGGTGGAGACGGTCAGGTGGCCCCTTCGTGACACTGCAGGAGGTCGGTGGAGATGGTCAGGTGACCCCTTCGTGACACTGCAGGAGGTCCGTGGAGACAGTCAGGTGACCCCTTCGTGACACTGCAGGAGGTCGGTGGAGACGGTCAGGTGGCCCCTTCGTGACACTGCAGGAGGTCTGTGGAGGCGGTCACGTGGCCCCATCGTGACACTGCAGGAGGTCGGTGGAGACGGTCAGGTGGCCCCTTCGTGACACTGCAGGAGGTCAGTGGAGGGTGTCAGTTGGCCCCTTCGTGACACTGCAGGAGGTCGTTGGAGGGGGTCAGGTGGCCCCTTCGTGACACTGCAGGAGGTCGGTGGAGATGGTCAGGTGACCCCTTCGTGACACTGCAGGAGGTCGGTGGAGACGGTCAGGTGACCCCTTCGTGATACTGCAGGAGGTGGGTGGAGACGGTCATGTGGCCCCTTCGTGACACTGCAGGAGGTCAGTGGAGGGGGTCAGTTGGCCCCTTCGTGACACTGCAGGAGGTCGGTGGAGACGGTCAGGTGGCCCCTTCGTGACGCTGCAGGAGGTGGTTGGAGATGGTCAGTTGGCCCCTTCATGACACTGCAGGAGGTCGGTGGAGGGGGTCAGGTGTCCCCTTCATGACACTGCAGGAGGTCGGTGGAGGGGGTCAGGTGTCCCCTTCGTGACACTGCAGGAGGTCGGTGGAGACGGTCACGTGGCCCCTTCGTGACATTGCAGGAGGTCGGTGGAGACGGTCAGGCGACCCCTTCGTGACGCTGCAGGAGGTCGGTGGAGATGGTCAGGTGGCCCCTTCGTGACACTGCAGGAGGTGGTTGGAGACGGTCAGGTGGCCCCTTCGTGACACTGCAGGAGGTCGGTGGAGGGGGTCAGGTGGCCCCTGCATGACACTGCAGGAGGTCGGTGGAGGGGGTCAGGTGGCCCCTTCGTGACACTGCAGGAGGTCGGTGGAGGAGGTCAGGTGGCCCCTTCGTGACACAGCAGGAGGTGGGTGGAGGGGGTCAGGTGGCCCCTTCATGACACTGCAGGAGGTCGGTGGAGGGGGTCAGTTGGCCCCTTCCTGACACTGCAGGAGTTCGGTGGAGGGGGTCAGTTGGCCGCTTCGTGACACTGCAGGAGGTCAGTGGAGGGGTTCAGTTGGCCCCTTCGTGACACTGCAGGAGTTCAATGAAGGGGGTCAGTTGGCCCCTTCGTGACACTGCAGGAGGTCGGTGGAGGGGGTCAGGTGGCCCCTTCGTGACACTGCAGTAGGTCGGTGGAGACGGTCAGGTGGCCCCTTCATGATACTGCAGGGGGTCAGGGGAGATGGTGATGTGGCCCCTTCGTGACACTGCAGGATGTGGGTGGAGATGGATAGATTCAGTCAGGTGGCCCCTTCGTGACACTGCAGGAGGTCGGTGGAGATGGATGGATTCAGTCAGGTGGCCCCTTCGTGACACTGCAGGACACTTCGCCAAACATAAATTAGGAACAAGAATTACTAATGTTACATTTGGAGCTATGGGAGTGCAGAGCAAAGGTTGGGAAAGAAGGTCAGGAGAGAGAGAGAGAGAGAGAGAGAGAGAGAGAGAGAGAGAGAGAGAGAGAGAGAGTGGGAGGGTGTGTGAAAGAGGGAGGGTGGAGAGACGGGGGAGAGAGAGAGAGGGAGAGACAAAGAGGAGGGGAAGAGAGAGAAGTGGGGAAGAGAGGGGAGAGAGAGGGGGGAGAGAGAGACGAAGAGCGTGGAAGAGAGAGAGGTGGGGAAGAGAGGGGAGAGAGAGGGAGATGAGAGAGAGGTGTGGAAGAGAGGGGGATAGAGAGCGGGGGAGAGGGAAGTGAGGGGGAGTGGGAGCAGAGAGAGTTGGTAGAGATAGAGTGAGAGAGAGGGAGGGGGAAATAGGGAGGGTAGAGAGAGAGAGAGAGAGAGAGAGAGAGAGAGAGAGAGAGAGAGAGAGAGAGAGAGAGAGAGAGAGAGAGAACCATTCCAAAACACAAAAGATTTTGCAGATGCTGGAAATCATGAGGCACACTCACATGGCATCAGCAAGGAGGTACAAGAGCCTCGTGGCTCACACCATAAGGTTCAGGAACAATTATTACCCCTCAACTATCAGGCTCATGTACCAGTGGGGTAACTTCACTCACTGGAACCCTGAACTGAACTATGGAGTCCCTCTCAAGTACTTTTCATTTCATGTTCTTGATACTTATTTATTTATTATTTTTCAATTTCTTTTTGTATTTGTACAGTTTGTTCTCTCTTGCACATTGTCCATCTTGTTGTGCACAGTCTTTCATTGATTGTATTGTGCTTCTTTGTATTTACTGTGAATGCCACCAAGAACACGAATGGAGTCTTCAGTGACAGACCAATCCTCTCAAACTCATAATGAAATATAACTGTTGCTGTGCCTTCTTCGTATTTGCAGCAATATTTTGAGCCCAGGATTGATCTTCAGAGATGTTGTCACCCAGGAGCTTGGGTCTGCTCACACTTTCCATTGCCGATCTCGCAATGAGGACTGATCTGTGTTCCCTAACTCCCCCTTCTTGAAGTCCACAATCGATTCCTTGATCTTAGAGTGCAAGATTTAAAGCTTTCTGGACGACTGTCCCCTGCAGCAGCTCCCTGCTGCAACGGCGGCCTGCCTCAAGTTCAAGTTTAATTGTCATTCAACCATACGTGAATACCCATGACTGCACCAAACAAAACAGTGTTACTCCAGGGCCAAGGTGCTAAACGCAACACCAACAGTCACACACAGCACAAAGCACTTAGAGCACATTTGAAATAGGAAGCACATACAAGACATCAATGATGGGAGGTGCAACCCTGAAAGAACTTTGCCTGACTTGGAAGCATTGATTGAACGGATGAGGATGTCAAAAATCAGGATACAAATATGTAAACGGAAATGGAAATGGATCGGGGAAGCCAACTAACATCAGCATCAGGCAGGCGTTAACATTGAATCCCCAAGGGAAGCGGAAAAGAGGGGAGACTGAGGAACACATGGAGAAGAGACGTCGAGGCCGAAATTAGACAAGGGGACACTCCTGGTCTACCCTCGAGAAATGGACTGAGACAAGAGGTCATCGATGACCTCTGCTCCACTGGGAGCTAAGGGCCCAAGTAGAAGAGAAAGAAGGAAATACAGTCACACAAAAACAAGTCAGGAGTATTGGATACTTCTCTTCGAGCCGAACTTGGTGCGCTGTCGTAAAGATGATGATTAACAGAACACCTGAGCTTCCTTTCCCCTGACTTGGCCCACTTCCACTGTCCTCACCTCCCTCCTAGGAGGCTCCATCTACCTCTCGTCAAGCACCTCCATTCCATCGGAGAAAAGTAAAACTTCCTGGTGGTCGAACACTTTGATTCCGAATCACATTCCCATTCTGAAGTGTTGATCCATGGTCTCCTCAAGATGAGACCACCCTCAGGCTGGAGGACAACTCCTTACAATCTGTCTGGGTATCCTCCAACCTGATGGCATGAATATCAATTTCTCCTACCACAAAAAAATCCCTCCCTTTTCCTCTTCCTCGATTCCCCATTCTGCTCTTTTACCTCTTCTCACCTGCCTACCACCTCCCCTGGATCTCTTCCTCCTCCCCTTTCTCCTCTGGTCCACTCTCCTCTCCTATCAGATTCTTTCCTCTCCAGCCTTTGCCCTTTCCCACCCATTTGGTTTCACCGATCACCTTCTAGCTAGTCTTTCCCCTTCCTCCACCTTTTCACTATGGCATCCTCCACCTTCCTTTCCAGTCTTGAAGAAGGGTCCTGGCCCAAAATGTTGACTGTTTATTTATTTCCAGAGATGCTGCCCGACCTGCTGCGTTCCTCCAGCATTTTGTGTGGGTTGCTTCATCTCTTCCTTGGTTTATTGGAAGTCCTACATTGGGCTTTGTTGTGATAGCAGAACAATATCCAGATAACCTGCCTTCCTTCCACTGATGGAAATTATTAAACTTCAGAAAACAAGAGCCATCTGGAACAGAATTCCTAATTTCAATCTAATTTCTTAATTTAACACTTGGTTAAGCAGACGGGAAGGCAGAGCCATTAAACTGCAGAAAAATTCTTCACACCTTCAGTGAAGACATCTTCTGTTGTTGTTTTAATACTTTGACAGGATTGAAGATAAATAATAATTCCGCCCTAGTTCAGGAACCATCGCACAACCAGGTCTTCGCTGTTTTCAAGATTTGAAGATTCTAAGTACATTATTTATCAAAGAATGTATAAATTATACAACCTTGAGATTTGTTTGCTTGCAGCAGCTACAAAGCAAGAAACTCGAAAGAGCCCAATTTAAAAAAAAATGACCAACCCCCAATGTGCAGAGAAAGAGGAAAAACAACAGAAATCATGTAAACAATAGAAGCAAGCAGCAGCAACAACAACATTCCGTACCAAATTGAGTCCTTGGATCCAAATCCACAGAGCAGCCTGGAGTAGGCCCAAAGCCTCAGTCTCAGTTCATCAAATTAGCCCGGCAGATCACTGTGAAGCTTGCAGATACCAAGCACAGCAGCCGGGGACGTCTCACAGCCTCACTTCACGGAGAGAGGAGTGAACGTCGTGGGGGGGGGGGGGGGTGGGTGAGCGAAATCGGTCCAACTCCTGACACCCTCCCTTTCCAGTCTATCTGGGCCAAGATTTAAATTGTTCAAACAGCAGGTTGTGCCTTGCATTAGGACTTGGCTTTCACCGCAGTGAGTCGAGAACACGCCACCCAACAAGTCATTTCGGGCCTACATTTTGAAGCCATTCTCAACCTCTCCAAGTTGGCTCGGTGCTCAGAGCAATCCACCTTTGCACCCGGGTTAGCTGGACGGGCATCGGAACTCCACTGCCTCAACTCCTCCTCTCTGAATCACTTACTGATGACATTTCATTTCCTTTCCCACTAGGCCATTTGAGGTCTATGTCCTTACCTCTCCTAATTCAGATTCTTGCCTAGTCAGGGCATGAAAGGATTATGAGGAGAAGGCAGGAGATCGGGACTGAGAGGGAAAATAGATCAGCCATGATGGAAATGATGGAGCAGACTTGATGGGCAAAACCCTCTCCGACTAAAGAAATTTCTCCTCTTCTCTGTTCTAAAAAGAAATCCTTATATGCTAAGGTTGTAGCCTCTGGCCCTAGACTACCCCAGTATAGGAAACACCTTTTTACTCCACTCTATTTATGGTATAGAGGGAGGCCATTTTGCCCATTGAATCTCTGTTGACCACAAAGTGCAGCAACTGAAGTCATATGATTTCATCTGGGAATGTGGTGCATCATCCAGGCCGGAGTCAGTGCTGCTCCCTAGTGTTTGCTCGGCAGAAGACAATTTGTTTTATGGCCGACTGCAGATTTCTGCAGCATTCATGGACTCAGGACCTGGGCTGTTTTATTTTGCGTGGCTGTATTTTACTGATTTCTCACACGTGCTTGCTATCTTGTATGTTCTATGTGGGCTTTGTGCTGTGTGAGACAGATGCCTTGCCAATGTCGTTGACTGAAGCGTCGCGGGAGATTGAAACTTCGAGAGCGTGAGTGCAGTTGTCAGAGGCTTCTGCACGAGCGACCTCTCTCTCTCTGCCTTTCTCTCTCGATGGTGGGTAAGAGTCTACGGTTCTCGAGCTGGGGGAATAGCAAGATGTTGGTCTCCTCTCTCGCTGTGGAGGAGTGATATCACTCTCTCTCTCCCTTGTCAGCGTTAGACAGAGTCTGAGGCAGGTCAAACTGTTTGGTGAGCAGTGGTTTTCAATGGACTGTAGATCACGGCATCTCTTTAGGGGCTTTGCTGCTGCTTGCATGGTGGGTGGTGGGTTTACTGGAGCAAGTGGGGACAGGGGAGGGCAGAGTTGTGTGTTCTTGCACCAAGCTGCTTGTGCATGGGAGGGGGAGGGGCCTCTGGGGATCTTTGGGGTTCTTTGTTTTTTTCTCCCTGTTTTATGGATGTCTGTGAAGAGCAAGAATTCCAGGTTGTATACAGTATACATTCTCTGATATTAAGTTGAACCGTTGAAGCACTGGTATTTTGTTTTGCACCTTGGCTCCGGAGTAACACTGTCTCATTTTGCTGTATTCGTGTGTGGTTGAATGACAATTAAACTTGAACTGAACTAAATTGAATGGTGTATTGTTGCACCAAGACAATATCCAGACAAAATCCAATCATACTGATGGTTTCTGCCTCCTCCACCCCTTCAGGCATTGAGTCTGAGGCAATTATCAGTGTTCAAAGTAAATTTATAACCAAAGTACAGATACGTCACTGTGATCAATTCCAGGATTAATTTTTCTGAAGGCATTCCAAGTTGAACAGGGAAATACAATAGAATTTATGAAAAACTATACATAAACAAAGGCTGACAAATAGTGTGCAAAGGAAGACAAATTATGCAAATAAATAAATAATGCTGAGAACACAACTTTTAGAGTCTGTGAAAGTAAGTCTGTAGTTTGTCGAATCAGTTCAGTGTTGAACTGAATTAAGTTATCCATACCGGTTCAGAAGCTTAATGGTTGAAGGATAATAATTGGGTTTCAACCTGAAACGTCAACTGTTTATTCATTTCCACAATTGTCGCCTGACCTGGTGAGCTCCTCCAGCGTTTTGCATGTGGATTGGATTTCCAGCACTGCAGAATCTCTTGTGTTTATGAATAACTGCGTTAATCAGCGTTTGGATCAAAAGGTCCTTTTCTCAAAGATTTGGGATGTAGATTTTGTTTTATTTTAGAGATACAGAATGGTGACAGGCTGTTCCAGTTCAACAAGCCCATGTTGTACCATTATACCCATTAGTCCATTAGTCCTTCCATGACTCTGTCTACACTTCTCGCTCTGTCATTAAAGCAGCCAGCATTATCAATTCCCACCACTGTCTATAAGGAGTTTATATGTTCTTTCTGTGACTCTGTGGCTTTCCTCCAGATACTCTGGTTTTCTCCCACGGACTAAGGACCTACCGGTTAAGAAGCTAATTGGTCATTGTAAATTATCCGATGATTAAATTAGGGATAAATCAAGTGATTGTTGGGTGATGTGGCTCCAAGGGTTGGAACAACCTAGTCTGTATTATTATCTCAATAACTAAGTAAACAAATAAACAGACAAGAAGACCCCATCCACCCCAAACATTCTCTGTCTCCCCTCTCCCATTGGGTAGAAGATACAAAAGACTGAAAGACCATAGCACAGGCCCACTGGTATATTCCTGAACCAATATATTCACATTTAATGATTTTGAAACTCATCTTCAATCTGGACACTCAATGAACTGCAGATGCTGGGATCTGGAACAACACATCAGATGCTGGAGGAACTCAGTGGGGTAGGCAGTGTCTCACGAGGGAAATGGACAGTGGATATTTTGTGTCTGAACTGAGTAATCACATTTTGCCAGTGACATGACAGTGGTGGGGCTCATCACCAATGATGATGAGATGGCCTACAGAGAGGAGATGGAAGAGCTCAAGGCCCGGTAACTGGAAAATAACCTCTTCCTCAACGTCAACAATACAAATTAGATGGTTATCGACTTCAGGAGGGTTTGCACCACTCACACCCCTCTTTACATTGGCAACACAGCAGTGGACAATACAAGGACCTCCTAACTCCTGGGAGTGTACATCTCGTACAACTGCTCATGGTCCCAGGACACATCCTACAGAGTCAAGAGAGCTCATCAGAGCTTCTATTTTCTGAGGAGGCTAAAGAGAGCTGGACTTTACACATCTATACTCATGTCATTCTACAGACGTGCAGTGGAGAGCTTCCTAACAATCTGTACGTAAACTGTACTACAGCGGACAGGAAGGCTCTACAATGGGTAGTCTAAACTGCCCAGTGCATCACCAGCACCAGCCTACCCACCATCAAGGACATATATGCAAAAAGATGCTGGAAAAAGGCCAGTAACATCATGAAGGTTCCCACCCACCCTGTTTATGACCCACACCCATTAGCGAGGAGGCTATGTAGCATCCACACCAGGACTACCAGGCTTAAAAACAGTTACTTCCCCCAAGCAATAAGGCTGATCAACACCTCTATCCAATATCCCACCACTCCACATCCCCAACCATCACTATGTAATCATTTCCTGTCAGAATCACTCTATGTACAGACACTCCTGTGCCTAGCAACACTTTATGGACGTACAATCAATCCATATACATAAGCAAACTTATGTATTTATATTTTAATGGTTTTTTTATATTGTGTTCTTTATTGTGTTGCATCAGATTCAGAGTAACAACCCACATATTACCTTCTAGTTATCATCCTTCTCCTCTCCTCACCTTTTTATTCTAAAGTTCATAGTTCAAAGTTCAAAGTAAAATTTATTATCAGCATAAATATATGTCATTACATATAACCCTGAGATTATTTTTTCCTGCGGGCATACTCAGTAAATGTATAGAATAGCAACTATAACAGGATCAATGAAAGATCATCCAGAGTGCAGAAGACAACAAACTGCAAATGCAAATATAAATAAATAGTGATAAATGATGAGGACATGACATAATGAGATAAAGAGTCTTTAAAGTGAAATCATTGGCTGTGGTAACATTTCAATGGATGGGCAAGTGAGTGGAGTTATTCCTTTTTGTTCAAGAGCCTGATGGGTGAATGTAGTGACTGTTCCTGAACTTGGTGGTGCAAGTCTTGAGGCTCTTATATCTTATGCCTGATGGCAGCAGTGAGAAGAGAGCATGTCCAGGATGCTGGTGATCTCTGATGATGGAAGCTGCTTTCCTAAGACAACATTTCATCTAGATGTGTTCAATGGTTGGGAAGGCTTCACTGGGCCGAATCCACTAGGACTTTCCAGTCAAAGGCCATTGTGTTTCCATGCTATGTTGTAATGTGGCCAGTCAACACAATCTCCACTACGCATCCATAGGAGTTTGTTAAGTTTTTGATGATGTCTTCCCCCTTCCTTTCCTTTCCTGAAGAAGAGTGTTGGTCTGAAAAGTCATTTCCATAGATGACAATAGACCTACTGAGTTCCTCCAGCATTTTATGTGTGATGCTAACAATTATTTCATTCTCCTTTGCACTGTGTAGAGGATGTGACATTATCCAAACTTGATCCTTGGATCCCTCTGAGATCCTGTAACAGCTGTTCCTTCAGTCCCATCTTCAACACGAGAGATTCGGCAGCAGCTGCTGAATGTTTCTGATGAAGGGTCTTAGCTCAAAATGTCAACTGTTTATTCCTCTCCTCAGCCACCTTCCACCAAGAGGACCACAACCTTGCTGTGGCTTGGAGGCTTACGTACCTCTATCAGCTGGAGAGCGATGCTGCCTTGTGTCAGCGCTTTATGCCTAGGTTCTTGGTAGAGTCACCCATGCCGAACAGGTCAAAGGGTAGAGGCCAGGCTGAGAGTGGTCCACCGGTCCTCCGGGTTTGGAGATTCAGCACAGGGCTAACAACGCTGACTAGCTGATGCACCATCAATAACTCACTCTGAGACGTAAGGCGAGATATCGGCTTTTATTGACTGAAGAAGTAACCAGCAGTGAGTGACCATCATATTACATCCTGGAGAATGAGGCAGAGGATCAGACCTCGATCGCCTTTATACAGGGGCCTGTGGGAGGAGCCACAGGAGCAGTCAGAAGGGGGCGTGTCCAGACAGGTACATAGTTCACCACATTCACCCCCCCCCCCCTTTGTTTGAAAGAGTTCCCATGTGGCGAAGTTTCTTACAGGTCAAGTCTATCAGGCTGGTTCCAGCTCATGCATGTGCGAGGCACCTGGTATATAAGTGTCATGAGGAGTCCATGTAGGGCCTGGTGAGCGCGGTGTCACCTCGGGTACAGGGTTCATAGTTACCGGAGAGTGTTCAGGGTAGTGGTCTGCTGCACCTGCGGGCGCCAGGTCGCGGACGGAGACCGTGTCCTCCCGCCCATCAGGTAAGACCACGTAAGCATACTGGGGGTTTGCATGCAGAAGGTGAACCCTCTCGACCAGCAGGGAGTATTTATTGCTCCTCACATGTTTGCGGAGCAACACTGGCCCCGGGGACATCAGCCAAACTGGTAGAGTGACAGACTTCCTGGGAAAAGAGAATAGGGGTTCATGAGGGGGTGGGTGGGGCCACCATCCGACCACCTGGGCCCTCCAAGGGCTTGTGCTTGGCTCAATGATCCCCTCCCTGAGCAGCCGCTGCCCCTCTGACTGAATGAAGGCCCTGTCCCCCGCGCTGTACCTCCTGCTTTTAGTCGCCACCGGTTTTCAGTCGGGGTCAGGTTGGCGAACATCGGCGGGGGAGGGACCTTGAGAGTGGAGAGACTGCAAGTGGTGTCGGTAGCACAGCTGTCCTGTTGGATGGGATGTGTGTGGTCAGTGGTGATGAAGTCCCACAGAACTGAGGATTCCGGACAGTGAGTGGTGGGAGGGGCCCGTCATATACCATAGTCACACTTTCGAGATGGCTCTGGAAGTCCAGCCCCAATAGCACAGGTGCGCACAGATTGGGCATGACCAGTAGCGCAAAGTTCCGATATTCTGTGCCTTGAACCACCAATGTCGCTACACAACCCACCCGGATGTCTGTGGAATGCGACCCAGAAGCCAAATTGATCCTTTGACTTACCGGCCGCGTTGCGAGTCCGCAGCGTTGCACTGTGTCCGGGTGAATGAAACTCTCAGTGCTGCCCGTGTCAAACAGGCATCCAGTCCAGTGCCCATCCACCTGGATGTCCATCATGGACCTTGCAAGCGGGTGTGGGGCGCTTTGGTCGAGAGTTACAGTGGCCAGAGTTGAATCGCCGTCGGGGTACCCGGTAAGCACCGGTGGGTCGGGGGTGGGGCATGCTGACATCGACAAAGATGGCCGCTCACATCCGGGGTACCCGGTAAGCACCGGTGGGTCGGGGGCGGGGCATGCTGACATCGACAAAGATGGCCGCCCACATCCGGGGTACCCAGTAAGCATCCGAGGGTCGGGGGCGGGGCGTGCTGACGTCAACAAAGATGGCCGCCCACATCCGGGGTACCCGGTCAGCATCCGAGGGTCGGGGGCGGGGCGTGCTGACGCCGACAAAGATGGCCGCCCACATCCGGGGTACCCGGTCAGCATCCGAGGGTCGGGGGCGGGGCGTGCTGATGCCGACAAAGATGGCCGCCCACATCCGGGGTACCCGGTCAGCATCGGAGGGTCGGGGGCGGGGCGTGCTGACGCCGACAAAGATGGCCGCCCACATCTGGGCATGCAAGATGGCGGCCCCCACGTTTCACCCGCAGCGCTGCACTCCGCTCGCAGTTTAGACTTACAGACCTTGGCGAAATGGCCCCACTTTCCGCAGCTGGAGCAGGTTGCTTCTCACGTTGGACAGTGTTTTCGACAGAGCTTTTTGTGGCCACAGAAATAACAAAGCACAGGCTTCTGACGGGCCACCGCCGTGGTCGGGTTTGGGGAGCTCGTGGAATCGCGACTGGCAGCGGCGATTTCGCTCGCGGGAGCCGGCGGTGGCGGGGTCTGAGGCGTCCATGGAACCGGCGGGGAATCGCGCGACTGGACAGCGTCGGCGTAGTGCAGCGCAGCTTCCAGAGCGTTGGCCGTCTCGATCGCTGAGCGTAAGGTAAGGTCGGAGTGTTCCAGCAGTCGCTGGCGCATGTACACTGACCTCAGTCCCGTCACAAAGGCGTCTCGCACTAGTAGCTCCGCATGCTGTTCTGCCGTGAGCGTCTTGCAGTCACAAGCTCGGACGAGTGTCTGTAGTGCTCAGAGAAACTCGGCGCTCGATTCTCCAGGCCGCTGTTGCCGGGTAGCTAAACGATGTCTTGCGTAGACGGTGTTCACCGGCTGCAGGTACTGTCTTTTGAGGGTGTCCAGTGCCCCTTCGTAGGTCGGCAGGTCCCGGATAAGGGAATAATCTTTTGGGATGACCCTCGAGAGGAGAATTCTGTACATAACGGCAGGATCAGTTGCACAAACCTCCTCCAAGTATGATTGGAAGCATGCAAGCCAGTGTTCAAAAGCGAGAGCTGCTTCAGGGTCTTGAGGGTCCAAATCCAATCTTTCCGGACGTAAAACGGTTTCCATGTTTTAAAACTTCCAGTCAATAAAATTGATGCACCATCAATAACTCACTCTGAGATGTAAGGCGAGATATCGGCTGTTATTGACTGAAGAAGGAACCAGCAGTGAGTGACCACTATACTACATCCTGGAGAATGAGGCAGAGGATCAGACCTCAATCGCCTTTATACAGGGGCCTGTGGGAGGAGCCAGAGGAGCAGTCAGAAGGGGGCGTGTCCAGACAGGCACATAGTTCACCACACTAGCCAAAGAAAATTGTTATGGAAACAGCAATGAAGAATCGTTCTACATCTGAATGTGATGGTTCCTGAGTCTCCACCCGGGACTTGTATGAGGAAGTGACTGACACAATGAAGGAAGCCCACCAGAGACGGAGGACCTTCATTGCTGCCCCAATTGCCAGCAATGTAATGGGCAGTAAGTTAAGTTAATAGATGCCTTCGTATCCCCAGACACTGAATGAAGCCTGTCCTCTGAAGAATCCCAGTGTGTGGGAATGTTAACAGGAACGTGAAAGTGGTGATACCGTATAAGCTGATATCGAAAATGTCACACAGCTGTTCAAAACAGGATCTTATACTTAATGGGTTCTTGCCAAAGAACGTGTTAATTAGAAAATTAAACCTTGATGCATTTGCTTCCAATTACTGTGACCTAACAATAGGAAAGCTGTGTTTTGTAAAGGGGTCAGTTAATTAATTGTGATATGTTAAAACTCCAAGCAATTATCATGACAATTTCAATGTGAGAACAGCTGAGGTAGGCGGTACAGAAATTCCACACCTTTGTGTCCTTGGGGTGAATGAACGTGATGAGTGGGCATTGCGGTATTGCACAATGCTATCACCTCTTGGGGCGTCAGAGTTCAGAGTTCAATTTGATGTCTCTGTACATCCCTCCTGTGGAATGCATGGGTTTTCCTGAAGAAGGAACTCGGCCCTAAGCGTTGCCTGTTTCCTCTTACAGGCAGCATCTAGGAAAAGAGTACAGTTGAGGTTATGGCCTGTACTCTTGTCCTGGATGCTGCCTAGCCTGAGTTCCTCCAGCATTTTGTGTGTGTTGCTTGGATTTCCAGCATCTGCAGATTGTCTCTTGTTTGTGACTATTTACTCTTGCTGCCTGACCCGTTGAGTTCCTCCAGCATTTTTTGTGGCTTTCCTCTGTGTCCACCGGGTTCCTCCCACAGTCTAAAGATGTATCGGTTGGTAGGTTAATTGGTCATTGTGAATTGTCTTGTGATTAGGCCGGGATTAAATCGGGGGATTGCGGGGTAGCGTGGCTGGAAGGCTGGAGACCCTCTTCCCTGCGATATATCCCAATAATAAAAATATAAATGGAAGTGAGAGGTTAAAGTCTGACAAACTGCTAATGCCATAATCAAAATGCTGGAAAAACAGCAGATCAGAAAGCATCCGTGGAGAAGAATGAAGTCGATGTTTCGGGATGAGACCCATCATCAGGACCGGAAAGGAAGGAGGCAGAAGCCAGAGTGGGTGGGGAGGGGAAGACGTACAATCTGGGAGGTGAGACCAGGTGAGGAGGAAGGCGGGTGGATAGGGGTGAAGGGATGAAGTTAGAAGCTGGGAGTGGACAGGCGGAAGAGGTAAAGGGCTGGGGAGAAAGGAATCTGATAGGAGAGGAGAGTGGACTGTGGGAGAAAGGGAAGGAGGAGGGGCACTAGGCGGAGGTGATGGGTGGGAAAGGTAAAGGGCTGGGGAGAAAGGAATCTGATAGGAGAGGAGAGTGGACCGTGGGAGAAAGGGAAGGAGGAGGGGCACTAGGCGGAGGTGATGGGTGGGAAAGGTAAAGGGCTGGGGAGAAAGGAATCTGATAGGAGAGGAGAGTGGACTGTGGGAGAAAGGGAAGGAGGAGGGGCACTAGGCGGAGGTGATGGGTGGGAAAGGTAAAGGGCTGGAGAGGAAGGAATCTGAGAGGAGAGGAGAGTGGACTGTGGGAGAAAGGGAAGGAGGAGGGGCACTAGGCGGAGGTGATAGACATGTGAGGAGAAGAGAAGGGATGAGAAGGAAGTCAGAATGAGAAATGGCTGATGCCATACTTCTGTCCCTAAAGGTTCTCTCTCTCACGACACAAGAGATCCCATGGTTGCTATAAATCTTGAGCAACACACACCAAGTGCTGGAGCAACACTTAACGATCAAGTGCTAACCATTCTGTTTACTGTAACTCTGACTGCAGTTTACATCCCACCTCTGGCCGACTGTAATCGGGCACTTGAGATATTGCAGTCTGCCATCACCAAACGAGGAACAGTCCATCCCAAAGCATTTCAAATCATAGTCAGAGATTTCAGCCAGGCTTGTTTGAAGAAATCTCTGCCCCATTATCAGCAGCATATATGTGTAGCACCGGGTGTCCCAACACACTAAACTGCTGCTATACTGTGATAATGGATGCCTACCATTCCATGCCCAGAATGTGTTTCAGGAAGTCCGATCTCTTCTCCTACCTGCATACAGGCAGAGGCTAAAGAGCGAGGCACAAAGAGTGGTCGTGTGAGGCAGAGGGACAGCTTTGGGATTGCTTTAATTCGATGGACTGGGCTGTACTCAAGGGCTCATCAGTGCGTCTGAATGAATACACCACAGTTGTCACTGACTTCATAAAAGCAGTCTTAGATGAAAGTGTCCCCACAGAATCTTTCAGGGCCTTCCCTAGCTAGAAGCCCTTGATGAACCATCATCTGCTGAGGGCCAGATCGGTGAAATTCAGGTCAGGCAGCCAAGTCCAGGTATGATCTCCGGAAAACCAGCTCACATGTGAAGTGGCGATTCTGGACCAAACTTGACTGACCGAATGCTGCTCGATAGCTGTGGCAGGAGCTTGAATACTATTGCCTCTGTAAGAGGAAGTGGAATCAGTGACGTAGGTGACAGCCAGGCTTCATTTCCAGATGAGCTCAATGTCTTCTCTCCCTGCTTTGACCATTGGAACATGGAGGAGTCTTCACAAACTACTATACCCTCGATAACCCTGTGAGTTCGGTCTCTGAGCTTGACATGAGAGCATCCTTCTCTGGGTGAATCCACTGAAAGTTATCCAGCCCAGACGGGGTACCAGGCCGAGCACTACCAGGCCTGTAACGGTCAATTAGCGGTCTCCTAGATCGGCTGCAGTGATGACTGGCCTCATGGCTGTGAACTCACTTTTGTGGACATTAGTTCTGAATATTATTTGCTTACACAACTTGTTTTGTTTTCTTCACATGAGATGCTCGATGGTCTTCTTTTCCAATGGGTTCTTCTGATTTATTTTTGTGGCTGTCTGTCAGGAGACGAATCTCAGAATTATATATAGTACAAGTACTGGGATAAAAAATACACTTTGAGCTTTGGATTGGCTGGAGTGTTCACTGATATGTCTAACCTTTTGTTTCAGCAGGGGGAGCTACCCACTTGGACCCAATCATACTGGTCGGCCTAAGAAGAACATGATAATCTGCCTCAATGGCTATTGTCCAGTAGCACTTACATCCAACGTGATGAAGCAACACTGAACGATCAAGTGCCAACCGAGAGTGTGCTCAGAGATCCTGACCACAGTTTACAAACCACCTCCGGCCGAGAGGTTGGTGATGAAGCATATTAACTCCTGCCTGAGAAGCAACTTGGATCTGCTCCAATTTTCCTGCCGGCACAACAGGACCACAGCAGATGCCATTTCATTGGCTCTTCACTAAACCCTGGAACAGCTGGATGGTAAAGATGCATGCATCTGGATGCTTTTTATAGACTACAGCTTGGCATTCAATACTATTATCCCCTCAGAACTAATAAGTAAGCTTCAAGACTTTGGCCTTAATAACTCTTTGCGCAATTTGATCCTTGATTTCCTCACTTGCAGATCCCAGTCAGTTTGGATTGGCACCAACCTCCATCACCACAACCTCCACAACCTCCATCACCATAGGTGCACCACAAGACTGTGTACTCAGCCCCCTGCTCTACTCACTTTACACTTATGACTGTGGGGGCTAAGCACAGCTCCAATGCCACGTTTAAGTTTGCTGATGACACCACCGTAGTTGGCTGAGTCAAAGGTGGTGACGAATCAGACGTAGGAGGGAGATTGAAAATATGGCTGAATGGTGCTGTACCAACAAACTCTCACTCAATGTCAGCAAGACCAAAAAGCTGATTATTGAGTTCAGGAGGAGGAAACTGGTCATCCATGAGCCAGAGCTCGTCGAGGAGCAATGGTGGAGGAGATCTAAAGTCCTCAGTGTTGTCATTTCAGAGGACCTGTCCTCAGCTCAGCACATAGTGCAATTATGGAGAAAGAATGGCAGCCTCTCTACTTCCTTAGGAGTTTGCAAAGATTCGACATGATATCAAATATTTTGACGAACTTCTATTGATGTGTAGTGGAGAGTATATTGACTGGCTGCATCACAGCCGGATATGGAATCACCAATTCTTTTGAACAGAAAACCTGACAAAATGTAATGGATACAGCACAGTCTGCTTGGATTTGCTCAGTATGCCCACAAGAAAATGAATCTCAGGGTTGTATATAGAAACATGTAGGTACTTTGATAATAAATTTACTTTAAACCCTGAACTTTGAGCTCAGCATGTCAAGCAGCATCCATGGAGGGGAAAGTCAATGGCCAAAGCTCAAAGATTGAAAGTCTCTGTGAGAATGCTGGAGATGTCCACCAGTCTGCTGGAGGCTGGAGGCCAGTGATGATATCTGTCCTGGGGTTGAGGAACTAAGAACAGAAGACGTAAGAGCATAATTGGGCCACAGATTCTGCTCTGCCATTCTATCATGGCTGATTTATTATCCCTCCCAACCCCATTCTCCTGCCTTCTCCCTGTTGATGCCCTGACTAGTTGAAAATAATTCTGGGATTGAAAGGCTTGTCATATGAGCAGCTTTTGATGGCTTTTGGTGGCTCAGTGTCGGGAACACGGCCGGACGGACCCGAACGCAGGACGCAGACACTAAAGTACCAGGGGGAGGACAGGATGGGGTTGCAATGGCATTTAAGGGTAGAGCTGGGGTTCAGGTCGATAGAGTGTCAGGCAGGCGGAGTGGAGCGGGCTCCCGGAGTTCAGGCAGGCAGAGCGGAGCGGGCTCCCGGAGTTCAGGCAGGCAGAGCGGAGCGGGCTCCTGGAGTTCAGGCAGGCCGGAGCGGGCTCCCGGAGTTCAGGCAGGCGGAGCGGAGCGGGCTCCCGGAGTTCAGGCAGGCGGAGCGGAGCGGGCTCCCGGAGTTCAGGCAGGCGGAGCGGAGTGGGCTCCCGGAGTTCAGGCAGGCGGAGCAGAGCGGGCTCCTGGAGTTCAGGCAGGCAGAGCGGAGCGGGCTCCCGGAGTTCAGGCAGGCAGAGCGGAGCGGGCTCCCGGAGTTCAGGCAGACAGGTCTAGGTGGCTAGATAGGCTGGCGGAGAGCCCTCCCTGGATGGGCCACATATATCCCGGGTAGGGCCGCCTCCCAGGCGGAAACACCGGAGGCCTGGGCACAATGCGGACCCCTGGGCGGGTGCGGGGCACAATCCCAGGGTTCGGGCGGAAGAGGAGGACGGGGCAGAAGCATTGAGAGCACAATGCACAATTTGGCACAATCAGAGCATTAAGTACAGAAGTTGGGATGTAATGTTAAAATTGTACAAGGCATTGGTAAGGCCAAGTTTGGAATATTGTGTACAGTTCTGGTCACCGAATTATAGGAGAGATATCAATAAATTAGAGAGAGTGCAGAGACAATTTACTAGGATGTTACCTGGGTTTCAGCACTTAAGTTACAGAGAAAGGTTGAACAAGTTAGGTCTCTATTCATTGGAGCGTAGAAGGTTGAGGGGGGATTTGATCGAGGTATTTAAAATTTCAAGAGGGATAGATAGAGTTGACGTGAATAGGCTGATTCCATTGAGAGCAGGGGAGATTCAAACGAGAGGACATGATTTGAGAGTTAGGGGGCAAAAGTTTAAGGGAAACACAAGGGGGTATTTCTTTACTCAAAGAGTGATAGCTGTGTGGAATGAGCTTCCTGTAGAAGTAGTAGAGGCCAGTTCAGTTGTGTCATTTAAGGTAAAATTGGATAGGTATATGGACAGGAAAGGAGTGGAGGGTTATGGGCTGAGTGCGGGTAGGTGGGACTAGGTGAGAGTAAGAGTTTGGCACGGACTAGGAGGGCCGAGATGGCCTGTTTCCGTGCTGTGATTGTTATATGGTTATATAGTTATAACACCTGCCAGGCAGCAGCTGACCAGCCGGGCCTGCCCGACGGCGGCAAGGGGTAGGAATGGACATAGGTCCAGGGTGACCAACACAACAGTCACGATAACGGGAAAATCGGGAACGGCTGTCAGACAGCGTGACCACGCAAACAACACAAATGAGCGGAGAAGCGGGACCAGCGCATGGGAAGAAAGGTGGGGGAGAGGACCAACCTGTCAGTACTGGTACGGGGCAGAGAAGCATGATCAGGAGTAGATCTGAGCCCGGGCAGGATAACAGAATGCAGAGAAGAGTTTGGAGCCGGTGGAAAACAGGAAACAGAACAAAATGACCACCCGCCTGGTCCCAGTCCCAAGGCCCCTTATAAGCACCTGCAGCTCAATGAGTCACAGGTGTGCCTCCTTGAGCCAGGAGGGTCCTAACTAGTTCACGGGTGACGGGAGGGACAACTGCAGGACCTGGAGTCCGGAGCCCTCGGACCGGATCAAAACCTGGAACGTGGATTCCGGACCGGACTGGACCCTGACACTCAGGGCCTGTATATACTGGAATTCAGAAGAATGTAGAAAGGCCTTGATAGAGTGGACATGGTGACGATGTTTCCAATGGAGGGAGAGACCAGAGGATGCAACCTCAGAATAGAGGGATGTCCATTTAGAATGGAGATGAGGAGGAAGTTCTTTATCTGGAGAGTGGTGAATCGGAGGAATTCATTGCCACAGGCACCTGTGGAGGCCGAGTCATCAGGTATACTTAAGGCAGAGGCTGATGGATACTTGATTAGTTAGGGCATGAAGTGATGAGTGGAGAAGGACTGAAAGAGAAGTGGCGGAGCAGACTCAATGGGCCAGATGGCTAAATTCTGTTCCTATATCAATAACCTATCGTACGGATGAGGGTAGGCGGGAGGGAGGAGGTTTCGATGTTGTTGTTTAGTCGTTTGGTTCTGTGTCGCTCTGCTGAGTTTGGTGAGCATGCTGTGTCGGTTCTGGAGGTGTGTGGCGACGTTTGTCGGCTGCTCCAGGCACAAACATAGAGTCATTGAAATGTACAGCACGGAAACAGGCTCTTCAGCCCATCTCGTCGGTGCCAAACCATTTAAACTGCCTACTCCCCTCCCGGGACCATAGCTCTCCATATCACTACCATCCATGGAACTATCCAAGCTTCTCCTAAACGTTGAAATTGAGCTCACGTGCACCACTTGTGCTGGCAGCTCGTTCCACACCCTCACCACCCTCTGAGTGAAGAAGTTTCTCCTCATGTTCACCCTTAACCTTTCAGCTTTCACTATTAACCCATGACCTCTGCTTGTAGTCCCACCCAACCTCACTGGAAAAAGCCTGCTTGCATTTACCTTATCTATACCCATCATAATTTTGTACACCTCTAACAAATCTCCTCTCAATCTTCTATATTCCAAGGAATAAAGTTCTAACCTGTTCAATCTTTCCTTATAACTCAGGTCCTCCAGTCCTGGCAACGTCCTTGTAAATTTTCTCTGTCCTCTTTCAACCTTATTTACATCTTCAAGGTGGCGACGTGACACAGTCTGCAGAGTTGATATCTGTTATTTGTCAAGCGGGGTGCCGTGCACAATCCTAATCTGATGAAAAACGGACGTGGGAGCACGGAGGAACATCTGGAAATCTCCAGGAAGGCCTTCTTCGTTGCTGCTGCTGCTGTGAGGTCCGGGACTCTGCTGAGAAGAACAGGCCCCCAGTCCTCGGGGTCACGTTGCCGGTGGCTGTTGGTGGGGCCGTCTTAATATGGTCGGAGAAGCTGTGCCAGAGGGGATGGTCGGAGGCTTGGAGGTTTGACGGACTCGGACTCCGCTGCGGTCAGGTCGCTTTCAGTGTGTGCTGTGTCTGCAAGGCTGGGTTCAATGGAGCTTTCATTGTGTGCTGCGTCTGCGAGGCTGAGTCGGGCGGCGCCGTGGAAGTCCATAGCGGGGGTATTCCCTTCTGCGTGGGATGACGAGTCTGTCGGGACCCTGGGGACTTGTGGAAACTGTGTGGTGATTTCTTTCAAACTTATAGTCTTTTAACATCTTTGGACTATTTTTTACTGTGCCCATGGTCTTTTTTTTAATCAAATTATGGTATTGTTTGCACTGTTGTAACTATTTGGTTTTGTGCAGGTCTTGTTTGTCTGGTGGGAGTGGAGCTCCTTTCTGGGGCACGCACTAAGGTAGTAACGCGATATTAATACGCAGCAGCCTCTCCGGACTCTGGATTGGGGATTGCCAAACGTTATGTGGATTTTCTGGTGTAGTCGGTTTTGTCATGAGCTTTGTTGATATCATTCTGGAGGAACGTTGTCTCATTTTTTACTGCATTGCATTTGTGGTTTTTAAATGATAATAAACTGAATCTGAATCTGAATCTGAAGGCTGGGTCCTGATGAAGGGTCTCGGCCCGAAACGTCGGCAGTGCTTCTCCTTACAGATACTGCCTGGCCTGCTGCGTTCCACCAGCATTTTGTGTCTGTTGTCTGAATCTGAATCTTTCCTGTAGGTAGGTGACCAAAACTGCACACAAATCTCCAAATTAGGCCTCACCAGCTTCTGCTACAACTTCAACATAACATCCCATCTCCTGTACTCAGTACTTTGATTTATGAAGGGCAATGTCCCAAAAGCTTACTTTATGAATTTAATTGAATTTAAATCTTACATCCATCCCACAACGCGAGGGAGTGAAAATCTTTGTGTTATGGCTCTGTCACAATGTACAGACATGTGAATTTATAAGTCTAATGGCTTGTAGAAAGATGTTGTCCTGACTTTAATGCTGTAGTAACATTTGCCAAATGGAAGCAGCTGAAACAGTTTATGGTTGGGGTGACCGGTGTCCCTGATGATCTTCCAGGCCTTCTTTCCGCACCTGCCGCTATAAATGTTCTCAGTGGAGGGAAGCTCACATCCACAGATGCCCTGGGCTGTCTGTACCACTCTCTGTAGTGCCCAGTGATTAAGGTTGGGTCATTTCCCATACCCGGCAGTGATACAGCAGTCAGGATGCTCTCAATGATGCCCCTATAGAAGGTCTTGAGGATTTGGGGGCTCATACCGAACTTCTTCAGCTGTGTGAGGTGGAAGAGATGCTGTTGTGTGTTTTTTTTTGTCCAGGTGAGATCTTTGGTGATGCGTGCACCAAGGAATTTGAAATGACTCACCCTAAGAACTTTAGCCCCATTGATGTAGATCGGGGTGAGTTTGTCTCCGTTCCTCCTGTGATCCACAATCAGATCTTTTGTTTTTTGGACATTGAGGGGGAGGTTG
Organism: Hypanus sabinus; assembly: GCF_030144855.1. Taxonomy (NCBI): domain Eukaryota; kingdom Metazoa; phylum Chordata; class Chondrichthyes; order Myliobatiformes; family Dasyatidae; genus Hypanus; species Hypanus sabinus. Next base: position 102,638,741 of record NC_082716.1, on the reverse strand, counting down.
CTATCCTGACACCATGGGGTCAGGGCGTCAGCCTCTCCTCTGTAGGCTGGAAACAAGGCCGATCGAAGCTGTGCCATCTGCGAATTTGATCAGCAGATTGGAGCTGTGTGTGGCAGTACAATCATGGGTATAAAGCGAGTAGAGGAGAAGACTCAGGACACAACCCTGGGAGGCATCTGTGTTGAGGATCAGAAGGGCAGAGGTGAGGGAACTCATCCTTACCACCTTGATAGGAAGTCCAAGATCCAACTGCACAAGGTGGGGTGCAGGCCAAGGTCTCTGAGCTTCCTGTCAAGTCTGGAGGGAATGATGGTGTTGAATGCTGAACTGTAGCCAGGAACAGTGCTCTAACGTATGCACCCCTCTTCTCCAGGTGAGTGAGGACAGTGTGTAGTGCTGCGGCTGTGACTTATCGGTAGACTGATTCCGTCTGTAGGCAAATTGTAGGGGGTCCAGTATGTTGCTGATGTCATCTTTAACCAGCCTTTCGAAGCATTTGTGTATAATTGAGGTGAGTTAGACAGATCACCAATCGTTCAGGCATTCTACGTTAGTTTTCCTAGGTACAGGGACAATGATAGAGGATTTGGAACAGGAGATCAACACACACTGGGAGAGGAAGAGATTAAAAATGGCCCTATCTACCTGTGACATCCTTGGGTTGTGTTGGTTGTTGATGCAAACAGTGTTTTGACATACACGTGATATATAAATCAGAATCTGAATCAGAGACATTGAAGCTTGGAACTGAGACCCTTCATCAGGAATGGAAAGGAATGGGGCAGACATTTGGAGGGTCTCGGTCTGAAACGTGGACTGTTCATTCCCCTCCATAGACACTGCCTGACCTGTTGAGTTCCTCCAGCATTTTGTGTGTGTTACTCTGTCCATAGACACTGTCTGACCTGTTGAGTTCCTCCAGCATTTTGTGTGTGTTACTCTGTCTATAGACACTGCCTGACCTGCTGAGTTCCTCCAGCATTTTGTGTGTGTTACTCTGTCCATAGACACTGTCAGACCTGCTGAGTTTCTTCAGCATTTTGTGTGTGTTACTCTGTCCATAGACACTGTCTGACCTGTTGAGTTCCTCCAGCATTTTGTGTGTGTTACTCTGTCCATAGACACTGCCTGACCTGCTGAGTTCCTCCAGCATTTTGTGTGTGTTACTCGGTCCATAGACACTGCCTGACCTGTTGAGTTCCTCCAGCATTTTGTGTGTGTTGCTCTGGATTTTCAGCATCTGCGGAATTTCTTACGTCTTTAGGAACTGCCTCTGTGTGCCGGCTGCAGTGACCACTCCAGTAACGGTGCTTTCTATCGTCACCATAGCGATTTGAAAGTGGCTCTGGGGGAAGTGTAAAGGCTGGGTCTACACCTCCTTACTGCCTGTACCTTACACCCAGATTGAAATCAGCCAGTGGAAAGAAGGGGGCAATAACTGAAGGCAATAAAGATCGGCCGCTCGAGGTAGCACACCTCTCTCCAGTGGAGGAAGGAGGATTGGACGGTGATGGAGGGAAGGTAGAGAAGGAAGCCCCTCCAGCATTTTGTGCGTGGCAGGTTCCTGTTGTGAATTGTGATCTGTTTGGTGCTGGAGGATTCCGGCGTCTGGCTGGCTCCATCTTCTTACATCAGGAGAGACTTCGGACAGTTGCAGAGGAACTATCCCTCCTCTGCTGTGTGGTCTGATCCTGATTCTTCAGCCAGAGAGGGGAGTATTGGTGGACTTCATTGTCACTGACAACTGTAGAGGCCAAATCATTGGGTATATTTAAAGAGGAGGTTGATAATTTCTTGATTAGTTCACTTGTCTGTCATCTGCTGTGTCGTAAGATATGGGCGATCGTGGTCTTTGCGTGACCATGATTGTCCTTGGCAAATATTTCTACAGAAGTGGTTTACCATCGCCTTCTTCTGGGCAGTGTCTTTATAAGACGGGTGACCCCAGCCATTATCAATACTCTTCAGAGATTGTCTGCCTGGCATCAGTGGTCACAAAACCAGGACTTGTGATCTGCACCAGCTGCTTGTACAACCTGTCACTTGGCCTTGACTCGGAGGGGGTGGTGGTGGCTAAGCAGGTGCTACACCCTTGCCTAAGAGTGACCTGCAGTCTAGCGGAGGGAAGGCACGCCATATACCCCCTTTGGTAGAGATGCATCTCCACCCCGCCACCCATTTTGTTTAGTAAGGGCATTAAAAGTTACAGGGAGAAGGAAGGAGAATGGGGTTGAGAGGGATGCTAAATCAGCCATGGTGGAACGCTGGAGCAGACTTATTGGGTGAAATGGTCAAATTCTGCTCCCTTGTCCTGTGGTCTGAGCCTGAGAGTTGAGGCTGGGCGGCTCTTATCACGTGTGTTATTCTTGTGTGTCAACAGCATGTCATAGACACAACAACCTCTTCAACGCCACCCCGGTCCCTCTCACTGCAACCACCTCAGTCCCCATAGTTCTCTGAGATCTCTGCACCATTCAATCTCTTGCAATTCTGCTGCGAAGGGCTTCTTCCCCTTTCACACTGCAGCCCCACCCCCTAAGAAATAAACAGGCAGGGTATAAAACCAGGAACGACCCTCCCTTTTTCTGTAGCTTTTTGATTTTCAGATAGATTAAAATTAGTTCTAAAATAATAATGAATTTCTTCCTTAGGCAGTTAATCTGATCAACCATTCTTGTTAGCTTCCCCAGCCTCCTCTACTACTGTATAGTAAACACTTTAAATCACTTTTTATAATGCTGTTTACATTGTACTGGGCAGCCGGCAGCATAGTGGTTCGCAAAATGCTTTACGGTACATGTTCATTTTGACCTAGGTTCAATTCCCACCACTACCTGTAAGGAGTTTGTATGTTCTCCCTGTGACTGCCTGGGTTTCCTGGGAAGGTAATTAGTTTAGCTTGGCACCATGGTCAGCACAGATGTGATGGGCTGAAGGGCGTGCTCCCATGCAGTACTATGTTAAAACGTGGACCTGTGTAAATCTGCTGGGCTGCTTGATAAGCCGAGCTTTTCTCTGTCAATTTGCCTCCTAGGGAAAGTCAGAAATGGGTATTAACTTGAACACTGAGGTATCGTCTTACTATGCTGAAGATTTCTCAGATTTCGACAGCCTAAAATTCATTCATACTTTAGCTGAGCCCTTCAAATATGCACCGTTCTTCCTCTGGGAGTGATAGATCTTTTTTATCTTGTATCTTTTAAGAGCTGTATCTGAGATTGCAGCTGCTTTGCTTGGGTCTGGATGGCAGCATCAATCTTCGTGCATGTCTCTATTAAACATTGCAGCACGGCTTGTTAGGCTGGTCTATTGTACTGGTAGGGTGTGAACATCCATAGGCGATGAAGGCCTACTGGCTCTTGGCTAGGCAGTCAGATTCATACCTTTGTTCTCCTGCTGTTCATTAAAGGACTCCAGCGCATTATCCTTGAACTGACTCTGCCCCAGGCTACTGATTTCACCAGTGTAGGTGTAGCTCCCTTTGTTTCTGAAAGAGCTTCCTCATCATCCAGCAAATGTTACTCTGCAGAGAGTTGTAAAATTAGTCAACACACACAAACTGCTGGAGGAGCCCAGCAGGCCAGGCAACATCAATGGAAATGAATAAACAATGGGCGCTTTGAGCCGAGACCTTTCCATTTTGAATGTCGACTACTTACTTTTTTCCAGGGACGCTACCTGGCCTGCTGAGCTCCTCCAGCATTTTGTGTGTGTTGCTCTGATCTCCATCCCAGCACCTGCAGAATTTGTTGTGTAAAATCAGTCAGCTCCATCATGGGCACTAGCCTCCATCGTATCCATGACATCTTCAAGGAGAGGCATCCATTATTAAGGACCCCATCACCCAGGACGTGCCCTCCTCTCATTGCTACCATCGGGAAGGAGGTACAGGAGCCTGAAGACGCACACTCAGTGGTTTCTAATGGACACTGAACCCATGAGCACTGCCTCACTACTTTTTTAATTTTTATTTTTGCTCTACTTATTTAACTAGTTAATATATGTACTTGGGTAATTCAGTTTTTTTTCCTCCCTATTGCATTGTACTGCTGCCAGAAAGTTAACAAATTTCACAACATACGCCAGCGATATTAAACATGATTCTGATTCTGATTCTGTGAAATTACTCCTGGTGTGGGTATCTACTACCTCTGGTAACATTGAGGTAAACGATCACTGCAAACATTGGAGAGGTGGGTGGGAGTGAAGAAGAGTCAATGGTCAAAGTGAGCAGGTGTGAGTCGAAGTTGAGGCATATTTGAGTCGAGTGGAGGCATGAAAGAGTTGAGGTCATTCGGCCAACACCAAGAGCAAGGAGAGAGCTGAGGTTTGTTTGATCGAAGTGCCAGGTCGATTTGGAAAGGTTGGGTACGGGCGGAAGTGTCCAGGCCCAGAGTGTATCGAAGTGACAGGGCCTGGGATCCGAGAGCAAGGAGCAACCCGATTTAAACACGGGGCCAGATTGCAAAGGCAGGGTGTTGGGACCAGAGGTGAGGATTGGGCCCGTCCTGCACACTGCTCTGTGATGTTTACTTGGTTTTGTGCTGAACCGACGCTGAGGCTGGTGCCCGCTCTTGCCTTTTAATCTACTCTAAGGTCAATCTAACCCCTCCATCCTACATAGGCCACCATTTTTCTTTCATCCATGTGCCTATCTAAGAGTTTCTTAAATATCCCTAATAATTCTGCCTCTACCATCACCCTTGGCGGGGTATCCCATGAACTCACCATTCTCCCTGTACTCACTACCTCTAATATCTCCCCTGAACTTCCTTCCAATTACCTTCAGAGTATGTCCTCTCATATTAGCCATTGCTGTCCTGGGAAAAGGCACTGGTTATTCACTCAATCTATGCCTCTTATCATCTTATGGATCTCAATCAAGTCACCTCTCATCCTCTTTCACTCCAAAGGGAAAATCTGTAGCTCACTCAACCTACCCTCACAAGACATGCTCTCCAATCCAGGCAGCATCCTGGTAGATCTCCTCTGCACCCTCTCTAAAGCTTCTACATCCTTCCTAGCCAGAGGCAGCGGAAGGCAGGCGGAGCATCACCGAGCACGATGAGTTCCTTTCCCATTTGTGGGGGTTTTTTAAACCATAAAGGAGAGATAGGGTCTAATGGAGTGGCTATCATCGGAGCGGGGGCTAGAGTCACAGTGGGAACTTAGAGGCTTTGACTCCAGAGGCTTCGATGAGAAGTGGCTGACGCCAAAGCAACCAGTGAGAAGGGTTCTTGCTGATTCGGTCTTGGTTGCCCATTGTACCGTGCAGGCAGGATGGCAGATATGCCAGTGGAATGCTCCTCCTGTAGGACCAGGGAATTCATGGAACCTGACTGTCTCTCTGACGACTACACCCACGGGAAATGCGGCCAACTCCAGCTTCTGAAGCACCTCATTAAGGAGCCGGAGCTGGATGAACTAAGGATCATCTGGGAGGCAGAGCAATTGATAGATAAGACTTTTGAGCAGGTGGTTACACCCAGAGTGCAGAGTTCAGGGAGTAGATGGGTGAACACTGGGAGAGGTAAAGGGAGAAGGAAGTCAGTGCAGGGTCCCCCTGTGGCCATTCCCCTCAGCCACAGATATACCCCTTTGGATACTGCTGAGGGGGTGACCCATCGGGCGAGGTAGCAGCAGCCAGACCAATAGCACTGTGGTCGGCTCTGAGCCTCGGAAGGGTGGGCTGAAGTCAGGTGGAGCGATAGTCAAAGGGGACGTGATAGTTAGGGGGTCAGATAGGAGATTCTGTGGCAGCAAAAGGAACACCAGGATAGTGTGTTGCCTCCCAGGTGCTGAGGTCCAGGATGTCTCTGAGTGGTTGCAGAATATTCTGGAAGGGGAGGGTGAGTGGCCAGGGGTCATGGAACATGTTGGTACCAATGACGTAGGAAGGAGAGGGGTAGAGGTTCTGCGTGGTAAGTTTAGGGAGTTAGGAAGGAGGCTGGAGAGTAGGACCTCCGTGGTGGTAATCTCCGGATTACTCCCAGTGCAATGAGCTAGTGAGGGTCAGAACAGGAAGATAATGCAGATGAATGAGTGGCTGAGGAGATGGTGCAGGGGGCAGGGTTTCAAGCTCTTGGATCATGGAAACCTTTTCTGGGGAAGGAGTGATCTGTACAAGTGGGACGGGTTGCACCTGAACCGGAGGGGAACCAATATCCTGGGAGGGAGGTTTGCTAATGCCACTGGGGAGGGTTAAACCAGATTTGCAGGGGGTGGGAACCAGTGAAAAGGCAGAGGATGGGGCAGCTGGTGCACAGGTAGAGACAGCTTGAAGGGAGTTTGTGAGGAAGGACAGGCAGATGATGCACTCAGTCAGATCTGTACTTGAGATGTTCATGGAATATCATAAACAAGATGGATGAACTTACAGCATGGATCAATATGTGGAACTATGATGCTGTGGCCATTACAGAGACTTGGATCTCTCAGGGGCAGGAGTGTCTGTTGAGTGTGCTGGGTTTTAGATGTTTCAAAAAGGACAGAGAGGAAGGCAAAAGAGGTGGGGGAGTGGCATTGAAATCATGGACAGTATCATGGCTGAAGAAAATGAGGAAATCATGGATGGATTATCTACTGAGTCAGTGTGGGTGGAAGACAGAAACAACTCTACTAGGTATTTTTTATAGATCCCCCCCCCCCCTCACACCCAATAGTTACAGAGAGGAGCAGATAGGGAGGCAGATACTGGAACAGTGCAATAATAATAGGGTTGTTGTGATGGGTGATTTTAACGTTCCTAATATTGACTGGGATCTCCTTGGAGCGAGGCGTTTAGCTGGGCTGGAATTTGTTAGGAGTGTTCTGGAAGGTTTCCTGACACAATATGTAGATAAGCCTACAAGAGGAGGGGCTGTACTCGATCTAGTATTGGGAAATGAACCTGGTCAGGTTTCAGATCTCTCAGTGGGAGAGCACTTTGGTGGGAGTGACCACAACTTTATCTTCTTTACCATAACATTGGAGTGGGATAGAAGCAGACAATTTGGGAAAGTATTTAATTGAGGTAGGGGGAAATATGATGCTATTAGGCAGAAATTTGGGAGCATTAATTGGGAGCAAATGTTTTCAGGGAAATGCATGGCAGAGCTGTGGCAAATGTTCAGGGACATTTTGCATGGTATTCTGCATAGGTATGTTCCATTGAGGCAGGGAAAGGATAGTAGGATAAAAGAACCATGGTGTACAAAGGATGTAGAAAATCTAGTTAAGAAGAAGAGAAAAGCTTATGAAAGGTTCAAGAAAATAGGTACAGTTGGAGCTCTAGAAAATTACAAGGTTGCCAGGAAGGAGATTAAGAATGAAATTAGGAGAGCTGGAGTGGGCCATGAGAAAGCCTTGGTGAGCAGGATTAAGGAAAACCCCAAGGCATTCTACAAGTAAATGAAAAGCAAGAGGATGAACTGTGTGAGAATAGGACCAATTAGGTGGGATTGTGGAAATGTGTGCATGGAGTTGGAGGAGGTAGTGGAGATACTTAATGAAAACTTTGCTTCAGTAATCACCAGGGGAAAGGACCTTGGCAGTTGTGGGGATGTCTTACAGTGGGCTGAAACACTTGAGCATATAGACATTAAAGAAGAGGATGTGCTGGAACATTTGAAAAGCATTGTTAGATAAGTCACCAGGTCCATTAGAGATATACCCTAGGCTACTGTGGGAAGTTAGAGAACAGATTTCTAAGCCTCTAGTGAAGATCTGTGCATCATCAATAGGGACAGGAGAAGTACCAGAGGATTAGAAGGTTTCAAATGTTGTTCTCTTGTTCAAGAAAGGGACTAGTGATAACCCAGGAAATTATAGATCAGTGAGCCTTACTTCAGTAGTGGGCAAGTTTTTGGAGAAGATCCTGAGAGGCAGGATTTATGAACATTTAGAGAGGCATAATATGATTAGGAATAGTCAGCATGGATTTGTCAAAGTGCCTTATGAGCCTGATTGAATACTTTGAGGAAGTAATAAAACACATTGATGAAGGTAGAGCAGTGGATGTAGTGCTTATGGATTTCAGTAAGGCATTTGATAAGGTTCCTCATGCAAAGCTCATTCAGAAAATAGTGAGGCATGGGATCCAAGGAGAGCTTGTTTAGTGGATCCAGAATTGGCTTGGTTGTAGGTGGTTTGTATTCTGCACGCTGGTCAGTGACCAGTGGTGTTCCACAGGGATCTGTTCTGGGACCCTTTCTCTTCATGATTTTTATAAATGACCTGGATGAGCAAGTGGAAGGGTGGGTTAGTAAGTTTTCTGATGGCACAAAAGCCTGGGGTGTCATGGATAGTCTGGAGGGTTGTCAGAAATTACAGTGAGACTTCGATAGAATGCAGAACTGGGCTGAGAAGTGGCAAATGGAGTTCAACCCAGATAAGTGTGAAGTGGTTCATTTTGGTAGGTCCAGCTTGAAGACAAAATATAATATTAGTGGTAAGACTCTTGGCAGTGTGGAGGATCAGAGAGATCTTTGGGTCCAAGTCCATAGGACACTGAAAGCTGCTGCACAGGTTGACAGTGTTGTTAAGAAGTTGTATGGTGTGTTTACCTTCATCAACTGTGGGATTGAGTTCAAGAGCCGTGAGGTAATGGTACAGCTATATAAGACCTTGGTTAGACTCCACTTGGTGTACTGTGCTTAGTTCTGGTCCCCTCACTACAGGAAGGATGTGGAAGCCATAGAAAGAGTAGAGAGGAGATCTGCAAGGATGTTGCCTGGATTGGGGAGCATGCCTTATGAGGATAGGTTGAATGAACTTGGCCTTTTCTCCTCAGAGCGACGGAGAATGGGAGTTTTATTGATAGAGGTATATTAGATGATAAGAGGCATTGATCGTGTGCATAGCCAGAGACTTTTTCCCAGGGCTGAAATGGCTAATAGGAGGGAGCAAAGTTTTAAGGTGCTTGAAGTAGATACTAGGGGAATGTCAGAGGTAAGTTTCTCACACAGGGTAGTGGGTGTGTGGAATGCACTGCCAGCGATGGTGGTAGAGGTAGATACAGTGGGGTCTTTTAAGAGACTCTTAGATAGGTACATGGAGCTTAGGAAAATGGAGGGCTATGTGATAGGGAAATTCTAGGCAGCTTCTCGAGCAGTCTACATGGTCAGCACAACATTGTGGGCCAAAGGGCCTGTAATGTACTGTAGAATTCCATGTTCTATAATGATACAACCAGAACTGTACACAATACTCCAAGTGTGGTCTAACCAGGGTTTTATAGATCTGTAATATTCCCTTGAAGTTCCTGAACTCAATCCTCTGACTCATGAAGGTCATGTGTCTTTTTAACCTCCTTATCAACTTGTATGGGGACTTTGATGGCTCTATGAAGTAGACACCAAGATCCCGCTGTTCCTCCACACTGCAGAATCCTCCTGTTAACCTCACACTCTGCCTTCAAGCTCGACCTTCCAAAGTGAATCACATCCCACTTTTCCAGAATACACTCGATCTGCTACTTCCCAGCCCAGTTCTGCATCCCGACAATGTCGATGGCAACCTTCTACTCTTTTCACAACTCCATCAACCTTCATGTCATCTGCAAATGATATTCTACAGGGGTTGTATTGAGAGCATCCTGAGCAGCTGCATCACTGCCTGCTTTGGAAATTGCACCACCTCGGATCGCAAGACCCTGCAGTGGATAGTGAGGTCAGCTGAGAAGATCATCAGGGTCTCTCTTCCAGCCATCATGGACATTTACACTACACACTGCATCCCCAAAGCAAACAGCATTATGAAGGACCCCATGCACCCCTCATACAATTGCTTCTCCCTCCTGACGTCTGGGAAAAGGCTCCAAAGCATTCGGGCTCTCACAACCAGACTATGTAACAGTTTCTCCCCCAAGCTATCAGACTACTCAATACCCAGAGCCTGGACTGACACCTTGCCCTACTGTCCTGTTTATTATTTATTGTAATGCCTGCACTGTTTTTGTGCACTTTATGCAGTCCTGGGTAGTTCTGTAGTCTGGTGTAGCTTTCTAGTGTTGTTTTTTTACATAGTTCAGTCTAGTTTTAGTACTGTGTCATGTAACACCATGGTCCTGAAAAACGTTGTCTCATTTCTACTGTGTACTGTACCAGCAGTTATGGTTGAAATAACAATAAAAGTGACTTGACTTGACTTGACTTGAAATGGACTAACCCACCCTTATAATTTGCCATCCAGGTCATCTATAAAAATGACAAAGGGAAGCGAGGTCACAGAACAGATCCCTGCAGAACACCTGAACATCTCTCTCTCAGACTGGGAGGTTCCAGCCCGTAAGACCACAAGATATAGGAACAGAATTAGGCCATTTGGCCATCAGGTCTGCTTCATTATTTGATTGTGGATGATCCATTTTCTTCTCAGCTCCAGTTTACTGCCTTCACCACATATCCCCTCATGCCCTGACTGATCTCGAATCTATCAACCTCCGCTTTAAATATCCATAAAGACTTGGCCTCTGCCGCGGCAAAGAGTTCCACAGATTCACCACCCTCTATTTTGAGGCTGAGTCCTCTGGTCTTAGACTCTTCTACCACAGGAATGATCCTGTCCCCTCTGAGCAACACTCAAGATGGTCCGTTGCTCAGACTTGAGCAAAGAATTCCACAGATTCACCACCCTCTGGCAAAAGAAATTCCCCCTCATCTCCGTTCTAAATGGACACCCCCTCTATTTTGAGGCTGTGTTCTCTGGTCTTATACTCTTCTACCACAGGAATGACCCTGTCCCCTCTGAGCAACACTCAAGATGGTCCGTTGCTCAGACGTGAGCTTTTGGCTGTAGATTTGTCAATCATCGATCTCACAAATAGGAGGTGAGTCCATGAATCTATAAATCACCAGCAGTACGAGTAAAAATCACACTGTCAATGTTTAAGATTTAAGATTAAAAATTCAAGACCAGAAGATGTAGGAGCAGAATGAGGCCATTTGGCCCATCGAGTCTGTTTTGCCATTTCCTCATGGCTGATCCGATTTTCCTCTCCTGTCTTCACCCTGTATCCCTTCATGCCCCGACCAGACCAGAATCTATCAATCTCTGACTTAAATATATATAAAGACTCGGCCTCCACAGCTGCATGTAGCAAAGAGTTCCACTGATTCACCACTCTATGGTGAAAGAAATTCCTCCTCATCTCCCTCTCTTCAAAGACAGTGTCCTCTGGGTTTAGACTCACCAACCATAGGAAACGTCCTCTACACATCCACTCTATCAAGGCCTTTCAGCATTTGATAGGCTTCAATGAGATTCCCCCTTCATTCTTCTGAATTCCGGTGGGTACAGGTCCAGAGCAATCAAACACTCCTCATATGACAAGTGATTCAATCCTGGAATCATTTTTATGAACCTTCTTTGAACCCTCCCAGTTTCAGCACATCCATTCAAAGGTAAGGGGCCCAAAACTGATCACGCACTCCAAGTGAGGCCTCACCAGTGCTTCAGAAAGTTTCAATATTACATCCTTGCTTTTATATTCTAGTCCTTTTGAAATGAAAGCTAATATTGCATTTGCCTTCCTCACCACAAACTCAACCTGCAAGTTAATCTTTTGTGAATCTTGCACATGGGCTCCCAAATCCCTTTACACCAGTTTTTTTTTTGTATTTTCTCTCCATTCAGAAAATAGTCGATCCTTTCATTTCTTCTACCGAAGTTCATGACCATAGACTTCCAGAAATTGTATTCCATCTGCCATTTCTTTGCCATTTTCCTAATCTAAGTCCTTCTGTAGCCTCTCTACTTCCTCAAAACTACTTGTCCCTCCACCTATCTTCATATCATCTGAAAACTTTGCAACAAAGCTATCTATTCTATCATCCAAATCATTGACATATGTAATGTAAAAAGAATCGGTCCCAACACAGAGCCCTGTGGAACACCACTAGTCCATGGTTAGCAGCCAGAAAAGGCTCCCACTCTTTGCCTCCTGCCAATCGACCACTGCTTAACCATGCTAGAATCTTTCCTGTAATACCATGGGCTCTGAGCTTGCTAAGCAGCCTCAAGTGTGGCACCTTGTCAAAGGCCTTCTGAAAATCCAAGTACACAACATCAACCGATTTGCTTTCCTCTATCCTGCTCATTACTTCCTCAAAGAATTCTAACAAATTTGTCAGGCAAGATATTCGCTTGAGGAATACATGCTGGCTATGGCCCATTTTATCCTGTGTCTCCAAGTACCCTGAGACCTTACCCTTCATAATCAACTCCAGCATCTTCCCAACTACCAACATCAGACTAACTGGCCAATAGTTTCCTTTCTTGAAGAGTGGAGTAATATTTGCAATTTTCCAGTCTTTCAGAACTATTCCAGAATCTAATGATTCTTGAAAGATCATTACTCATGCCTCTCTGATCTCTTCAGCCACCCCTTTCACAACCCTGGGGTGTACAGCATCTGGTCCAGGTGACTTATTGTACCTTCAGGCCTTTCCGTTTCCCAAGAACCTTCTGTCCAGTTGTGGTTACTTCACACACCTCATGCCTCCTGACACCATACTGCTAGTGTCTTCCACAGTGAATATGGTTGTAAAATACTTATTCTGTTCATCCACCATTTCCTTGTCCCCCATTACTATCTCTCCAGCATCATTTTCCAGCAGTCCGATATCCACTCCCGCTTCTCTTTTGCACTTTATGTATCTGAAGAAATTTTTGATATCTTCTTTAATATTATTGGCTAGCTTACTTCCATATTCCATCTCTACCTTCTTAATAATCTTTTAGTTGCCTTCTGTTGGTCTTTAAAAGCTCCCGATCCTCTAACTTCCCATTAATATTTACTTTATTTGATGGGCTCTCTTTGGGTGTCATGTTGGTTTTGAATTCTCTTGTTAGTCACAATTGTGGTATCTTTCCTTTAGAATACTTCTTCCTCTTTGGGATGTATATACCCTGTGCCTTCTGAATTGCTTCCAGAAATTCCAGCCATTGCTGTTCTGCCATCATCCCTGCCAGTGTTATTTTCCAGTCAATTCTGGCCAACCCCTCTCTCATACCTCTGTAATACCCTTTATTCCACTGTAATACTGATACATATTACCTTAGCTTCCCTTTCTCAAATTCAGGGTGAATTTGATCATATTATGATCACTCCCTCTAAAGGTTCTTTTACCTTAAGCTCCCTAGTCAATTCTGGTTCATTACACAACACTCAATCCAGAATAGCTGATCCTCGAGTGGGCTCCACCACGAGCTGCTCTAAAAAGCTGTCTCGTAGGCTCTCTAGAAATTCCCCCTCCTGTAATTGAGCACCAACCTGATTTTCCCACTCTACCTGCATATTGAAGTACCCCATGACGATTGAAACTTTGTCCTTTTGGCATGCATTTTCTATCTCCTGGTGTAACTTGTAGGCAGCATCCTTACTACTGTCCGAAGGTCTGTACGCAACTCTCATCAGGGTCTTTTTACCCTTGCGGTTCCTTAGCTCTATCCACAATTATTCAACATCTTCTGTCCCTATATAAAACCCTTTCTAATGATTTGATTTCATTTTTTACCAGCACAGCAATGCGGCCCCCTCTGCCTTCCTGCCTATCCTTTCGATGCAACGTGTATCCTTGGACATGTGTTCCTTGGTCCCCTTCTCCTTCCCGTTCTCCCACAGTCCACTCATCCCTCCTATCAGATTCCTTCCTCTCCAGCCCTTTAACTTTCCCACCCACCAGGCTTCAGCTCTCATCTTCTAACTTTCTTCCTTCCCCCCCTCCCATTAGCATTCCCTCCCTTCCCCTCTGGTTCGGCAGAAAGGTCTATGCTGACTACTTATTCATTTCCATAGATGCTGCCCGGCCTGCTGAGTTCCTCCAGCACTTTGTGTGCATTGCTTTTGAGAGAGAGAGTTAGTGCTGGCTTGTTTAAACCCACAGTCTCTCCATCACACTAATGTCAGGTTTGTTTGTGTATTTAAGAGAAGTCAAGCATTCAGTTCAAATACCATCATCTCAAGCGGCCTTTGTTTAAATACATTTAATTAGTCCCTCACTCTGGGCTGCTGAGAAGCCTGGTTAAACTTTGATTATCCCTGCCAAGTTCAGCAAGGCATTTTCTGTCCTCTCAGAGGTTCATCTTCTTGTCAAAATGTGCACGCACAATACAACTCTGATATTTGTCTACTCCAGATAGCCATGAAATATAGAGACCATGGCAGCTGATGAAAGGAAAGCCATTAACACCATCTCCCAGCGCAAAAAAAAGAAACAAAACTGGTAGACCCCAAAATCCTGCAGAAGAGAACAGTGACAATAGTATCAAATCCCTCAAGCCTCCCCCGCATAAAAAACAGTGACGAAAGCAATCCCCCATCCCCTCACTCGCTTACGACAATACATTGATGGGCCTTATCTCAAATAATAATGAGGCAGCCTACAGAGAAGTCATCACCCTGACACAGTGGTGTCAAGAAAACAACTTCTCCCTAAATGTCACAGAAACAAAGGAGCTGGTTGTGGATTACAGGAGGAATGAAGGCAGGCTAACTCCTTTAAACGTCAGTGAATCTGGGGTTGAGAGGGTGAACAGCTTTAAGTTTCTTGGTATACACATCTCCGAGGATCTCACGTGATCTGTACATACCGGCTGTGGGGTGAAAAAGTCACAACAACACCTCTTTCACCTCAGACAGTTGAACAAGTTTGGTATAGGCCCCTAAAGCCTGAGAATTTTCTACAGGGGCACAATTGAGAGCATCCTGATTGGCATTATCACTGCCTGGTATGGGAACTGTACCTCCCTTAATTGCAGGACTCTGCAGAGAGTGGTGTGGACAGACCAGCATGTCAGTAGATGTGAACTTCCCACTATTCAGGACATTTACAAGGACAGGTGTGTAAAAAGGGCCCAAAGGATCACTGGGGACCTGAGTCACCCCAACCACAAACTGTTCAGCAGCTACCATTGGGAAACAGAGCTGCAACACTAAAGCCAGGACCAACAGGACAGCTTCTTCCACCAGGCCATCAGAATGATTAGTTCATGCTGACACAATTGTATTTCTATGTTATATTGACTGTCCTGTTGTAAATACTATTTATTATAAATTACTACAAATTACACATTGCACATTTAGACGGAGACGTAGCATAAAGATTTTTACACCTCATGGATATGAAGGATGTAAGAAATAAAGTCAATTGAATTCAATTAAAAAAAAATCAGCAACAGTAACAATCTCTGATCCCCTCACTCGCAGAAAAATAACTGGAGTAACTATCTTTGACCCCCTCACTCACAGAAAACAACAGCAACAATAGCAATTCCTGACTCCCTCATCCATACAACAAATACAACTGCATTAACAATCTCTGATTGGGGTCAGTGTGGACGTGGTGGAGGATTACAAATACCTGGGGATACGAATGGACAATAAACCGGACTGAGGCTATCTACAAGAAGGGTCAGAGTCGTCTCTATTTCCTGAGGAGACTGAGGTCCTTTAACATCTGCCAGACGATGCTGAGGATGTTCTACGAGTCTGTGGTGGCCAGTGCTATCATGTTTGCTGTTGTGTGCTGGGGCAGCAGGCTGAGGGTAGCAGACACCAACAGAATCAGCAAACTCATTCGCAAGGCCAGTGATGTTGTGGGGGTGGAACTGGACTCTCTGACGGTGGTGTCTGAAAAGAGGATGCTGTCCAAGTTGCATGCCATCTTGGACAATAACTCCCATCCACTCCATAATGTACTGGTTAGGCACAGGAGTACATTCAGCCAGAGACTCATTCCACCGAGATACAACACTGAGCGTCATAGGAAGTCATTCCTGCCTGTGGCCATCAAACTTTACAACTCCTCCATCAGAGTGTCAGACACCCTGAGCCAATAGGCTGGTCCTGGACTTATTTCCACCTGGCATGATTAACTTACTATTATTTAATTATTTATGGTTTTATATTGCTATATTTCTTCACTATTCTTGTTTGGTGCGGCTGTAACGAAACCCAGTTTCCCTCGGGATCAATAAAGTATGTCTGTCTGTCTGTCTGATCACCTCACTTGCAGAAAATAACAGCGACAGTAGCATCAAAACTCTGAAATGCTCGCTACACAGATAAAAATTAGGCGATCACCCACCCGCTAATTGGCCACAAGAAAGAGAACACTGAAAAAGTGAAGGAGACCAATGTAAAGTGCAGTCCAATAATCACATACATCTCAGAATATCAGAAACCTCTGCTTCAACTGTTTATATATTTACCTCGGGGTGGTTGGACCCAGAGGCTGAGAGTGGCACCAGTCTAATGCTTGGGGTGCTTACATTTTGTCCAGTCCTTACTCCTGTTTGTGTGGTTCTATCTGTGTGGAGTTTGCACGTTCTCCCGGTGCCTTGCTAGTTTGGGCGGAAGTTCAGAGTTCAAAGTTCAAACTACACTTATTATCAAGGTACGTGAAAGCTGTACAATCTTGAGATTCATCTCCTTACAGGCAGCCACAAAACAAAGAAACCTGCAAATGACAAACACCACGTGTGCAGATCGCACAAATGGCATTTAGAATGAAAATGAGTCCTCAGACACAAAGGCCAGGGTAGCTTCAGTACGTAGCGGAGTAAACGTCATGGGGCAGTGAGCAAAACCGGACTGACCTTCGCCTCCAGTCCCAACACCCCGCCTTTTCATTCCATCTGGCTTGACATTTACAAAGTCCAAACTTTGGGATATTCCTAGCTCCAAGACCCAGGCTCCATTGCATCAATCGGTTCTGGGCCTGGACTCTGCACCATGTTTTAGCCTCGTTATTCCTCGTTGGAGGTTGATGGGCAGTTATGAGAGAGAGTAGGCCCCCAAGGATGTCGGGAGAAGAACTGGCGATGCTGATCTACTAGGAGCTGGTATGGATCTGTTGGCCAAATGGATTCCGTCTGTCTCATTAGAAGATGAGAGTTCGGCAGAAGACAAGCTGTACTGCAGCTGACTGAAGATTTCTGCGGCATCCATGAACTCAGAGTCGGGATGTATTTTTTTGTGTGGCTGTATGTTACTGATACTGTACGTGTGCTTGCTATCTTGATGTGCTGTGCGTGCTTTGTGCTGTTGGTATTGTGTTTCACACCTTGGCAACACTGTCTCATCTGGCTGTATTCATGGGTGTTCATGCATAGTTGAGTAAAATTGAACTGAATTGAATAATCATCACCATCGTTATGTGGCGAGTTATATGATGTGCATTATCACGGGCTCATGACATTGATTGTTCACAGCAAACTTTGGAGTATTGTGTGCAGTTCTGGGTCCCTTATCTAAGAAAAAGATTTGCTGACATTGGAGAGGGTTCAAAGGAGGTTCACAAAAATGATTCCGGGCTTGAAAGGCTTGTTGTATGAAAAGCATTTGTATGGGCCTGAACTCACTGGAATTGGGAAGAATAAGGAGGTATCTAATTGAAATCTTTCGAATGTTGAAAGACCTTGATAGATTGGATGTGGAGAGGATGTTTCCTATCGTGATGGAGACTAAAACCAGAGGACTAAAACCAGAGCCTCAGAATAGAGACATCATTTTAGAACAAGATGAGGATGAATTCCTTTAGCCAGAGTGGTGAATCTGTGGAATTTCTTGCAACAGGCAGCTGTGGGGACCAAGTCATTGGGTATTATTTAAGGCAGGTAGATACGTGAGTGGTCAGGACATGAAAGGATATGGGGGGGGGGGTGTTGGGGGTGGTAGGAGATTGGGGCTGAGAAAGACAATGGATCAGCCATGATGAAATGACAGAGCAGGCTCGATGAGCCAAAAGACCTAATCCTGCTCCTATATCTAATACTTCTACACCACCACCCGTAATTGAGTTTGGGAGTCATTTCATCGTCCTATAACAGCGAACTGAAGCTATCCTTGTGCCTGGCGGCATGTGCTTTCAGGATTTTCATATCTCCTGCCTGATGGAAGAGGTAAGTTCAGTAAAATAATCAGTTAAAATGATAAGTAAAATACAGCCATGCAAAAAAACTAGTCCAGACCCTGAGTCCATGAATGTTGCGGAAATCTGCAGCTGACCACGGCACAGCTTGTCTTCTGCCAAGCAAACACTGGGAGGGTGGCAGCCCGGACACTGTGCCACGCTGCCCTCGTGGAGTGCTCCGGTTCTGACATCCCTCACCTGACAGTTGTAAACAGACGCCGCGGAGTGAGACCCTGCGCCCACGAGTGCCGCAGACATCTGCAATCGACTACAATACAGCTTGTCTTCTGCAGACTGAACACTGACTCCAGCCTAGATGAGGCACCACCCCCCCCCACCCCCGGTGGAGCGCACCGGCTCCAATGCCCTTCTCCTGGGCGACTGTGAACAAGTGATACAACAGCTTGAGGCCCAGTCCTCTCTACATCTGAGGCCACGCAGCTCCCCGACCATCCACCCCTGCACTCTATCAATGTCAGCAATGTCCAAGCGGGTCTTGCGATCATGAAGAAAGCGACCAGGACAGTCACTCTTGGCCACCTGTGGAAGGAGGGGTGTCGGCAAGTTTCCTTGGCCTTGAACTCAGTGTGGTGTAGCCATTGAAGGCAGTAAGCCAGAGCAAAACTTGGTTGGAGTTCTGGAGAATGAGACCAAATGGCTCAATTAAATAGGAACGTTGGAACAATGAGTGGGATTTTAGTGAAACTTACGACAGCTCAATAACTGGCCCTCTAATGGGCTGTGGATAAACAGACTCACTGCTGTGAGAACCCAGTGAATGCCGTGACCTTCTGATTTATAATTCACCCTTTCACAGCCAATGGCTTTTTGCAAGTTAGCTGTCAGCAACCAATCAGTGCACAGTGGTTCAAAGATTCAAAGTATATTTATTATCAAACTACGTATGCGACGTACAACTGTGAGATTCATCTTCCCTACAGACAGCCGAAACAAAACAACACCATGGAACCCGTTGAAATAAAAAGATCAAACCGCCAACGCGCAAAAAAAAAAATCAAACGCCAACCCAGAGTGTCATTGAAAGAGTCCAGGCATATTCAGTACGGTTCAACCTAGTGCGATGTCACACGTTAACTTCGGGCCGCAGAGTCAGTCCACCCCGATCGAAACCACACAAAACGACAGCAGAAAATGGGCCCAATCAGAAACCAGAAGCAACTAATGACGTAAACTAAAGAGTCCCATCCTCAAACCGCGTCAATTAAACCTTGCTCAAGAACCAGGACTCCGGCACCATCGTCCGACAGCGAGAGGGAGAGAGAGACAGCGAGAGGGAGAGAGAGACTTTTTGTATGCAGCCACCTTCCTCTGGGAGCAGTGAGTGAGTGGCAATGAGAGACTGTCACACGTACACAGTCACCTCCCACCAGGAGCAGCAAGCGAGAGGGAGAGAGAGACTGCTCATCTTCCACTCTCGTCCTCGATGACTTGCAACCTTCCTTGATGCGAATCTTCAATTGGTGAGAATGCAGTCAATCATGGGCTCATGCCCTGTCTCCAGGCTGCTTGACCTCAAGGCCGCACACTTCACTCGAAGTGCAAAGAGGCGGGTTGACGGAAAGACTTGCACCAATCAATTCCTGGAACAGATTGTCTCACTGAAACCTGGTGAGTTTTCCCTTGATCATAATGTCAATGGGCTCTGTGATTTACCAGGCAATTGCTGGGCCTGGTATTGGGCAGAACTAATCCCGCTGAATCCCTGGCTTCAATTCCCAATCTAGGCCCTTGGACAAGACCTTCCCTGATACTCAATTCTGGTCACCACATTAAGCGAAGCATTTGGAGGGTTCAGAGAGGGTGCAAAAGAGGTTTTACCAGGACGCTGTTCGGATTGGGGTGCATGTGCTATAAGGAGAGGTTGGACAAAATCAGGCTGTTTTCTCTGGAGGCGGAGTTAAACCTTGATAGAACTTTGTTCAAATTTCAAAGTTCAAATTAAATTTTATTATCAACGTATACATATGTCGCCACATACAACCCATTATTCATTTTCCTGTGGGCACACTCAGCAAATCTATCGAATAGTAATTATACCAGGATCAGTGAAAGATCAACTAGAGTGCAGAAGACAACAAACTGTGCAGATGCAAATGTAAATAAATAGCAATAAATAATAACAACCTGATATAATGAGATAATGAGTCCTTGAAGTGGTTTGTAGGAACATTTCAATGGATGGACAAGTGAGTGTGGTTGTCTCCATTTGTTCAAGAGCCTGATGGTTGTGGGGCAGTAAGTGTTCTTGAACATGGTGCCGTGAGTCCTGAGGCACAGATGAGCTAACAGCTGGTATTTTCAGCCCAGGTCCCAAGTGTGTAATACCAGAAGGCACGTTGCTAAGTTCACAAGAGAAATACAAGTTCATGTGTATTGTCAATTAACCATATACACGTATATTGCCAGACAAAACAATGTTCTTCCGGGCCAAGGTGCACAACACAGAACATACACCTCACACACCACATGTAAAGTAATATCATCACAAATAAATTAACAAATGATAAGGTGCATTTATGACACAAGTTAAAAAGTAATCCATATAACACTGCTGGTGTTTCATAGACGATGATACCGGGGGGTGGCAGGGAATTCAGTCCTCTTACAGCCTGGGGGATGAAGCTGTTTCCCTTCCTAACAGTCCTTGTCCTAGTGCCATGGTACAACCTGTCTGATCATAGGCAGTCACAGAGATTGTTGGACGGATGTGCAGTGTTCCTGATAAATACCTCAGATAGGTGGAAGAGAGATCCTCTCAGCAGTCCTTGCATTGCTTCGTAGGGATGCGGTCAGTTGCCTTCCAATTCCCATACCAGACAGTGATGCAGCTGTAAAATGGTGGTGCTCCTGTAAAAACTGGTTAAGAGTTGGGAGAGGAGGAGGAGGTGGAGTCTTTCTCCCCTCAATCTCCTCAGGAGACTTTAACTTGCACATAGATTGGGTGAATCAAGTTAGTCGTGGCAGTCTTGAGGAGGACTTCATAGAATGCATCCGTGATGGCTTTCTTGAGCAGCGTGTTGCCAAACCTAGAAGGGAACGTGCTATCTTAGATCTAGTTCCGTGCAATGAGACGGGTAAACTTGGTGATCTTGTAGTTAGGGATCCTCTTGGAAAGAGTGATCACAGTCTGATTGAGTTTCTCATACAAATGGAGGGTGCAATAGTTCAATCTAAAACCAGTGTATTATGCCTGAACAATGGAGACTACAATGGGACGAGGGAGGATTTGGCGGGTGTAGGCTGGGAACACTGGCTGTTTGGTGGGATGGTTGAGGAACAGTGGAACATTTTCAAAGAGATTTTTCATGGTGCTCAACAAAAGTATATTCCAATTAAAAGCAAGGAGAGTAAGGATGGGGAGAGCCAGCCTTGGATAACTAAGGAAATAAAAGAAGGCATCAAACTGAAAGCTCATGCACACTAAGCTGCCAAGAGTATTGGGAAACTGGAAGATTGGGAGAACTTTAAAAAGCAACACAGACCCACCAAGCGAGCAATAAAGAAAGGGAAGCTAGATTATGAGAATAAACTAGCGCAAAATCTAAAAATGGATAGTAAAAGTTTATATAATTATATAAAGCAGAAAAGGGTGGCTAAATTGATCATAGGTCCCTTGGAAGATGAGAAAGGGGAAATTGATATTGGGTAATGAGGAACTGGACGAGGCTTTGAATGACTATTTTGCGTCGGTCTTCATGGTGGAGGACACATCTAACATGCCGAAGAGAGATGTTATGGATGCAGTGAGAGGTGAGGACCTCGATACAATAGCTATCACTAAAGAGGCAGTGCTGAGCAAACTTGTGAGCCTGAAGATAGGCAAGTCCCCTGGTCCTGTTAAAATGCGTCCCAGGGTACTGAAAGAAATGACAGAAGTTATAGTAGAAACTTTGGTGATAATTTACCAAGATTTGTTGGACACTGGGCAGGTCCCAATAGGTTGGAAGATGCTAAATGTCACAGCATTGTTCACAAAAGGATGTAGGCAAAAGGCAGGTAACTATAGGCCAGTTAGTTTAACATCTGTAGTTGGGGGAAATGCTTGAAGCTATCACTAAAGAAGAAATAGTGAGGCATCTGGAAAGAAATGGATCCATCAGGCAGACACAGCGTGGATTCTGCAAAGGCAGGTCCTCTACTGGAGTTCTTTGAGGATGTAGCGAGTGCAATGGATAGAAGGAAACAGATGAACGTTATTTACTTGGATTTCCAGAAGGTGTCACATAGAAGACAACCATAAGGGTGCGTAGAGTTTGGGGTGGGTGGTGGATTAGTTAACTGATAGAAAGCAGAGAGTTGGGACACATGGGTGTTACTCGTGTTGGCAATCAGTGATGAATGGTGTGCCACAGGGGTCAGTGCTGGGTCTGTAACCTTTCATGATACACATTAACAATCTGGAAGAGGGGACCAAGCATAGTGTTCCTACCTTTGTGGTTGATACTAAATTGAGTGGAAAACCAAATTGTGCAGAAAATACTGAGAGTCTGCAGAGAGATATAGATAGGTTAAGTGAGCGTGCAAGGGTCTGGCAGATGGAGTACAATTTTGGTAAATGCAAGGTCATCCACTTTGGAGGGAAAAATGAAAGAGCAGATTATTATTTTAAATCGTAAAAAACTGCGGCATGCTGCTGTGCAGAAGGGCGTGGGAGTGTTTGTTCATGAATCACAAAAGGTTGGTTTGCAGGTGCAGCAGGCTATCAAGAAGGCAAATGGAATGTTGGTCATTGCTAGAGGGGTTGAATTTAAGAGCAGGGAGGTTATGTTGTAACTGCATAGGGTATTGGTGAGGCTGCACCTGGAGTAATGCACGCAGTTCTGGTCTCCTTACTTGGAGAAGAAGGATATACTGGCTTTGGAGGTGGTGCAAGGGAGGATCACCAGGTGGATTCCAGAGAAGAGGGGGCCTTCTATTGTGTCCGGTGCTCCCGACGCAGCCTCCTCTACATTAGTGAAATCCGATGCTTCGTTGAGCACCTCCACTCCATCTGCCACAAGTGGGACCGCCCAATAGCCAAACTTTTTAATTCCTATTCCCATTCCTGTTCTGATGTGATATTCATGGTTTTCTTTTGTTCCAAGATGAGGCCACCCTCAGGGCGGAGGTGCAACACCTTATATTCCATCTAGGTAGCCTCCAACCTGATGGTATGAATATAAATTTCTCCTTTAGGTAGAAATCATCACCTCCCTCCTCTATTCCCCACTCTGACCTTTCACTTCTTCTCACCTGTCTATCACCTCCCTCTGGGTCCCCTCCTCCTTCCCGTTCTCCTATAGTCCATTCTCCTCTCCTATCAGAATCAGATTCCTTCCTCTCCAGCCCTTGACCTTTCCCACCCACCTGGCTTCACCTATCACCTTCCCCTCCCTCCCATCTGTTTACTCTGGCACTTCCTCCTTCCTTCTCAGTCCTGCAGAAGGGTGTCTGGCTGAATCGTCGAATGCTTATTAACTTCCATAGAAGCGGCTTGAGCCGTTGAGTTCCTAGAGCATTTCTCTGTGTGTTGCTTTGGATTTCCATCATCTGCACACTCTCTTGTGTTCATGTTCTCAATACTATATATATATATAGTTACGTATCCCTAGGGTTCATATTTTCTGTGGGCTATCATTTTAAAATGTCAGGAGAATGAGACTGGCTTTTGGACACTGAGCTGTTACAACAGAGAGAGGGAGGTGTCCAACTCAGAGACCTTGTTTTATATATATATATATAAAAAGAGAGAGAGAGAGAGAGAGAGAGAGAGAGAGAGAGGCGCAAAGAATGCTCGAAAGATTGATGTTATGGTTTCTCTACAAGTTGTTTACCTTCCCAAGGACACTTGCCTGCTTGTAAAAGTTCTTGCAGAGAGAGAAGGGCAGAGCAGTTTGATAGACAGTTGGTGTCCAACATATGGAGATAAAAACCAGGTCCACTGTTACACAGACAGACACGTGGTTTTGGACACTAAACAAACTTTGTTGAACCCCCAGGAAGGTGGGGGTTTTGGAGGATAAATTCGGGGAAATCGATCAGTGGCTCTAGCAGTGTGAAAAAGTGTGACTGGTGGGGAATTATTTGTGTGTCCACTCTCGCTTGGGTAATAATTCCATCACTGAAGAACGGTCACATGTTATTATAGTCACAGTCGGTGACTTCTACAGGACTTCGGAGAACAACGGGGATTTCGAAAGACAACGGAAAGCTCAATGGCATCATATCCCACCTTTCTCTCTTTTTCTCCAACACTACTCAACTAACTACCTCGAAATGAACTGAACTCTCTTCATCATCGTAAGACTCTATCCATTTACCCCTAGGTTTGAAAGAGCCTAGTTCTGTTCCTAGTTCCACACTTATATATATATCTATCATTGCTAACCTGTTTAATATATCTGCATTTATAGTACTGTACTGAGTAGTTACTAATAAACACTATTAGTTATTAGCAATACCAGACTCCAATGTGTTTTCCATTTCTGCAGGTTCTTTAACCTGGTCACGGGGTACGTGACAAAAAAAAATATATATATAAAATATTTTTTATTTGCACAAATTGTCTTCTTTCGTGCATTCGTTGTCAGTTTTTATGTATGTATAATTTTTCATGCATTCTATTGAATTTTTTTGTTTTTCTGTAAATGCCTGCAAGAAAATGAATCTCTAGACAGTATATGGTGACACTTATGTACTGTGATAATAAATTTACTTTGACTGTGACGTTACCAGTGCAAGTACGGTCTCAACGTTCTTCTTCCCCTCTTGGACTGGAAAGGCAGGCTGTCGGGCCCGGAAGTGAATGTTGGGCCGGGCCCGCTCCCTGCTCCTCAAAGTTTACTCTGCTCTGTGAGGCTGAGGCTGTGGGGCCAGCTCTCTCAGTCCTGATACAGGGTTCCAACCCAAAGTGCTGATATTTTTCTCCCCCCTCGCTGAGTCCCTCCAGCAGATTGTGTGTTGCTCTAGATTCCAGCGTTCGCACTCTCTGATGTACCGTCTCTGTGCGCTGTCCTATCCATGTGAGTGTGAGCCAAGACTCCCCAGCCACTGGCCCAGTGCTTCCACTGTCTGCTGCTTGCCAGCCTGGGCACACAGGGAGCCCTGCGCTGCGCTGAGATACACACTACGGAAGAATTCTCTCTTTCCCTGTGGTTTCAGACAGACAGACAGACATACCTTATTGATCCCGAGGGAAATTGGGTTTCGTTATATCCACACCAACTGAGAATAGTGAAGAAATATAGCAATATAAAACCATAAATAATTAAATAATAAGTTAATCATGCCAAGTGGAATTAAGTCCAGGACCAGCCTATTGACTCAGGGTGTCTGACATTCCGAGGGAGGAGTTGTAAAGTTTGATGGCCACAGGTAGGAATGACTTCCTATGACACTCAGTGTTACATCTCGGTGGAATGAGCCTCTGGCTGAACGTACTCCTGTGCCTAACCAGTACATTATGGAGTGGATGGGAGTCATTGTCCAAGATGGCATGCAACTCGGACAGCATCCTCTTTTCAGACACCACCATCAGAGAGTCCAGTTCCACCCCCACAACATCACTGGCCTTACGAATGAGTTTGTTGATTCTGTTGGTGTCTGCTACCCTCAGCCTGCTGCCCCAGCACACAACAGCAAACATGATAGCACTGGCCACCACAGACTCGTAGAACATCCTCAGCACCGTCCAGCAGATGTTAAAGGACCTCAGTCTCCTCAGGAAATAGAGACGACTCTGACCCTTCTTGTAGATAGCCTCAGTGTTCTTTGACCAGTCCAGTTTATTGTCCATTCGTATCCCCTGGTATTTGTAATCCTCCACCGTCCACACTGACCTTTTGGATGGAAACAGGGGTCACCGGTGCCTTGGCCCTCCTCAGGTCCACCACCAGCTCCTTAATCTTTTTCACATTAAGCTGCAGATGATTCTGCTCGCATCATGTGACAAAGTTTCCCACCGTAGCCCTGTACTCCGCCTCATCTCCCTTGCTGATGCATCCAACTATGGCAGAGTCATCAGAAAACTTCCTGCCTGTAATCAGATTTTCTTCCACCACCCCACCTGTAAATCTCTGGAAGGTGTTTTGGTATTGGATGGATCCTCAACCCCGGCTCAGCAGCCAGGGCCTCCTCCCAGTGAGATGTTGGTGGCTGTTGGGACAGGAGCTGGAATGTGGTGGGACACTGGCAGCTGGTTTGGGCGCAGGATCCTACCTTTAGAACATAGAATAGTTGAGCCTGGCACAGGCCCTCAGCCCACAACGTTGTGCCGACCTATAAATCGACTTCAAGATCAATCTAACCCTTCCCTCTCACGTAACACTCCGTTTTTCTATCATCCATGTGTTCATCTAAGAGTCTCTGAGATCTCGGAATCAGGTTTAATATCACTGGCATGCATCGTGAAATGCACTAGCTTTGTGGCAGCAGCACAATGCAATACATGAGAAATATAGAAAAAAGGAATTGCGGTAAGCATATTTATCAGTAGTGCAAAAACAGAAATAAAAACAAAGGTAGTGAGGTGGTGTTCATGGGTTCACTGTCCAATCTGAAATCAATTGGCAGAGGGTACGAAGCTGTTCCTGAATCACTGAGTGTGTGCCTCCCTGATGGTAACAATGAGAAGAGGACATGTCCTGTGTGATGGGGGTCCTTAGTCTGTTTTTGAGCCATCGCCTCTTGAAGATGTCCTGGATGCTATGGAGGCTAGTGGCCATGATGGAGCTGACTGAGCTTACAACTCTCTGCAGCTTACTTTGATCTTGTTTAGTTAGAAAGTTCTTCACAGTACATCTGTAGAAACTTGTGAGTGTCTTTGGTGACATACCTAATCTCTTTAACCTCCTAATGAAAAATATCTTCTACCGTGCCTTCTTTGTAACTGCATCGATATGTTGGGCCCAGGATAGAGATGTCGACGACGCTACAGGGTCCAAACCACCCCATCAACTTGTACGGTAACTCTGGGGGATCTGAGAACTTGGACCCCAAGGTCTCTTTGTTCCTCCTTGCATTTCCTGTCCTGCCCGGGGAAAGGCTAAGCTTTTCCAGCCGGACTCAAGTCTGCACAGGTTGCCCCACCTGCTTACAGCACGCCTCGCCTGCTTTCCAATGCAGCCTCAGATTGCAATCGATAGATTTGAACTAGAGCATAACTGAATTAATGTGCCTCATTTGATAACCTTAACCACAGCTTATGAAGACCATGTTTCTTGCAAATATTTATAAAACCTTGCCTTGGGATTAATAACAGAGGCATTCTGTGCTGTCACTGCAGTCTGCATTTCGTAGGAATTTGCTTCTCTGAATCTCACAATTGATTCATAGCCTCATTAGTCCTTCATCCATCCAGGACAGTAAACCGAGTGATCCAATCAGATCTCTCTAAACTAAACCATTTACTTCCACTAATTTATCTTGGCATTCACCTCGAGGTTTAATGCATATCACCCTGCCATTATCTTTCAGCACTGACCTCTCTTTCTTATTTCCTGTCTTCATTCCTGAGGCAATTAGCCTACTGTCTGAATAGGTCTACCCTAGATGTAATCTCCACTCTGCCTTGGACCACCTGGAATACCTACATCAGGCTGCTGTTTATTGATGACAGCTCAGCGTTCAAAATCATCACCCTCCAAGAGGGCTACAACCTTGTGGTGGGGTTTGGAGGCTTGTGGACTCAATGACCCGGAGAGCTATGTTGGCTGGAGTCAGGGCTTTGTGCTTTGGCTCTTGGTCGGGTCACCCACACCAAACAGGTCAAAGGGTAGAGGCCAGGCTAAGAATGATCCACCGGTCCTCCAGGTTCGGAGGTTCAGCTTAGGGCCCACAAACCTGACTGGTCAAACAGAACTGTTACGGAAACAGCAATGAAGAATCCTTCTGTATCTGAGTGGCCAAGGACAGAGAATGAGGACCCTCATTGCTGTCCTAAACACTCGCAACATAATGGGCAGTAAGTAAGAAAAGAAGGTCAACACCATCATCGGATCAACAAGTTTCAAAACCTAGGCCTCTGTACCCCCCTCTGCAACTGGATCCTTGACTTCCTCACTGGGAGATCACAGTCAGTGCGGATTGGAAATAGCATCACCTCCTCGCTGACAGTCAATGCAGGTAGTCCTTGAGGATGTGTGCTTAGCCCACCGTTCTACTCTCTCTACACCAATGACTGTGCGGCTAGGCACAGCTCGAATCATTATGTGCTGTGTTATATGACGTAGGTAATCACGGTGATCATGATTGTCCTTTGCAAATTTTTCCACAGAAGTGGTTTGCCTTTGCCTTCTTCTGGGCAGTGTCTTTACAAGACGGGTGACTACACCAATTATCAATACTCTTCAGAGTTTGTCTGCCTGGCGTCAGTGGTCACGTAACCAGGACTTGTGATCTGTACCAGCTGCTCATACGAACATCCACCACCACATGTCCTTGATCTTGGAGGGGCTAAACAGGTGCAACATCTTGCCCAAGGGTGACCTGCAGGCTAGTCGAGGGAAGGAGCACTTTACACCTCCTTTGGTAGAGACGTAACTCCACCCTGCCGCCCAACAGCTCAAATTTGCCAATCTTACAACTGTTGTGGATGGAATCTCAGATGGTGACGAGGAGGCATACAGGAGCGAGATAGATCAGCTTGTTGTGTGGAGTTGCAACAACAACCTTACATTCAACATCAGCGAGACCAAAGAAGTACTTGTGGAATTCAGGAAGGGGAGTTCGAGGGAACACTCACCAGTCCTCAGAAAGGGTGAGTGACTTCAAGTTCTTGTGTGTCAACATCTCTGAGAATCTGTGCTGGGTTCAACATATCAATGCCATCACAAAGAAGGGACAACTGTGACTATATTTTGTTAGGAGATTGAGGAGATTTGGTAAGTTACCCAAGGCACTCACAGGTTTCTACACAAACAAGACAAAATCTGCAAATGCTGGAAATCTGAACCATACACACAAAATGCTGGAGGAACTCAGCAGGTCAGGCAGTGTCTATGGTCAGAGTAACACACACAAAATGCTGGAGGAACTCAGCAGGTCAGGCAGTGTCTATGGTCAGAGTAACACACACAAAATGCTGGAGGAACTCAGCAGGTCATGCAGTGTCTATGGTCAGAGTAACACACACAAAATGCTGGAGGAACTCAGCAGGTCAGGCAGTGTCTATGGTCAGAGTAACACACACAAAATGCTGGAGGAACTCAGCAGGTCAGACAGTGTCTATGGTCAGAGTAACACACACAAAATGCTGGAGGAACTCAGCAGGTCAGACAGTGTCTATGGTCAGAGTAACACACACAAAATGCTGGAGGAACTCAGCAGGTCAGGCAGCATCGATGGAGAAAGGTACAGTCGACGTTTTCGGCTGAAACCACTCCCTAACTTTGTTTTCTCCAATCCTGCCAAAGAGTTTCCACAGACGCTGCCCGGCCTGCTGAGTTCCTTCAGCATTTTGTGTGAGTTGCACAAATTTCCACAGCTGTACCGGGGAGTATTCTATCTGGCTGCATCACCGTCTGGTATGGGAGGGGCACTACATAGGATTGAAATAAGCTGCAAAGAGTCAGCTCCATCATGAGCACGAGCCTCGAGGCATCCAGGACATCTTCAAGGAGCGATGCCTCAAAAAGGCAGCATCCATCATTAAGAACCCCCATCACCCAGGTCTGCCCTCTTCTCATTGCTACCATCAGGAAGGAGGTACAGGATCCTGAAGACACACACTCAGCAATTCGGGAACAGCTTCTTCCCTCCACCATCAGATTTCTGAATGGACATTGAACCCTTGAACACTACCTCACTGCTTATTTTAATGCAACTTATTTAATTTAACATATATATATATATATATATATATACTTTGCATATACTTGCAGTAATTCAGTTCTTATTATTAGGTGTAGCAATGTACTGCTACTTTTAACAACAAATTTCATGACATATGCCAGTGATATTAAACTTACAGTCAAGATGGCGCCAGAGTACAATGCTACCTTGGTTAACATATTTCGGAGAGCCCACAAAACTGTCTTTTTTACTTCTTTTACATCTGTTTTTTCACCTTCAATGTGTTTCTGGGACTGTTAGAGCCTGCGATTTACAGTTTGGAGATCCACCGAGCCATCCGATGCTTTGCTGTCTCCAAGAAGATTCCGGGAAGCGAGCACGTACTCAGGCTGCCGTGAGACGAAGGAACTTTGAGATGGGGCGTGAGCCAATGTTCGATTCCATTTCACCATTTAAAGTGTCCATTAATCGCAGATTAAAGTGTCAAGGAAGATTGAGATATTGAGGTGAATCTGGAAGGTGAGCAAGAGTTTAGTGTCGACTGCCTTCCTTTTGATCGCTGCATTACTGCCATAAGGCAAGAAATTTCACAAACTATGTCAGTGATAGTAAACATGTCACTGATTCTGATGCTTACATTTGCAGATGGCTCGTTTAGTGATTGCCTGTTTGGTGTCAATCCATGGAAACCAGGCCCCTTCCACTCCCATTTGGAAAGGTTGGGTACGGGCTGAAGTGTGGCGGTGGGGCCTGGGCCCAGAGCGCATCGGTGTGACAGGGTCCGGGTCCTAGAGTGAGGAACGACCGGTGTTTGGATAATTTAAACTCTGGATTGCAAAGGCAGGGTGTCCGAACCAGAGGCAAAGGTTGGGCTGGCTCTGCTTGCGGTGTCTACTCTGCTCTTTGCTGCACTGCGGGCCTGAGGCTGGGGGCCTGCTCCGGCTACTCCAGGCTTCGTGCTGCCATTACTTGTTTTCATTTGCATGATTTGTGTTTATTTTCCTCTCTCTCTGTGCATTGGCTGTTTCTTGGTCTTTTTGTTAATGGGTTCTTTTGTGTTTCTTGTTTTGAGGCTGATGAATTTCAAAGGTGATTAATGCATACATACGTCAATAATAAAATGTACTTTGAACTATTAACTTTGGAATTTTACCACCCCCCTGGTCTCAGGAGCCTTCCTCGTAAAGGGAGAGCTCCCTCAGGCTGGGAGTTTCAGTTTGGTTTCTCGGGAGGGGACAGTCACCTCCTGGTCCTGTGAAATTTTCTCAGCAATGGAGAGCTCCACCAGTCTGGTTCCTCAGGAGGGGACAGATGTCTCCATTAGTGTTCTGTATTGGAGGTGGGGTATGAGGGACGTGTTCTCAGGGACAAGATTCCAGCTGTTGAGAGAAAGGTTAGGCCCCATCGAGGAGGGTGCTGGATCCCACTTCCTTGCAATCACACCTCCCAATCCGATAAACGAGATGTCGACTGTCGTCAGCAGAGCCAGTGTTCCTATCTCGGCACGTTAGCTACAGTGACACATATTGATTCAACACTTTCCTTCTGCTGAGACCAGTAATAATTTTAGACCTGCCAAAATGCGACTGAAACGAAATGTTCAACAGAAAAACCAATTAACCCTTTGATTTCTGGCACTGGTAGGACCTGATTGCTAGGGTAAATGGCATTTATGCCTCTCCTCATTTCTTTACACGACCTCTGTTTACCTGCCCCGGAGATTGGGAGTGTGCTGCCTTCTCAAGCCGCTGCAGTTCACGTGGTCAAAGTCCTCCCACGACGCTGTTCGGGAGAGTGTCCAGGATGAAGTCGAGATACTATAGGGATTGGCATAACATTTTACAGCACCAGTGACCTGAGTTCAATTCCCACCACTGTCTGTAAGGATTTTGTATATTCTCCACAGGGCTGTGTGTATTTAATATTTCAATAATATTTGAATAATTTTCTATATATTTTGTTTAATTAAGCATTCTTGTTCATTTAATAATTAATGATCGATTTATATGTAAAAATACTTGAATTGTGTATGTCATCAGGATAACGTGTGACACACGTGCGCCTCGCTTAAAGCAAACTCGAAGTTAGTCCACGTAAGAGAGAGTGGGATACAGAGGGGAGAGAGTGACAGGGAGTGGGATATGGAGGAGAGGGAATGAAAGAGAGGTGGATATGGAGGAGAGAGAGTGTGGGAGAGTGGGATTGGAGGAGAGGGAATGAAAGAGAGGTGGATATGGAGGAGAGAGAGTGTGGGAGAGTGGGATTGGAGGAGAGGGAATGAAAGAGAGGTGGATATGGAGGAGAGAGAGTGTGGGAGAGTGGGATTGGAGGAGAGGGAATGAAAGAGAGGTGGATATGGAGGAGAGAGAGTGTGGGAGAGTGGGATTGGAGGAGAGGGAATGAAAGAGAGGTGGATATGGAGGAGAGAGAGTGTGGGAGAGTAGGATTGGAGGAAGATGTGAGCAAGATGTCTCTAGCTGCCTGAGAAGATTAACTTATCCACATTCCAGTGCAAAAGAATTAATTTACAAGGCTAATGTCAACAGTAACGTCAGTAAAAATGCAAGGCATAAGATCTGCAAATATGATTTGTCCCTCTGCAATGCTGAGAAGATGAATTGAAATTTACCTGACCTCTCGCGGGCAGCCCTCTGTGGGAAAGAAGGCTTCTATTTGTAGAAGACAGCTGAACGAGAGATTGCTGTTTTGCTCAACATGCCTATAGAGAGGTAGTTTGGCAGAATTATCTGTCCTGCCTGACTCTTCCCATGTGAATGGGTGAAGAAGTGGCAGATGGGATATCATGTCGGGAAGTGTATGGTAGAAGAAATAAAAGCATGGATGAGTTTCTAAATGGTGAGAAAATTCAAAAGTCTGAGGTGCAAAGCCCTTGTGCAGGATTCCTTAAAAGTTAATATGCCGGGTAAGTCTTTGGTGAGGAAGGCAAGTGCAATGTGAGCATTCATTTCAAGAGGACTAGAACATAAAAGCAGGGATGTAATGCTGAGGCTTGACAAAGCACTGGTGAGGCCTGACTTGGAGGGCGTGATCAGTTTTGGACCCCTTATTGAAGAAAGGATGATATTGGAGATGGCTCAAAGGGGGTTGACGTAAATGACTTGTAAATTGAAAGGCTTCTCATCTGATGGTTCTGGACCTGTACTAACAGGAATTCAGAAGAATGAACGGTGACTTCATTGAAACCTATTGAATGTTGAAAGGCCTCAATGGAGTGGGTGTGGAGCGGGTGTATCCTGTGGTGGGGGAGTCTAAGACCAGAGGACACAGTCTCAAAATACAGTTACATCCTTTTAGAAGAGAGATGAGGTGTAATTTCTTCAGTCAGAGAGTGGTCTGAGGAACTCAAGCTGTGGAGACCAAGTCACTGGGTATATTTGAGGCATTCTTGATCAGTTCGGACATGAAGGGATACAGGGAAAAGGCAGGAGATTGGGGCTGAGAGGGAAATGGATCAGCCATGATGAAATGTTGGAGCAGACTCATAGAAACATAGAAAATCTACGGCACAATACAGGCCCTTTGGCCCACAAAGTTGTGCCGAACATGTCCCTACCTTAGAAATTACCTATAGCCCTCTATTTTTCTAAGCTCCATGTACATATCCAAAAGTCTCTTAAAAGACCCTATTGTATCTGCCTCCACCACCGTTGCCATCAGCCCATTCCACACATTCACCACTCTCTGAGTAAAA
Source organism: Hypanus sabinus (assembly GCF_030144855.1). NCBI lineage: Eukaryota > Metazoa > Chordata > Chondrichthyes > Myliobatiformes > Dasyatidae > Hypanus > Hypanus sabinus. The sequence goes on along the minus strand of NC_082716.1, from coordinate 102,605,345 downwards.
AATCTACCCCTGACATCTCCTCTGTACCTACTCCCCAGCACCTTAAACCTGTGTCCTCTTGTGGCAACCATTTCAGCCCTGGGAAACAGCCTCTGACTATCCACACGATCAATGCCTCTCATCATCTTATACACCTCTATCAGGTCACCTCTCATCCTCAGTCACTCCAAGGGGAAAAGGCCGAGTTCACTCAACCTATTCTCATAAGGCATGCTCCCCAATCCAGGCAACATCCTTGTAAATCTCCTCTACACCCTTTCTATGGCTTCCACATCCTTCCTGTAGTGAGGCGACCAGAACTGAGCACAGAACTCCAAGTGGGGTCTGACCAGGGTTCTATATAGCTGCAACATTACCTCTCGGCTCCTAAATTCAATTCCATGATTGAAGAAGGCCAATACACCATACACCTTCTTAACCACAGAGTCAACCTACGCAGCTGTGAGCTGTGAGCATCCTGTGGACTCGGACCCCAAGATCCCTCTGATTCTCCACACTGCCAAGAGTCTTACCATTAATACTATATTCTACCATCATATTTGACCTACCAAAATGAACCACTTCACACTTATCTGGGTTGAACTCCATCTGCCACTTCTCAGCCCAGTTTTGCATCCGATCAATGTCCCGCTTTAACAGCCCTCCACACTATCCACAACACCTCCAACCTTTGTGTCATCAGCAAACTTACTAACCCATCCCTCCACTTCCCCATCCAGGTCACTTATAAAAATCACGAAGAGTAAGGGTCCCAGAACAGATCCCTGAGGCACCCCACTGGTGACCGGCCTCCATGCAAAATATGACCTGTCTACAACCACCCTTTGTCTTCTGTGGGCAAGCCAGTTCTGGATCCACAAAGCAATGTTCCCTTGGATCCCATACCTCCTTACTTTCTCAATAAGCCTTGCATGGGATATCTTATCAAATGCCTTGCTGGGGGATGTCACGTGATGACTTAGGATTGAGACGTGGAAATCCAGCTCTCCCGTAAAAAAACAGTAAAATAATGTTCAAGTGAAGAAAAGTTAGTAAATGCTTAAAAAAAATTACTTATAAACTACTCAGGATTGTCTTAAGATATGTCTCCTAAATATAAACAGAAGAAAACTACTACTTTGAAGACACCACAAGTTGGAAAAGAATCAAGGCTGGCAGCCATGAAAGGGCCTCAGGCTCAAGAGCATTTTACCTCCGGCGATACAGAACAGGAAACTGCGGCAACATCAACAGTTTCTAAAAAAAAGAGCAACAGGAATTGCACATGTGTGAAGGAAGGGGCATGCGCAAACACGAGGAACCCAAACTACAAATCCCAGCCATGATCAAAACTGAAAGTGAAAGTGAATATGAGGTGGAATCAGATTCTCTGGATAGGTCAGACGAAGATGAAGAGACAAACAAAGAAGAGCAACAGGAAGAGGTTGGAGGTGATATTGGAGACATGAAAGAATATTTGGTGCAAATAATGCATGAATTAAAAGCATTAAAAGTAATAAAAAAGATATTAAAATATGAAGATTATGTTTGATAAAATGATGAGAAGACAGGACAAAATGGACAAGAAAATTAAAAACTTGGAAGAAACAACGGGAGACACCATTGATAGAGTGAATAAAATGGAAGATAGTATTTCTGCCTGGACATCAGAAAGAAAATGGTTGTTGGAAAAAGTGGATGTACTTGAAAATTTTAGTAGACAAAATAATATTAAGATTGTTGGACTTAAAGAAGGTATAGAGGGAGAGGAACCAATAATTTTTTTCAAAAATGGATTCCGGAAATTTTGGAAATGGAAGAAGGAACCCAGTTAATTGAAATTGAAAGGGCTCACAGAGCCTTAAGATCAAGACCTCAAGTTGATCAAAACCCACGATCAATCTTGATAAAATGCTTAAGATATCAAGATAAAGAAAAGATCCTGAAGGTGGCTGACCAACGTGCCAGAAAGAGAAACAGGCCATTGATGATAGAAGGGAAAACAGTTCTTTTCTACCCTGATATAAGTTATGACCTTTTGAAGAGAAAGAAGGAATTTAACCCAACGAAAAAAGTTTTATGGGAAAAGGGTTATAAATTTATATTGCACCACCTGGCAACCCTGATAATTTTTTTGGATGATGGAAAAAGAAGATCTTTTACTGATTATCGGGTTGCGGAAGAATTTGCACAAGAACTCCCAAATATTCACTAACCACAGCCAAAGATTTAAAAGTGAAACGGATTAAAAATGAAGGCAGGGACAGTGAATGGAGTTGATGGATGTTTAAGGACAGAAGAATATTTAAATATATTCTTAATTATATGATATAAGGGGAGAAAGGTAAAAATTTGAGAAATATTAATCGAGAGTAGTGATATTTTTTCTTCTCTTATATATACTTTTTTATGTTACGGGGAGCTGGGGGAACTTCGGATCGATTGTTACGGGATTCGTGTGTAATCATGGCGATTGCCATGACCCGTACAACGGAGGGGGGTAATGTACTTTTTTTATTCACAACATTAGTATGCAGGTATTTTGTTATTTTTTTCTTTATAATCTACTTTTCTTAATCTTTCTTTCTTTGCCAGGGCAATCGGGGGGGGGGGGGTGGGGGGAGACACATAGCAACATGGAGAATTTTAAAAAGATTCCCCAAGGTACTACGAAAGTTGAAAAGTTAGGCATTACTATAGACTGGAGTAGCCCTGTAAAAATAATTACTAATTTACTGAATTTTTAAAGTTTTAATGTTAATGGGCTTAATGGACCAGTGAAAAGAAAAAGAATTTTAACATACATTAAGAAAATGAAAATAGATATAGCTTTTAGCTGCATTCCATTTGAAAAAATTACTTATAATTTACGAGATAAATATGAAATATTTCTGAAAATTTGGTGCCCTTATTTACAAAAGATAGGATTAAATATATAGGTGCTCTGAAGATAAAATTGTTGGTTATTTGGGGAAATAAATAAATATATATACTAAAGCTATTATGAACTCCATGGAGCATATGGGGATCTTCCGATATCCGGGCATTCTTTCTCTCTTTCTTTTTTTTCCTCTTGTTTTTCTCTTTCTACAGGGATATGTTAGGGGCGAGGGGGGAAGGGTTGATAATTTTTTTTCCTTCTGTAACCATTTGAAAATTCAATAAAAAAAATTTATTTAAAAAAAATGCCTTGCTGAAATCCATATACACTACATCTATTGCTCTTCCTTCATCAATGTGTTTAGTCACATCCTCAAAAAATTCAATCAGGCTCGTAAAGCATGACCTGCCCTTGACAAAGTCATGCTGACTATTCCTAATCATATTATACCTCTCCAAATGTTCATAAATCCTGCCTCTCAGCATTTACTCCATCAACTTGACAATCACTGAGGTAAGACTCATTGGTTTATAATTTTTTCTGGGATATCTCTACTCCCTTTCTTGAATAAAGGAACAACATCTGCAACCCTCCAGTCCTCCAGAACCTCCCTTGTCCCCATTGATGATACAAAGCCAGAGGCTCAGCAATCTCCTCCCTCGCCTCCCACAGTAGCCTGGGGTACATCTCATCTGGTCCCGGTGACTTATCCAACTTGATGCTTTCCAAAAGCTCCAGCACATCCTCTTTCTTAATATCTACATGCTCAAGCTTTTCAGTCTGCTGTAAGTCATCACTACAATCACCAAGATCCTTTTCCATAGTGAATACTGAAGTAAAGTATTTATTAAGTACCTCTGCTGTTTCCTCTGGTTCCATACACACTTTACCACTGTCACACTTGATAGGTCCTATTCTTTCACGTTTTATCCTCTTGCTCTTCACATACTTGTAGAATGACTTGGGATTTTCCTTAATCCTGCTCGCCAAGCCCTTCTCATGGTCCCTTCTGGCTCTCCTAATTTCCTTCTTAAGCTCCTTCCTGTTGGCCTTATAATCTTCTAGATCTCTAACATTACCGAGCTCTCTGAACCTTTTGTAAGCTTTTCTTTTCTTCTTGACTAGATTTATTACAGCCTTTGTACATCACGGATCCTGTACCCTACCGTAACTTCCCTGTCTCATTGGAACCCACCTGTGCAGAACTCCACATAAATATCCCCTGAACATTTTCCACATTTCTTTCGTACCTTTCCCTGAGAACATCTACTCCCAATTTAAGCTTCCAATTTCCTGCCTGATAGCCTCATAATTTCCCTTACTCCAATTAAATGCTTTTCTAACTAGTCTGTTCCTATCTCTCTCCAATGCTATTGCAAAGGAGATAGAATTATGCTCACTATCTCCAAAATGCTCTCCCAATGAGAGAACTGACCCCTGACCAGGTTCATTTCCCAATACCAAATCAAGTACAGCCTCTCCTCTTGTAGGCTTATCTACATACTGTGTCAAGAAATGTTCCTACACACACCTAACAAACTCCACCCCATCTAAACCCTTTGCTCTAGGGAGATGCCAATCGATAGTTGGGAAACTAAAATCTCCCATCACAACAACTCTGTTATTCTTATACCTTTCCAGGATCTGTTTCCCTATCTGCTCCACGATATCCCTGTTACTATTGGGCGGCCTATAAAAAACACCCAGTAAAGTTATTGACCCCTTCCTGTCCATAACCTCCACCCACAGAGACTCCATAGACAATCCCTCCATGGCATTCACCTTTACTGCAGCCGTGACACTATCTCTGATCAACAGTGCCACGCCCCCACCTCTTTTGCCTCCCTCCCTGTCCTTTCTGAAACATCTAAAACCCGGCACTCGAAGCAACCATTCCTGTCCCTGAGCCATCCAAGTCTCTGTAATGGCCACCACATCATATCTCCAAGTACTGATCCACACTCTAAGCTCATCCGCTTTGTTCTCAGCACTCCTTGCATTAAAATAGACACATCTCAAACCTTTGGTCTGAGCGTGTCCTTTCTCTATCACCTGCTTATCCTCCCTCTCGCACTGTCTACAAGCTTTCTCTATTTGTGAGCCAACCTCCTCTTCCCCAGTCTCTTCAGTTCAGTTCCCACCCCCCGACAATTCTACGTTTGTAGTTTAAAATCTCCCCAGTAGCCTTAGCAAACCTCCCTGCCAGGATATTGGTCCCCCTGGGATTCAAGTGCAGCCCATCCCTTTTGTACAGGTCCCACCTGCCCCAGAAGAGGTTCCAACAATCTAGAAATCTGAATCCTTGCCCCTTGCTCCAATCCCTCAGCCACGCATTTATCCTCCATCTCATCCTATTCCTGTTCTCACTGTCGCTTGGCACAGGCAGTAATCCCGAAATTACTACCTTTGTGGTCCTGTTTCTCAACTTCCTTCCTAACTCCCTGTAGTATGATTTCCGGACCTCTGCCCTTTTCCTACCTACATCATTGGTACCAATATGTACCACGACCTCTGGCTGATCTTCCTCCCATTGCACGATATCTTGGATGTGATCAGAAACATCCCGGACCCTGGCACCTGGGAGGCAAACTACCAATCGAGTTTCTTTCCTGTGTCCTCGCAGCCTTCTTGCTCTGAATCAAAAACATTTGATTCAATTTGTCACATGACCTAATTCTGCTCCTATATCATATGGCCTTATGGATTTTTTGCATGATGCACGGGGCCTGTGAGAGACCAAGAGTGAAGTGACCATTGAACGGACAGAGGGAGCTGGAAGTCACCAGATTGAAAAGCAGTTCCTTTCCGCAAGCAGTAAATTAGATCACCTCCACCCATTAACGCATCAATCCACACCCCCAACCACCACCACTTTATCACTTCCTATCAGAGTCACGTTTTGCGTGCACTCCTGTGCCTAGGGTCACTTTATGGACATGCATTCAATATACATACAAAGACCCTAAGATATTGGAGCCAAAGAGGACACTTTAGGCCATTGAGTCTGCTTGATAATTCCATTTCCCTCTCAGTCTCATGCCTTCACCCATATCTCTTCCTGCTCTGACGAATCAAAAATCTATCAACCAAGCTAACCGCAGTATTTGTATTTATTGTGTGTTTCTTATTATTATTGTGCTTTTTTAACAATGATTATACATCTAAATTGTTTTTTGAGCTGCACCGGATCCAGAGAAGCAATTATTTTGTTCTCCTTTACACCTGTGAACTGCAAATTACATTAAAAAATCTTCAGTCTTGACTCTTGATGGCAAGGTTGGCGACCAGGCCAATTGATCAACACTGGTTCAGCAGCATTTTCCTGTCCGGTGGATGGTCTGGTGAAATAATCAGATCATTGAATGTCAGAAGCAATATAAAGATATAGACTTGTGCACTAAATTTTCCCTGACGTGGATTCTGTGTGGAAATCAAGTCACCAATTCACCACAAAAGGAATACAATCCCCAGACTGGCTTCCTGCCACAAAACCATTTTCATACAGCTCAAGGCAAAAATTTAAGGAAAGGGTGATTTGAATATCCATCATATCTCATGCACACAGTGGATGCAGTGCATAGAATTAAAGGGAATTTCCTTGTGCAAAATAGGCAAATGCAATTATACAAGTTTCTCTGTTTAAACCCACATTACACACGATCCAGTGTATTTAGCCACACACTACACACGATCCACTGTGTTCATCCCCACACTAACCAGGTTCCACTGTGTTTAACCGCACACTACAAACGTTCCACTGCATTTATCCACACAATATACATGGTACACTGTGTTTTTCCCCACACTAAACACGTTACACTGTGTTTATACCAAAACTCTACACATTCCAGTGTATTTAACCCCACACTACCCACATTCCACTCTGTTTATCCCAACACTACCTACATTCCACTGTGTTTATCCCCACACTAAACACGTTCCACTGTTAATCCCCACACTAAACACGTTCCACTGTATTTAACCCTTCACTAAACACGTTCCACTGTGTTTATCCCCACACTACACAAGATGAACTGTGTTTATCCCCACACTACACACGATCCACTGTGTTTATCTCCACACTACACATGATCCACAGTGAGAAACCCCAGACTACAAACGATCCACTGTGAGAAATCCCACACGACACACGATCCACTGTGAGAAACACCAGATTACACACAATCCACTGTGAGAAACCCCAGACTACACACGATCCACTGTGAGAAACCCCAGACTACACATGATCCACAGTGAGAAACCCCACACTACACACGATGCACTGTGGGAAACCCCACACTACACACAATCCACTGTGAGAGACCCCACACTACACACGATCCACTGTGAGAAACCCCACACTACACATGATCCACTGTGAGAAACCCCAGACTACACACGATCCACTGTGAGAGACCCCAGACTACACACGATCCACTGTAAGAGACCCCAGACTACACACGATCCACTGTGAGAAACCCCAGACTACACACGATGCACTGTAGGAAACCCCACACTACACACGATCCACTGTGAGAAACCCCAGACTACACACGATCCACTGTGAGAAACCGCACACTACACACGATCATCTGTGAGAAACCCCAGACTACACACGATCCACTGTGAGAAACCCCACACTACACACGATCCACTGTGAGAAACCCCACACTACACACGATCCACTGTGAGAGACCCAAGACTACACACGATCCACTGTGAGAAACCCCAGACTACACACGATCCACTGTGAGAGACCCCAGATAACACGATCCACTGTGAGAGACTCCAGACTACACACGATCCACTGTGAGAAACCCCAGTCTACAAACGATCTACTGTGAGAGACCCCACACAACACGCGATCCACTGTGAGAAACCCCAGACTACACACGATCCACTGTGAGAGACCCCAGACTACACACGATCCACTGTGAGAAACAACAGACTACACACGATCCACTGTGAGAGACGCCAGACTACACACGATCCACTGTGAGAAACCCCAGACTACACACAATCCACAGTGAGAGACCCCAGACTACACACGATCCACTGTGAGAAACCCCAGTCTACACACGATCCACTGTGAGAAAACCCAGACTACACACGATCCACTGTGAGAAACCCCAGTCTACACACGATCCACTGTGAGAAACCCCAGACTACACACGATCCATTGTGAGAAATCCCACACTACACACGATCCACTGTGAGAGACCCCAGACTACACACGATCCACTGTGAGAGACACCAGACTACACACGATCCACTGTGAGAGACCCCAGACAACATACGATCCACAGTGAGAGACCCCAGACTACACATGATCCACTGTGAGAAACCCCAGACTACACACGATCCACAGTGAGAAACCCCAGACTACACACGATCCACTGTGAGAAACCCCACAGTACACACGATCCACTGTGAGAAACCCCACAGTACACACAATCCACTGTGAGAGACCCCAGACTACACACGATCCAGAGTGAGAAACCCCAGACAACACACGATCCACAGTGAGAGACCCCAGACTACACATGATCCACTGTGAGAAACCCCAGACTACACACGATCCACAGTGAGAAACCCCAGACTACACACGATCCACTGTGAGAAAACACGGGCTACACACGATCCACTGTGAGAAACCCCACAGTACACACGATCCACTGTGAGAAACCCCACAGTACACACAATCCACTGTGAGAGACCCCAGACTACACATGATCCACTGTGAGAGACACCAGACTAGACACGATCCACTGTGAGAAACCCCAGTCTACACACGATCCACAGTGAGAAACCCCAGACTACACACGATCCACAGTGAGAGACCCCAGACTACACATGATCCACTCTGAGAAACCCCAGACTACACACGATCCACAGTGAGAAACCCCAGGCTACACACGATCCACTGTGAGAAACCCCAGACTACTCACGATCCACTGTGAGAAAACACGGGCTACACACGATCCACTGTGAGAAACCCCACAGTACACACGATCCACTGTGAGAAATCCCACAGTACACACGATCCACTGTGAGAAACCCCAGACTACACAGAATCCATTGTGAGAAATCCCACACTACACACGATCCACTGTGAGAAACCCCAGACTACACACGATCCACTGTGAGAAATCCCACACTACACACGATCCACTGTGAGAAACCCCAGTCTACACACGATCCACTGTGAGAAACCCCAGACTACACACGATCCACTGTGTGAAACCCCAGTCTACACACGATCCACTGTGAGAGACCCCAGACTACACACGATCCACTGTGAGAAACCCCAGTCTACACACGATCCACTGTGAGAGACCCCAGACTACACACGATCCACTGTGTGAAACCCCAGTCTACACACGATCCATTGTGAGAAATCCCACACTACACACGATCCACTGTGAGAGACCCCAGACTACACACAATCCACTGTGAGAAACCCCAGACTACACACGATCCACTGTGAGAAACGCCACACTACACACGATCCACTGTGAGAAACCCCAGACTAAACACGATCCACTGTGAGAAACCCCAGACTACACACGATCCACTGTGAGAAACCCCAGACTACAAACGATCCACAGTGAGAAACCCCACACTACACACGATCCACTGTGAGAGACCCCACACTACACACGATCCACTGTGAGAAAGCCCACACTACACACGATCGACTGTGAGAAACCACACAATACACAGGATCCACTGTGAGAAACCCCAGACTAAATACGATCCACTGTGAGAAACCCCAGTCTACACACGATCCACTGTGAGAATCCCCACACTACACACGATCCACTGTGAGAAACCCCAGACTACACACGATCCACTGTGAGAAACCACACACTACAAACGATCCACTGTGAGAAACCCCACAATACACACGATCCACTGTGAGAAACCCCAGACTACACATGATCCACTGTGAGAAACCCCACAGTACACACGATCCACTGTGAGAAACCCCAGACTACACACGATCCACTGTGAGAAACCACACACTACAAACGATCCACTGTGAGAAACCCCACAATACACACGATCCACTGTGAGAAACCCCAGACTACACACGATCCACTGTGAGAGACCCCACACTACACATGATCCACTGTGAGAAACCCCACAGTACACAGGATCCACTGTGAGAAACCCCAGACTACACACGATCCACGGTGAGAAATCCCACACTACACACGATCCACTGTGAGAAACCACACACTACAGACTATCCACTGTGAGACACCCCAGACTAAACACGATCCACTGTGAGAAACCCCAGACTACACACGATCCACTGTGAGAAATCCCAGACTAAACACGATCCACTGTGAGAAACCCCAGACTACACAAGATCCACTGTGAAAAACACCAGACTACACACGATCCACTGTGAGAAACCCCACACTACACACGATCCACTGTGAGAGACCCCAGGCTACACACGATCCACTGTGAGAAACCCCAGACTACACACAATACACTGTGAGAGACCCCACAGTACACACGTTCTACTGTGTGAAACCCCAGTCTACACACGATCCACTGTGAGAGACCCCAGACTACACACGATCCACTGTGAGAAACCCCAGACTACACACGATCCACAGTGAGAAACCCCACACTACACACGATCCACTGTGAGAAACCCCAGACTACACACGATCCACTGTGAGAAACCCCACACTACACACGATCCACAGTGAGAAACCCCACAATACACACGATCCACTGTGAGAAACCCCAGACTACACACGATCCACTGTGAGAGACCCCAGACTACACACGATCCACTGTGAGAAACCCCAGTCTACACACGATCCACTGTGAGAGACCCCAGACTACACACGATCCACTGTGTGAAACCCCAGTCTACACACGATCCATTGTGAGAAATCCCACACTACACACGATCCACTGTGAGAGACCCCAGACTACACACGATCCACTGTGAGAAACCACAGACTACACACAATCCACTGTGAGAAACGCCACACTACACACGATCCACTGTGAGAAACCCCAGACTACACACGATCCACTGTGAGAAACCCCAGACTACACACGATCCACTGTGAGAAACCCCAGACTACAAACGATCCACAGTGAGAGACCCCACACTACACACGATCCACTGTGAGAAAGCCCACACTACACACGATCGACTGTGAGAAACCACACAATACACAGGATCCACTGTGAGAAACCCCAGACTAAACACGATCCACTGTGAGAAACCCCAGACTACACACGATACACAGTGAGAAACCCCACACTACACACGATCCACTGTGAGAAACCCCAGACTACACACGATCCACTGTGAGAAACCACACACTACAAACGATCCACTGTGAGAAACCCCACAATACACACGATCCACTGTGAGAAACCCCAGACTACACAGGATCCACTGTGAGAAACCCCAGACTACACACGATCCACTGTGAGAAATCCCACACTACACACGATCCACTGTGAGAGACCCCACACTACAGACTATCCACTGTGAGACACCCCAGACTAAACACGATCCACTGTGAGAAACCCCAGACTACACACGATCCACTGTGAGAAATCCCAGACTAAACACGATCCACTGTGAGAAACCCCAGACTACACACGATCCACTGTGAAAAACACCAGACTACACACGATCCACTGTGAGAAACCCCACACTACACACGATCCACTGTGAGAAACCCCAGACTACAAACGATCCACAGTGAGAAACCAAACACTACACACGATCCACTGTGAGAAACCCCAGACTACACACGATCCACTGTGAGAAACCCCACACGACACACGATCCACTGTGAGAAACCCCACAATACACACGATCCACTGTGAGAAACCCCAGACTACACAGGATACACTGTGAGAAACCCCAGACTACACACGATCCACTGTGAGAGACCCCAGGCTACACACGATCCACTGTGAGAGACCCCAGGCTACACACGATCCACTGTGAGAAACCCCAGACTACACACAATACACTGTGAGAGACCCCACAGTACACACGTTCTACTGTGTGAAACCCCAGTCTACACACGATCCACTGTGAGAGACCCCAGACTACACACGATCCACTGTGAGAAACCCCAGACTACACACGATCCACAGTGAGAAACCCCACACTACACACGATCCACTGTGAGAAAACCCAGACTACACACGATCCACTGTGAGAAACCCCACACTACACACGATCCACTGTGAGAAACCCCACAATACACACGATCCACTGTGAGAAACCCCAGACTACACAGGATCCACTGTGAGAAACCCCAGACTACACACGATCCACTGTCAGAAACCCCAGACTAAACACGATCCACTGTGAGAAACCCCAGACTACACACTATCCACTGTGAGAAATCCCAGACTACACACGATCCACTGTGAGAAATCCCACACTACACACGATCCACTGTGAGAGACCCCACACTGCACACGATCCACTGTGAGAAACCCCAGACTACACACGATCCACTGTGAGAAACGCCACACTACACACGATCCACTGTGAGAAACCCCAGACTAAACACGATCCACTGTGAGAAACCCCAGACTACACACGATCCACTGTGAGAAAGCCCACACTACACACGATCGACTGTGAGATACCCCACACTACACAGGATCCACTGTGAGAAACCCCAGACTAAACACGATCCACTGTGAGAAACCCCAGACTACACACGATCCACTGTGAGAAACCCCAGACTACACACGATCCACAGTGAGAAACCCCACACTACACACGATCCACTGTGAGAAACCCCAGACTACACACGATCCACTGTGAGAAACCACACACTACAAACGATCCACTGTGAGAAACCCCACAATACACACGATCCACTGTGAGAAACCCCAGACTACACAGGATCCACTGTGAGAAACCCCAGACTACACACGATCCACTGTGAGAAATCCCACACTACACACGATCCACTGTGAGAGACCCCACACTACAGACTATCCACTGTGAGACACCCCAGACTAAACACGATCCACTGTGAGAAACCCCAGACTACACACGATCCACTGTGAGAAATCCCAGACTAAACACGATCCACTGTGAGAAACCCCAGACTACACACGATCCACTGTGAAAAACACCAGACTACACACGATCCACTGTGAGAAACCCCACACTACACACGATCCACTGTGAGAAACCCCAGACTACACACGATCCACAGTGAGAAACCCCAGACTACACACGATCCACTGTGAGAAACCCCACACTACACACGATCCACTGTGAGAAACCCCACACTACACACGATCCACTGTGAGAAACCACACACTACACACGATCCACTGTGAGAAACCCCACACTACACACGATCCACTGTGAGAAACCCCACAATACACACGATCCACTGTGAGAAACCCCAGACTACACAGGATCCACTGTGAGAAACCCCAGACTACACACGATCCACTGTCAGAAACCCCAGACTAAACACGATCCACTGTGAGAAACCCCACACGACACACGATCCACTGTGAGAAACCCCACAATACACACGATCCAGTGTGAGAAACCCCAGTCTACACAGGATACACTGTGAGAAACCCCAGACTACACACGATCCACTGTGAGAGACCCCAGGCTACACACGATCCACTGTGAGAGACCACAGGCTACACACGATCCACTGTGAGAAACCCCAGACTACACACAATACACTGTGAGAGACCCCACAGTACACACGTTCTACTGTGTGAAACCCCAGTCTACACACGATCCACTGTGAGAGACCCCAGACTACACACGATCCACTGTGAGAAACCCCAGACTACACACGATCCACAGTGAGAAACCCCACACTACACACGATCCACTGTGAGAAACCCCAGACTACACACGATCCACTGTGAGAAACCCCACACTACACACGATCCACTGTGAGAAACCCCACAATACACACGATCCACTGTGAGAAACCCCAGACTACACAGGATCCACTGTGAGAAACCCCAGACTACACACGATCCACTGTCAGAAACCCCAGACTAAACACGATCCACTGTGAGAAACCCCAGACTACACACTATCCACTGTGAGAAATCCCAGACTACACACGATCCACTGTGAGAAATCCCACACTACACACGATCCACTGTGAGAGACCCCACACTGCACACGATCCACTGTGAGAAACCCCAGACTAAACACGTTCTACTGTGTGAAACCCCACACTACACACGATCCACTGTGAGAAACCCCAGACTACACACGATCCACAGTGAGAAACCGCACACTACACACGATCATCTGTGAGAAACCCCAGACTACACACGATCCACTGTGAGAAACCCCACACTACACACGATCCAGAGTGAGAAACCCCAGACAACACACGATCCACAGTGAGAGACCCCAGACTACATATGATACACTGTGAGAAACCCCAGACTACACACGATCCACAGTGAGAAAACCCAGACTACACACGATCCACTGTGAGAAAACACGGGCTACACACGATCCACTGTGAGAAACCCCACAGTACACACAATCCACTGTGAGAGACCCCAGACTACACACGATCCACTGTGAGAGACACCAGACTACACACGATCCACTGTGAGAAACCCAGTCTACACACGATCCACAGTGAGAAACCACAGACTACACATGATCCACTGTGAGAGACACCAGACTACACACGATCCACTGTGAGAAACCCCACAGTACACACAATCCACTGTGAGAGACCCCAGACTACACACGATTCACTGTGAGAGACACCAGACTACACACGATCCACTGTGAGAAACCCAGTCTACACACGATCCACAGTGAGAAACCCCAGACTACACACGATCCACAGTGAGAGACCCCAGACTACACATGATCCACTCTGAGAAACCCCAGACTACACACGATCCACAGTGAGAAACCCCAGGCTACACACGATCCACTGTGAGAAACCCCAGACTACACACGATCCACTGTGAGAAAACACGGGCTACACACGATCCACTGTGAGAAACCCCACAGTACACACGATCCACTGTGAGAAATCCCACAGTACACACGATCTACTGTGAGAGACCCCACAGTACACACGATCCACTGTGAGAGACCCGACACTACACACGTTCTACTGTGTGAAACCCGAGACTACACACGATCCACTGTGAGAGACCCCACAGTACACACGATCCACTGTGAGAGACCCGACACTACACACGTTCTACTGTGTGAAACCCGAGACTACACACGATCGACTGTGAGAAACCCCAGACTACACACGATCCACTGTGAATAACCCCAGACTACACACGATCCACTGTGAGAAACCCCACAGTACACACGATCCACTGTGAGAAAACCCAGACTACACACGATCCAATGTGAGAGACCCCAGACTACACACGATCCACTGTGAGAGACCCCAGACTACACATGATCCACTGTGAGAAACCTGAGACTACACACGATGCACTGTGACAAACACCACACTACACACGATCCACTGTGAGAAACCCCACACTACACACGATCCACTGTGAGAAACCCCAGACTAAACACGATCCACTGTGAGAAACCCCAGACTACACACGATCCATTGTGAGAAACCCCAGACTACAAACGATCCACTGTGAGAAACCCCAGACTACACACGATCCATTGTGAGAAATCCCACACTACACACGATCCACTGTGAGAAACCCCAGACTACACACGATCCACTGTGAGAAATCCCACACTACACACGATCCACTGTGAGAAACCCCAGTCTACACACGATCCACTGTGAGAAACCCCAGACTACACACGATCCACTGTGTGAAACCCCAGTCTACACACGATCCATTGTGAGAAATCCCACACTACACACGATCCACTGTGAGAAACCCCAGACTACACACGATCCACTGTGAGAAATCCCACACTACACACGATCCACTGTGAGAAACCCCAGTCTACACACGATCCACTGTGAGAGACCCCAGACTACACACGATCCACTGTGTGAAACCCCAGACTACACACGATCCATTGTGAGAAATCCCACACTACACACGATCCACTGTGAGAGACCCCAGACTACACACAATCCACTGTGAGAAACCCCAGACTACACACGATCCACTGTGAGAAACGCCACACTACACACGATCCACTGTGAGAAACCCCAGACTAAACACGATCCACTGTGAGAAACCCCAGACTACAAACGATCCACAGTGAGAAACCCCACACTTCACACGATCCACTGTGAGAAAGCCCACACTACACACGATCCACTGTGAGAAACCACACAATACACAGAATCCACTGTGAGAAACCCCAGACTAAACACGATCCACTGTGTGAAACCCCAGACTACACACGATCCACTGTGAGAAACCCCAGACTACACACGATCCACAGTGAGAAACCCCACACTACACACGATCCACTGTGAGAAACCGCAGACTACACACGATCCACTGTGAGAAACCACACACTACAAACGATCCACTGTGAGAAACCCCACAATACACACGATCCACTGTGAGAAACCCCAGACTACACAGGATCCACTGTGAGAAACCCCAGACTACACACGATCCACTGTGAGAAATCCCACACTACACACGATCTACTGTGAGAGACCCCACACTACAGACTATCCACTGTGAGACACCCCAGACTAAACACGATCCACTGTGAGAAACCCCAGACTACACACGATCCACTGTGAGAAATCCCAGACTAAACACGATCCACTGTGAGAAACCCCAGACTACACACGATCCACTGTGAAAAACACCAGACTACACACGATCCACTGTGAGAAACCCCACACTACACACGATCCACTGTGAGAAACCCCAGACTACACACGATCAACAGTGAGAAACCAAACACTACACACGATCCACTGTGAGAAACCCCAGACCACACACGATCCACTGTGAGAAACCCCACACTACACACGATCCACTGTGAGAAACCCCACAATACACACGATCCACTGTGAGAAACCCCAGACTATACAGGATACACTGTGAGAAACACCAGACTACACACGATCCACTGTGAGAGACCCCAGGCTACACACGATCCACTGTGAGTGACCCCAGGCTACACACGATCCACTGTGAGAAACCCCAGACTACACACAATACACTGTGAGAGACCCCACAGTACACACGTTCTACTGTGTGAAACCCCAGTCTACACACGATCCACTGTGAGAGACCCCAGACTACACATGATCTACTGTGAGAAACCCCAGACTACACATGATCCACAGTGAGAAACCCCACACTACACACGATCCACTGTGAGAAACCCCAGACTACACATGATCCACTGTGAGAAACCCCACACTACACACGATCCACTGTGAGAAACCCCACAATACACACGATCCACTGTGAGAAACCCCGGACTACACAGGATCCACTGTGAGAAACCCCAGACTACACACGATGCACTGTGAGAAACCCCAGACTAAACACGATCCACTGTGAGAAACCCCAGACTACACATTATCCACTGTGAGAAATCCCAGACTACACACGATCCACTGTGAGAAATCCCACACTACACACGATCGACTGTGAGAGACCCCACACTGCACACGATCCACTGTGAGAAACCCCAGTCTAAACACGTTCTACTGTGTGAAACCCCAGACTACACACGATCGACTGTGAGAAACCCCAGACTAAACACGATCGACTGTGAAAAACCCCAGACTACAAACGATCCACTGTGAAAAACACCAGACTACACACGATCCACTGTGAGAAACCCCACACTACACACGATCCACTGTGAGAAACCCCAGACTACACACGATCAACAGTGAGAAACCAAACACTACACACGATCCACTGTGAGAAACCCCAGACCACACAAGATCCACTGTGAGAAACCCCACACTACACACGATCCACTGTGAGAAACCCCACAATACACACGATCCACTGTGAGAAACCCCAGACTACACAGGATACACTGTGAGAAACACCAGACTACACACGATCCACTGTGAGAGACCCCAGGCTACACACGATCCACTGTGAGTGACCCCAGTCTACACACGATCCACTGTGAGAAACCCCAGACTACACACAATACACTGTGAGAGACCCCACAGTACACACGTTCTACTGTGTGAAACCCCAGTCTACACACGATCCACTGTGAGAGACCCCAGACTACACATGCTCTACTGTGAGAAACCCCAGACTACACATGATCCACAGTGAGAAACCCCACACTACACACGATCCACTGTGAGAAACCCCAGACTACACATGATCCACTGTGAGAAACCCCACACTACACACGATCCACTGTGAGAAACCCCACAATACACAAGATCTACTGTGAGAAACCCCGGACTACACAGGATCCACTGTGAGAAACCCCAGACTACACACGATCCACTGTGAGAAACCCCAGACTAAACACGATCCACTGTGAGAAACCCCAGACTACACACTATCCACTGTGAGAAATCCCAGACTACACACGATCCACTGTGAGAAATCCCACACTACACACGATCGACTGTGAGAGACCCCACACTGCACACGATCCACTGTGAGAAACCCCAGTCTAAACACGTTCTACTGTGTGAAACCCCAGACTACACACGATCGACTGTGAGAAACCCCAGACTAAACACGATCGACTGTGAAAAACCCCAGACTACACACGATCCACTGTGAGAAACCCCACAGTACACACGATCCACTGTGAGAAAACCCAGACAACCCACGATCCACTGTGAGAAACCCCACGCTACACACGATCCTCTGTGAGAGACTCCAGACTACACACGATCCACTGTGAGAAACCCCACACTACACACGATCCACTGTGAGAGACCCCAGACTACACACGATGCACAGTGAGAAAACCCAGACTACACACGATCCACTGTGAGAAACCCAACACTACACACGATCCACTGTGAGAGACTCCAGACTACACACGATCCAGTGTGAGAAACCCCACACTACACACGATCCTCTGTGAGAAACCCCAGTCTGCACACGATCCACTGTGAGAAACCGCACAGTACACAGGATCCACTGTGACAAACCCAACACTACACACGATCCACTGTGCGAAACACCAGACTACACACGATCCACTGTGAGAGACCCCAGTCTACACACGATCTACTGTGAGAAACCCCAGTCTACACACGATCCACTGTGAAAAACCCCAGACTACACACGATCCACTGTGAGAAAACTCAGACTTCACACGATCCACTGTGAGAGACCCCTGACTACAAATGTTCCACTGTGAGAAACCTCACAGCACACACGATCCACTGTGAGAAAATCCACACTACACACGATCCACTGTGAGAGACCCCACACTACACACGATCCACTGTGAGAAACCCCAGACTAAACACGATCCACTGTGAGAAACCCCAGTCTACACACGATCCACTGTGAAAAACCCCAGACTACACACGATCCACTGTGACAAACCCCACACTACACACGATCCACTGTGAGAAACCCCAGACTACACACAATGCACTGTGAGAGACCCCACAGTACACACGTTCTACTGTGTGAAACCCCAGTCTACACACAATGCACTGTGACAAACCCCACACTACACACGAGCCACTGTGAGAGACCCCAGACAACACACGATCCACTGTGAGAGACCCCAGGCTACAGACGATCCACTGTGAGAAACCCCAGACTACACACAATGCACTGTGAGAGACCCCACAGTACACACGTTCTACTGTGTGAAACCCCAGTCTACACACATTCCACTGTGAGAAACCCCAGACTACACACGATCCACTGTGAGAGACCACAGGCTACACACGATCCACTGTGAGAAACCCCAGACTACACACAATCCACTGTGAGAGACCCCACAGTACACACGTTCTACTGTGTGAAACCCCAGTCTACACACGATCCACTGTGAGAGACCCCAGACTACACACGATTCACTGTGAGAAACCCCAGACTGCACACGATCCACAGTGAGAGACCCCAGACTACACACGATCCACAGTGAGAGTCCCCAGACTACACACGATCCACTGTGAGATACCCCAGACTACACACGATCCACTGTGAGAGACCCCAGACTACACACGATCCACGGTGAGCGACCCCACAGTACACACGATCCACTGTGAGAGACCCCACACTACACACGATCCACTGTGAAAAACCCCACACTACACACGATCCACTGTGAGAAACCCCACAGTACACATGATCCACTGTGAGAAAACCCAGACTACACACGATCCAATGTGAGAGACCCCAGACTACACACGATCCACTGTGAGAGACCCCAGACTACACATGATCCACGTTGAGAAACCCGAGACTACACACGATGCACTGTGACAAACCCCACACTACACACGATCCACTGTGAGAAACCCCACACTACACACGATCCACTGTGAGAAACCCCACAGTACACACGATCCACTGTGAGAAAACCCAGACTACACACGATCCAATGTGAGAGACCCCAGACTACACACGATCCACTGTGAGAGACCCCAGACTACACATGATCCACTGTGAGAAACCCGAGACTACACACGATGCACTGTGAGAGGCCCCTCACTACACACGTTCTACTGTGTGAAACTCCAGACTACACACGATCGACTGTGAGAGACCCCAGACTACACACGATGCACAGTGAGAAAACCCAGACTACACACGATCCACTGTGAGAAACCCAACACTACACACGATCCACAGTGAGAGACTCCAGACTACACACGATCCACTGTGAGAAACCCCGCAGTACACACGATCCAGTGTGAGAAACCCCACACTACACACGATCCTCTGTGAGAAACCCCAGTCTGTACACGATCCACTGTGAGAAACCGCACAGTACACAGGATCCACTGTGACAAACCCCACAGTACACACGATCCACTGTGAGAAACACCAGACTACACACGATCCACTGTGAGAAACCCCAGTCTGTACACGATCCACTGTGAGAAACCGCACAGTACACAGGATCCACTGTGACAAACCCCACAGTACACACGATCCACTGTGAGAAACCCCACACTACACACGATCCACTGTGAGAAACCCCAGACTACACACGATCCACTGTGAGAAACCCCACACTACACACGATCCACTGTGAGAAACCCCACAATACACACGATCCACTGTGAGAAACCCCAGACTACACAGGATCCACTGTGAGAAACCCCAGACTACACACGATCCACTGTGAGAAACCCCAGACTAAACACGATCCACTGTGAGAAACCCCAGACTACACACTATCCACTGTGAGAAATCCCAGACTACACACGATCCACTGTGAGAAATCCCACACTACACACGATCCACTGTGACAGACCCCACACTGCACACGATCCACTGTGAGAAACCCCAGACTAAACACGTTCTACTGTGTGAAACCCCAGACTACACACGATCGACTGTGAGAAACCCCAGACTACACACGATCCACTGTGAAAAACCCCAGACTACACACGATCCACTGTGAGAAACGCCACAGTACACACGATCCACTGTGAGAAAACCCAGACTACACACGATCCAATGTGAGAGACCCCAGACTACACACGATCCACTGGGAGAGACCACAGACTACACATGATCCACTGTGAGAAACCCCAGACTACACACGATCCACTGTGAGAAACCCCACAGTACACACGATCCACTGTGAGCAAACCCAGACTACACACGATCCACTGTGAGAAACCCCACACTACACACGATCCACTGTGAGAAAACCCAGACTACACACGATCCACTGTGAGAAACCCCACGCTACACACGATCCTCTGTGAGAGACTCCAGACTAAACACGATCCACTGTGAGAAACCCCACACTACACATGATCCACTGTGAGAGACCCCAGACTACACACGATGCACAGTGAGAAAACCCAGACTACACACGATCCACTGTGAGAAACCCAACACTACACACGATCCACAGTGAGAGACTCCAGACTACACACGATCCACTGTGAGAAACCCCGCAGTACACACGATCCAGTGTGAGAAACCCCACACTACACACGATCCTCTGTGAGAAACCCCAGTCTGTACACGATCCACTGTGAGAAACCGCACAGTACACAGGATCCACTGTGTCAAACCCCACAGTACACACGATCCACTGTGAGAAACACCAGACTACACACGATCTACTGTGAGAAACCCCAGTCTACACACGATCCAGTGTGAAAAACCCCAGACTACACACGATCCACTGTGAGAAAACTCAGACTTCACACGATCCACTGTGAGAGACCCCTGACTACAAATGTTCCACTGTGAGAAACCTCACAGCACACACGATCCACTGTGAGAAAATCCACACTACACACGATCCACTGTGAGAGACCCCACACTACACACGATCCACTGTGAGAAAGCCCAGACTAAACACGATCCACTGTGAGAAACCCCAGTCTACACACGATCCACTGTGAAACACCCCAGACTACACACGATCCACTGTGACAAACCCCACACTACACACGATCCACTGTGAGAAACCCCACACTACACACGATCCACTGTGAGAAACCCCAGACTACACACGAGCCACTGTGAGAGACCCCAGACTACACACGATCCACTGTGAGAGACCCCAGGCTACAGACGATCCACTGTGAGAAACCCCAGACTACACACAATCCACTGTGAGAGACCCCACAGTACACACGTTCTACTGTGTGAAACCCCAGTCTACACACGATTCACTGTGAGAAACCCCAGACTACACACGATTCACTGTGAGAAACCCCAGACTACACATGATCCACAGTGAGAGACCCCAGACTACACACGATCCACAGTGAGAGTCCCCAGACTACACACGATCCACTGTGAGATACCCCAGACTACACACGATCCACTGTGAGAGACCCCAGACTACACACGATCCACGGTGAGCGACCCCACAGTACACACGATCCACTGTGAGAGACCCCACACTACACACGTTCTACTGTGTGAAACCCCAGACTACACACGATCGACTGTGAGAAACCCAGGACTACACACGATCCACTGTGAAAAACCCCAGACTACACACGATCCACTGTGAGAAACCCCACAGTACACACGATCCGCTGTGAGAAAACCCAGACTACACACGATCCAATGTGAGAGACCCCAGACTACACACAATCCACTGTGAGAGACCCCAGACTACACATGATCCACTGTGAGAAACCCGAGACTACACACGATGCACTGTGACAAACCCCACACTACACACGATCCACTGTGAGAGACTCCAGACTACACACGATCCATTGTGAGAAACCCCGCAGTACACACGATCCAGTGTGAGAAACCCCACACTACACACGATCCTCTGTGAGAAATCCCAGACTAAACACGATCCACTGTGAGAAACCCCAGACTACACACGATCCACTGTGAAAAACCCCAGACTACACACGATCCACTGTGAGAAACCCCACACTACACACGATCCACTGTGAGAAACCCCAGACTACACACGATCCACAGTGAGAAACCAAACACTACACACGATCCACCGTGAGAAACCCCAGACTACACACGATCCACTGTGAGAAACCCCACACTACACACGATCCACAGTGAGAAACCCCACAATACACACGATCCACTGTGAGAAACCCCAGACTACACAGGATACACTGTGAGAAACCCCAGACTACACACGATCCACTGTGAGAGACCCCAGGCTACACACGATCCACTGTGAGAGACCCCAGGCTACACACGATCCACTGTGAGAAACCCCAGAGGACACACAATACACTGTGAGAGACCCCACAGTACACACGTTCTCCTGTGTGAAACCCCAGTCTACACACGATCCACTGTGAGAGACCCCAGACTACAGACGATCCACTGTGAGAAACCCCAGACTACACACGATCCACAGTGAGAAACCCCACACTACACACGATCCACTGTGAGAAACCCCAGACTACACACGATCCACTGTGAGAAACCCCACACTACACACGATCCACTGTGAGAAACCCCACAATACACACGATCCACTGTGAGAAACCCCAGACTACACAGGATCCACTGTGAGAAACCCCAGACTACACACGATCCACTGTGAGAAACCCCAGACTAAACACGATCCACTGTGAGAAACCCCAGACTACACACTATCCACTGTGAGAAATCCCAGACTACACACGATCCACTGTGAGAAATCCCACACTACACACGATCCACTGTGACAGACCCCACACTGCACACGATCCACTGTGAGAAACCCCAGACTAAACACGTTCTACTGTGTGAAACCCCAGACTACACACGATCGACTGTGAGAAACCCCAGACTACACACGATCCACTGTGAAAAACCCCAGACTACACACGATCCACTGTGAGAAACGCCACAGTACACACGATCCACTGTGAGAAAACCCAGACTACACACGATCCAATGTGAGAGACCCCAGACTACACACGATCCACTGGGAGAGACCACAGAATACACATGATCCACTGTGAGAAACCCCAGACTACACACGATCCACTGTGAGAAACCCCACAGTACACACGATCCACTGTGAGAAAACCAAGACTACACACGATCCACTGTGAGAAACCCCACACTACACACGATCCACTGTGAGAAAACCCAGACTACACACGATCCACTGTGAGAAACCCGACGCTACACACGATCCTCTGTGAGAGACTCCAGACTAAACACGATCCATTGTGAGAAACCCCACACTACACACGATCCTCTGTGAGAAACCCCAGTCTGTACACGATCCACTGTGAGAAACCGCACAGTACACAGGATCCACTGTGACAAACCCCACAGTACACACGATCCACTGTGAGAAACACCAGACTACACACGATCTACTGTGAGAAACCCCAGTCTACACACGATCCACTGTGAAAAACCCCAGACTACACAAGATCCACTGTGAGAAAACTCAGACTTCACACGATCCACTGTGAGAGACCCCTGACTACAAATGTTCCACTGTGAGAAACCTCACAGCACACACGATCCACTGTGAGAAAATCCACACTACACACGATCCACTGTGAGAAACCCCAGACTAAACACGATCCACTGTGAGAAACCCCAGTCTACACACGATCTACTGTGAAAAACCCCAGACTACACACGATCCACTGTGACAAACCCCACACTACACACGATCCACTGTGAGAAACCCCACACTACACACGATCCACTGTGAGAAACCCCAGACTACACACGAGCCACTGTGAGAGACCCCAGACTACACACGATCCACTGTGAGAGACCCCAGGCTACAGACGATCCACTGTGAGAAACCCCAGACTACACACAATCCACTGTGAGAGACCCCACAGTACACACGTTCTACTGTGTGAAACCCCAGTCTACACACATTCCACTGTGAGAAACCCCAGACTACACACGATCCACTGTGAGAGACCACAGGCTACACACGATCCACTGTGAGAAACCCCAGACTACACACAATCCACTGTGAGAGACCCCACAGTACACACGTTCTACTGTGTGAAACCCCAGTCTACACACGCTCCACTGTGAGAGACCCCAGACTACACACGATTCACTGTGAGAAACCCCAGACTACACATGATCCACAGTGAGAGACCCCAGACTACACATGATCCACAGTGAGAGTCCCCAGACTACACACGATCCACTGTGAGATACCCCAGACTACACACGATCCACTGTGAGAGACCCCAGACTAAACACGATCCACGGTGAGCGACCCCACAGTACACACGATCCACTGTGAGAGACCCCACACTACACACGTTCTACTGTGTGAAACCCCAGACTACACACGATCGACTGTGAGAAACCCAGGACTACACACGATCCACTGTGAAAAACCCCAGACTACACACGATCCACTGTGAGAAACCCCACAGTACACACGATCCACTGTGAGAAAACCCAGACTACACACGATCCAATGTGAGAGACCCCAGACTACACACAATCCACTGTGAGAGACCCCAGACTACACATGATCCACTGTGAGAAACCCGAGACTACACACGATGCACTGTGACAAACCCCACACTACACACGATCCACTGTGAGAAACCCCACACTACACACGATCCACTGTGAGAAACCCCACAGTACACACGATCCACTGTGAGAAAACCCAGACTACACACGATCCAATGTGAGAGATCCCAGACTACACACGATCCACTGTGAGAGACCCCAGACTACACATGATCCACTGTGAGAAACCCGAGACTACACACGATGCACTGTGAGAGACCCCTCACTACACACGTTCTACTGTGTGAAACCCCAGACTACACACGATCGACTGTGAGAAACCCCAGACTACACACGATCCACTGTGAGAAACCCCACAGTACACACGATTCACAGTGAGAAAACCCAGACTACACACGATCCACTGTGAGAAACCCCACACTACACACGATCCACTGTGAGAAAACCCAGACTACACACGATCCACTGTGAGAAACCCCACACTACACACGATCCACTGTGAGAAACCCCACAATACACACGATCCACTGTGAGAAACCCCAGACTACACAGGATACACTGTGAGAAACCCCAGACTACACACGATCCACTGTGAGAGACCCCAGGCTACACACGATCCACTGTGAGAGACCCCAGGCTACACACGATCCACTGTGAGAAACCCCAGAGGACACACAATACACTGTGAGAGACCCCACAGTACACACGTTCTCCTGTGTGAAACCCCAGTCTACACACGATCCACTGTGAGAGACCCCAGACTACAGACGATCCACTGTGAGAAACCCCAGACTACACACGATCCACAGTGAGAAACCCCACACTACACACGATCCACTGTGAGAAACCCCAGACTACACACGATCCACTGTGAGAAACCCCACACTACACACGATCCACTGTGAGAAACCCCACAATACACACGATCCACTGTGAGAAACCCCAGACTACACAGGATCCACTGTGAGAAACCCCAGACTACACACGATCCACTGTGAGAAACCCCAGACTAAACACGATCCACTGTGAGAAACCCCAGACTACACACTATCCACTGTGAGAAATCCCAGACTACACACGATCCACTGTGAGAAATCCCACACTACACACGATCCACTGTGACAGACCCCACACTGCACACGATCCACTGTGAGAAACCCCAGACTAAACACGTTCTACTGTGTGAAACCCCAGACTACACACGATCGACTGTGAGAAACCCCAGACTACACACGATCCACTGTGAAAAACCCCAGACTACACACGATCCACTGTGAGAAACGCCACAGTACACACGATCCACTGTGAGAAAACCCAGACTACACACGATCCAATGTGAGAGACCCCAGACTACACACGATCCACTGGGAGAGACCACAGACTACACATGATCCACTGTGAGAAACCCCAGACTACACACGATCCACTGTGAGAAACCCCACAGTACACACGATCCACTGTGAGAAAACCAAGACTACACACGATCCACTGTGAGAAACCCCACACTACACACGATCCACTGTGAGAAAACCCAGACTACACACGATCCACTGTGAGAAACCCGACGCTACACACGATCCTCTGTGAGAGACTCCAGACTAAACACGATCCATTGTGAGAAACCCCACACTACACACGATCCTCTGTGAGAAACCCCAGTCTGTACACGATCCACTGTGAGAAACCGCACAGTACACAGGATCCACTGTGACAAACCCCACAGTACACACGATCCACTGTGAGAAACACCAGACTACACACGATCTACTGTGAGAAACCCCAGTCTACACACGATCCACTGTGAAAAACCCCAGACTACACACGATCCACTGTGAGAAAACTCAGACTTCACACGATCCACTGTGAGAGACCCCTGACTACAAATGTTCCACTGTGAGAAACCTCACAGCACACACGATCCACTGTGAGAAAATCCACACTACACACGATCCACTGTGAGAAACCCCAGACTAAACACGATCCACTGTGAGAAACCCCAGTCTACACACGATCTACTGTGAAAAACCCCAGACTACACACGATCCACTGTGACAAACCCCACACTACACACGATCCACTGTGAGAAACCCCACACTACACACGATCCACTGTGAGAAACCCCAGACTACACACGAGCCACTGTGAGAGACCCCAGACTACACACGATCCACTGTGAGAGACCCCAGGCTACAGACGATCCACTGTGAGAAACCCCAGACTACACACAATCCACTGTGAGAGACCCCACAGTACACACGTTCTACTGTGTGAAACCCCAGTCTACACACATTCCACTGTGAGAAACCCCAGACTACACACGATCCACTGTGAGAGACCACAGGCTACACACGATCCACTGTGAGAAACCCCAGACTACACACAATCCACTGTGAGAGACCCCACAGTACACACGTTCTACTGTGTGAAACCCCAGTCTACACACGCTCCACTGTGAGAGACCCCAGACTACACACGATTCACTGTGAGAAACCCCAGACTACACATGATCCACAGTGAGAGACCCCAGACTACACATGATCCACAGTGAGAGTCCCCAGACTACACACGATCCACTGTGAGATACCCCAGACTACACACGATCCACTGTGAGAGACCCCAGACTAAACACGATCCACGGTGAGCGACCCCACAGTACACACGATCCACTGTGAGAGACCCCACACTACACACGTTCTACTGTGTGAAACCCCAGACTACACACGATCGACTGTGAGAAACCCAGGACTACACACGATCCACTGTGAAAAACCCCAGACTACACACAATCCACTGTGAGAGACCCCAGACTACACATGATCCACTGTGAGAAACCCGAGACTACACACGATCCACTGTGAGATACCCCAGACTACACACGATCCACTGTGAGAAAACCCAGACTACACACGATCCAATGTGAGAGATCCCAGACTACACACGATCCACTGTGAGAGACCCCAGACTACACATGATCCACTGTGAGAAACCCGAGACTACACACGATGCACTGTGAGAGACCCCTCACTACACACGTTCTACTGTGTGAAACCCCAGACTACACACGATCGACTGTGAGAAACCCCAGACTACACACGATCCACTGTGAGAAACCCCACAGTACACACGATTCACAGTGAGAAAACCCAGACTACACACGATCCACTGTGAGAAACCCCACACTACACACGATCCACTGTGAGAAAACCCAGACTACACACGATCCACTGTGAGAAACCCCACGCTACACACGATCCACTGTGAGAGACTCCAGACTACACACGATCCACTGTGAGAAACCCCACACTACACACGATCCACTGTGAGAGACCCCAGACTACACACGATGCACAGTGAGAAAACCCAGGCTACAGACGATCCACTGTGAGAGACTCCAGACTACACACGATCCACTGTGAGAAACCCCACAGTACACACGATCCACTGTGAGAAACCCCAGACTACACACGATCCAGTGTGAGAAACCCCACACTGCACACGATCCAGTGTGAGAAACCCCACACTACACACGATCCTCTGTGAGAAACCCCAGTCTGCACACGATCCACTGTGAGAAACCGCACAGTACACAGGATCCACTGTGACAAACCCCACACTACACACGATCCACTGTGAGAAACACCAGACTACACACGATCCACTGTGAGAGACCCCAGTCTACACACGATCTACTGTGAGAAACTCCAGTCTACACACGATCCACTGTGAGAGACCCCAGACTACAAATGTTCCATTGTGAGAAACCTCACAGCACACACGATCCACTGTGAGAAAATCCACACTACAAACGATCCACTGTGAGAAAACCCACACTACACACGATCCACTGTGAGAAACCCCACACTACACACGATCCACTGTGAGAAAACCCAGACTACACACTATCCACTGTGAGAAACCCCACACTACACACGATCCACTGTGAGAAACCCCAGACTACACACGATCCACTGTGAGAGAACCCACAGTACACACGATTCACTGTGAGAAACCCCAGACTACTCACGATCCACTGTGAGAAACCCCACAGTACACACGATCCACTGTGAGAAACCACACAGTACACACAATACACAGTGAGAAACCCCAGACTACAAACAATCCACTGTGAGAAACCCCAGACTACACACGATCAACTGTGAGAAACCCCACAGTACACACGATACACAGTGAGAAACCCCAGACTACACACGATCCACTGTGAGAAACCGCACACTACACACGATCATCTGTGAGAAACCCCTGACTACACACGATCCACTGTGAGAAACCCCACAGTACACACGATACATAGTGAGAAACCCCAGACTACACACGATCCATTGTGAGAAACCCCACAGTACACACAATCCACTGTGAGAGACCCCAGACTACACACGATCCACTGTGAGAAACCCCACAGTACACACGATCCACTGTGAGAAACCCGACAGTACACACGATCCACAGTGAGAAACCCCAGACTACACACAATCCACTGTGAGAAACCCCACAGTACACACGATACACAGTGAGAAACCCCAGACTACACACGATCCACTGTGAGAAACCGCACACTACACACGATCATCTGTGAGAAACCCCACACTACACACGATCCACAGTGAGAAACCCCTGACTACACATGATCCACTGTGAGAAACCCCACAGTACACACAATCCACTGTGAGAAACCCCACACTACACACGATCCACTGTGAGAGACCCCAGACTACACACGATCCACTGTGAGAAACCCGACACTACACACGATCAACTGTGAGAAACCCCACAGTACACACGATCCACTGTGAGAAACCCCAGACTACACACGATCCACTGTGAGAAACCCCACAGTACACACGATCCACTGTGAGAAACCCCACACTACACACGATCCACTGTGAGAAACCCCAGTCTACACACGATCCACTGTGAGAAACCCCACACTGCACGCGATCCACTGTGAGAAATCACACAGTACACACGATCCACTGTGAGAAACCCCAGTCTACACACAATCCACTGGGAGAAACCGCAGTCTACACACGATCCACTGTGAGAAACCCCACACTGCACGCGATCCACTGTGAGAAATCACACAGTACACACGATCCACTGTGAGAAACCCCAGTCTACACACAATCCACTGGGAGAAACCGCAGTCTACACACGACCCACTGTCTGAAATCCCAGTCTACACATGATCCACTGTGAGAAACCCCAGACTACACATGATCCACTGTGAGAAACCCCACAGTACACACAATCCACTGTGAGAAACCCCACACTACACATGATCCACTGTGAGAAACCCCACAGTACACACGATCCACTGTGAGAAAACCCAGACTACACACGATCCAATGTGAGAGACCCCAGACTACACACGATCCACTGTGAGAGACCCCAGACTACACATGATCCACTGTGAGAAACCCGAGACTACACACGATGCACTGTGAGAGACCCCTCACTACACACGTTCTACTGTGTGAAACCCCAGACTACACACGATCGACTGTGAGAAACCCCAGACTACACACGATCCACTGTGAGAAAACCCAGACTACACACGATCCACTGTGAGAAACCCCACACTACACACGATCTACTGTGAGAAAACCCAGACTACACACGATCCACTGTGAGAAACCCCACGCTACACACGATCCACTGTGAGAGACTCCAGACTACACACGATCCACTGTGAGAAACCCAACACTACACACGATCCACTGTGAGAGACCCCAGACTACACACGATGCACAGTGAGAAAACCCAGACTACACACGATCCACTGTGAGAAACCAAACACTACACACGATCCACTGTGAGAGACTCCAGACTACACACGATCCACTGGGAGAAACCCCGCAGTACACACGATCCAGTGTGAGAAACCCCACACTACACACGATCCTCTGTGAGAAACCCCAGTCTGCACACGATCCACTGTGAGAAACCGCACAGTACACAGGATCCACTGTGACAAACCCCACACTACACACGATCCACTGTGAGAAACACCAGACTACACACGATCCACTGTGAGAGACCCCAGTCTACACACGATCTACTGTGAGAAACCCCAGTCTACACACGATCCACTGTGAATAACCCCAGACTACACACGATCCACTGTGAGAGACCCCAGAATACAAATGTTCCACTGTGAGAAACCTCACAGCACACACGATCCACTGTGAGAAAATCCACACTACACACGATCCACTGTGAGAAAACCCACACTACAAACGATCCACTGTGAGAAACCCCACACTACACACGATCCACTGTGAGAAAACCCAGACTACACACTATCCACTGTGAGAGACCCCAGACTACACACGATCCACTGTGAGAGAACCCACAGTACACACGATTCACTGTGAGAAACCAAGACGACACACGGTCCATTGTGAGAAACCCTGGACTACACACGATCCACTGTGAGAAACCCCACAGTACATAGGATCCACTGTGAGAAACCACACAGTACACACAATACACAGTGAGAAACCCCAGACTACAAACAATCCACTGTGAGAAACCCCAGACTACACACGATCCACTGTGAGAAACCCCACAGTACACACGATACACAGTGAGAAACCCCAGACTACACACGATCCACTGTGAGAAACCGCACACTACACACGATCATCTGTGAGAAACCCCAGACTACACACGATCCACTGTGAGAAACCCCACAGTACACACGATACATAGTGAGAAACCCCAGACTACACACGATCCACTGTGAGAAACCGCACACTACACACAATCCACTGTGAGAAACCCGACAGTACACACAATCCACTGTGAGAGACCCCAGACTACACACGATCCACTGTGAGAAACCCCACAGTACACACGATCCACTGTGAGAAACCCGACAGTACACACGATCCACAGTGAGAAACCCCAGACTACACACGATCCACTGTGAGAAACCCCACAGTACACACGATACACAGTGAGAAACACCAGACTACACACGATCCACTGTGAGAAACCGCACACTACACACGATCATCTGTGAGAAACCCCACACTACACACGATCCACTGTGAGAAACCCCAGACTACACATGATCCACTGTGAGAAACCCCACAGTACACACAATCCACTGTGAGAAACCCCACACTACACACGATCCACTGTGAGAGACCCCAGACTACACACGATCCACTGTGAGAAACCCGACACTACACACGCTCAACTGTGAGAAACCCCACAGTACACACGATCCACTGTGAGAAACCCCAGACTACACACGATCCACTGTGAGAAACCCCACAGTACACACGATCCACTGTGAGAAACCCCAGACTAAACACGATCCACTGTGAGAAACCCCACAGTACACACAATCCACTGTGAGAAACCCCACACTACACACGATCCACTGTGAGAAACCCCAGTCTACACATGATCCACTGTGAGAAACCCCACACTGCACGCGATCCACTGTGAGAAATCACACAGTACACACGATCCACTGTGAGAAACCCCAGTCTACACACAATCCACTGGGAGAAACCGCAGTCTACACACGATCCACTGTCTGAAATCCCAGTCTACACATGATCCACTGTGAGAAACCCCAGACTACACACGATCCACTGTCTGAAATCCCAGTCTACACACGATCCACTGTGAGAAACCCAGACTACACACGATCCACTGTGAGAAACCACACAGTACACACAATCCACTGTGAGAAATACCACACTACACACGATCCACTGTGAGATACCCCAGACTACACACGATCCACTGTGAGAAACCCCAGTCTACACATGATCCACAGTGAGAAACCCAACACAACACACGATCAACTGTGAGAAACCCCAGACTAAACACGATCCACTGTGAGAAACCCCGGACTACACACGATCCACTGTGAGAAATCCCAGACTACACACGATCCACTGTGAGAAATCCCACACTACACACGATCCACTGTGAGAGACCCCACACTACACACGATCCACTGTGAGAAACCCCAGACTAAACACGATCCACTGTGAGAAACCCCAGACTACACACGATCCACTGTGAGAAACCTACAGACTACACACGATCCACTGTGAGAAATCCCACACTACACACGATCCACTGTGAGAGACCCCACACTACACACGATCCACTGTGAGAAACCCCAGACTAAACACGATCCACTGTGAGAAACCCCAGACTACACACGATCCACTGGGAGAAACCCCAGACTACACACGATCCACTGTGAAAAATCCCACACTACACACGATCCACTGTGAGAGACCCCACACTACACACGATCCACTGTGAGAAACCCCAGACTAAACACGATCCACTGTGAGAAACCCCAGACTACACACGATCAAATGTGAAAGAACCCACAGTACACACGATCCACTTTGAGAGACCCCAGACTACACACGATCCACTGTGAGAAATCCCACACTACACACGATCCACTGTGAGAGACCCCACACTACACACGATCCACTGTGAGAAACCCCAGACTAAACACGATCCACTGTGAGAAACCCCAGACTACACACGATCCACTGTGAAAAACCCCAGACTACACACGATCCACTGTGACAAACCCCAGACTACACACGATCCACTGTGAGAAACCCCACACTACACACGATCCACTGTGAGAGACCCCAGACTACACATGATCCACTGTGAGAGACCCCAGGCAACACACGATCCACTGTGAGAAACCCCAGACTACACACAATCCACTGTGAGAGACCCCACAGTACACAAGTTCTACTGTGTGAAACCCCAGTCTACACACATTCCACTGTGAGAAACCCCAGACTACACACGATCCACTGTGAGAGACCACAGGCTACACACGATCCACTGTGAGAAACCCCAGACTACACACAATCCACTGTGAGAGACCCCACAGTTCACACGTTCTACTGTGTGAAACCCCAGTCTACACACCATCCACTGTGAGAGACACCAGACTACACACGATCCACTGTGAGAAACCACAGACTACACACGATCCACAGTGAGAGACCCCAGACTACACACGATCCACAGTGAGAGACCCCAGACTACACACGATCCACTGTGAGATACCCCAGACTACACACGATCCACTGTGAGAGACCCCAGACTACACACGATCCACTGTGAGAGACCCCACAGTACACACGATCCACTGTGAGAGACCCCAGACTACACACGATGCACAGTGAGAAAACCCAGACTACACACGATCCACTGTGAGAAACCCAACACTACACACGATCCACTGTGAGAGACTCCAGACTACACACGATCCACTGTGAGAAACCCCAGTCTGCACACGATCCACTGTGAGAAACCGCACAGTACACAGGATCCACTGTGACAAACCCCACACTACACACGATCCACTGTGAGAAACACCAGACTACACACGATCCACTGTGAGAGACCACAGTCTACACACGATCTACAGTGAGAAACCCCAGTCTACACACGATCCACTGTGAATAACCCCAGACTACACACGATCCACTGTGAGAGACCCCAGACTACAAATGTTCCACTGTGAGAAACCTCACAGCACACACGATCCACTGTGAGAAAATCCACACTACACACGATCCACTGTGAGAAAACCCACACTACACACGATCCACTGTGAGAAACCCCAAACTACACACGATCCACTGTGAGAGACCCCAGACTACACACTATCCACTGTGAGAAAACCCAGACTACACACTATCCACTGTGAGAGACCCCAGACTACACACGATCCACTGTGAGAGAACCCACAGTACACACGATTCACTGTGAGAAACCCCAGACGACACACGGTCCATTGTGAGAAACCCTGGACTACACACGATCCACTGTGAGAAACCGCACAGTACACACGATCCACTGTGAGAAACCACACAGTACACACAATACACAGTGAGAAACCCCAGACTACAAACAATCCACTGTGAGAAACCCCAGACTACACACGATCCACTGTGAGAAACCCCACAGTACACACGATACACAGTGAGAAACCCCAGACTACACACGATCCACTGTGAGAAACCGCACACTACACACGATCATCTGTGAGAAACCCCAGACTACACACGATCCACTGTGAGAAACCCCACAGTACACACGATACATAGTGAGAGACCCCAGACTACACACGATCCACTGTGAGAAACCGCACACTACACACAATCCACTGTGAGAAACCCCACACTACACACGATCCACTGTGAGAAACCCGACAGTACACACAATCCACTGTGAGAGACCCCAGACTACACACGATCCACTGTGAGAAACCCCACAGTACACACGATCCACTGTGAGAAACCCGACAGTACACACTATCCACAGTGAGAAACCCCAGACTACACACGATCCACTGTGAGAAACCCCACAGTACACACGATACACAGTGAGAAACCCCAGACTACACACGATCCACTGTGAGAAACCGCACACGACACACGATCGTCTGTGAGAAACCCCACACTACACACGATCCACTGTGAGAAACCCCAGACTACACATGATCCACTGTGAGAAACCCCACAGTACACACAATCCACTGTGAGAAACCCCACACTACACACGATCCACTGTGAGAGACCGCAGACTACACACGATCCACTGTGAGAAACCCGACACTACACACGATCAACTGTGAGAAACCCCACAGTACACACGATCCACTGTGAGAAACACCAGACTACACACGATCCACTGTGAGAAACCCCACAGTACACACGATCCACTGTGAGAAACCCCAGACTACACACGATCCACTGTGAGAAACCCCAGAGTACACACAATCCACTGTGAGAAACCCCACACTACACACGATCCACTGTGAGAAACCCCAGTCTACACACGATCCACTGTGAGAAACCCCACACTGCACGCGATCCACTGTGAGAAATCACACAGTACACACGATCCACTGTGAGAAACCCTAGTCTACACATGATCCACTGTAAGAAACCACACAGTACACACGATCCACTGTCTGAAATCCCAGTCTACACATGATCCACTGTAAGAAACCACACAGTACACACGATCCACTGTGAGAAACCCCAGACTACACACGATCCACTGTGAGAAACCATACAGTACACACAATCCACTGTGAGAAATACCACACTACACACGATCCAGTGTGGGAAACCCCAGTCTGCACACGATCCACAGTGAGAGACCCCACACTACACACGATCCATTGTGAGAAACCACAGACTACACACGATCCACTGTGAGATACCCCAGACTACACACGATCCACTGTGAGAAACCCCAGACTACACATGATCCACAGTGAGAAACCCCACACAACACGCGATCCACTGTGAGAAACCCCACACTACACACGATCCACTGTGAGAAACCCCACAATACACACGATCCACTGTGAGAAACCCCAGACTACACAGGATCCACTGTGAGAAACCCCAGACTACACATGATCACCTGTGAGAAACCCCAGACTAAACACGATCCACTGTTGGAAACCCCAGACTACACACGATCCACTGTGAGAAATCCCAGACTACACACGATCCACTGTGAGAAATCCCACACTACACACGATCCACTGTGAGAGACCCCACACTACACACGATCCACTGTGAGAAACCCCAGACTAAAGACGATCCACTGTGAGAAACCCCAGACTACACACGATCCACTGTGAGAAACCTCCAGACTACACACGATCCACTGTGAGAAATCCCACACTACACACGATCCACTGTGAGAGACCCCACAGTACACACGATCCACTGTGAGAGACCCCACAGTACACACGATCCACTGTGAGAGACCCCAGACTACACACGATGCACAGTGAGAAAACCCAGACTACACACGATCCACTGTGAGAAACCCAACACTACACACGATCCACTGTGAGAGACTCCAGACTACACACGATCCACTGTGAGAAACACCAGATTACACACGATCCACTGTGGGAAACCCCAGACTACACACGATCCACTGTGAGAGACCACAGTCTACACACGATCCACTGTGAGAGACCACAGTCTACACACGATCTACTGTGAGAAACCCCAGTCTGCACACGATCCACTGTGAATAACCCCAGACTACACACGATCCACTGTGAGAGACCCCAGACTACAAATGTTCCACTGTGAGAAACCTCACAGCACACACGATCCACTGTGAGAAAATCCACACTACACACGATCCACTGTGAGAAAACCCACACTACACACGATCCACTGTGAGAAACCCCACACTACACACGATCCACTGTGAGAAAACCCAGACTACACACTATCCACTGTGAGAGACCCCAGACTACACACGATCCACTGTGAGAGAACCCACAGTACACACGATTCACTGTCAGAAACCCCAGACGACACACGGTCCATTGTGAGAAACCCTGGACTACACACGATCCACTGTGAGAAACCGCACAGTACACACGATCCACTGTGAGAAACCACACAGTACACACAATACACAGTGAGAAACCCCAGACAACAAACAATCCACTGTGAGAAACCCCAGACTACACACGATCCACTGTGAGAAACCCTACAGTACACACGATACACAGTGAGAAACCCCAGACTACACACGATCCACTGTGAGAAACCGCACACTACACACGATCATCTGTGAGAAACCCCAGACTACACACGATCCACTGTGAGAAACCCCACAGTACACACGATACATAGTGAGAGACCCCAGACTACACACGATCCACTGTGAGAAACCCCACACTACACACGATCCACTGTGAGAAACCCGACAGTA
This sequence comes from Hypanus sabinus, assembly GCF_030144855.1. Classification (NCBI taxonomy): domain Eukaryota; kingdom Metazoa; phylum Chordata; class Chondrichthyes; order Myliobatiformes; family Dasyatidae; genus Hypanus; species Hypanus sabinus. Next base: position 102,566,629 of record NC_082716.1, on the reverse strand, counting down.
CACACAATCCACTGTGAGAGACCCCAGACTACACACGATCCACTGTGAGAAACCCCACAGTACACACGATCCACTGTGAGAAACCCGACAGTACAGACGATCCACAGTGAGAAACCCCAGACTACACACGATCCACTGTGAGAAACCCCACAGTACACACGATACACAGTGAGAAACCCCAGACTACACACGATCCACTGTGAGAAACCGCACACTACACACGATCATCTGTGAGAAACCCCACACTACACACGATCCACTGTGAGAAACCCCAGACTACACATGATCCACTGTGAGAAACCCCACAGTACACACAATCCACTGTGAGAAACCCCACACTACACACGATCCACTGTGAGAGACCGCAGACTACACACGATCCACTGTGAGAAACCCGACACTACACACGATCAACTGTGAGAAACCCCACAGTACACACGATCCACTGTGAGAAACCCCAGACTACACACGATCCACTGTGAGAAACCCCACAGTACACACGATCCACTGTGAGAAACTCCAGACTACACACGATCCACTGTGAGAAACCCCACAGTACACACAATCCACTGTGAGAAACCCTACACTACACACGATCCACTGTGAGAAACCCCAGTCTAGACACGATCCACTGTGAGAAACCCCACACTGCACGCGATCCACTGTGAGAAATCACACAGTACACACGATCCACTGTGAGAAACCCCAGTCTACACACAATCCACTGGGAGAAACCGCAGTCTACACACGATCCACTGTCTGAAATCCCAGTCTACACATGATCCACTGTAAGAAACCACACAGTACACACGATCCACTGTGAGAAACCCCAGACTACACACGATCCACTGTGAGAAACCATACAGTACACACAATCCACTGTGAGAAATACCACACTACACACGATCCAGTGTGTGAAACCCCAGTCTGCACACGATCCACAGTGAGAGACCCCACACTACACACGATCCATTGTGAGAAACCACAGACTACACACGATCCACTGTGAGATACCCCAGACTACACACGATCAACTGTGAGAAACCCCAGTCTACACATGATCCACAGTGAGAAACCCCACACAACACGCGATCCACTGTGAGAAACCCCACACTACACACGATCCACTGTGAGAAACCCCACAATACACACGATCCACTGTGAGAAACCCCAGACTACACAGGATCCACTGTGAGAAACCCCAGACTACACACGATCAACTGTGAGAAACCCCAGACTAAACACGATCCACTGTTGGAAACCACAGACTACACACGATCCACTGTGAGAAATCCCAGACTACACACGATCCACTGTGAGAAATCCCACACTACACACGATCCACTGTGAGAGACCCCACACTACACACGATCCACTGTGAGAAACCCCAGACTAAAGACGATCCACAGTGAGAAACCCCAGACTACACACGATCCACTGTGAGAAACCTCCAGACTACACACGATCCACTGTGAGAAATCCCACACTACACACGATCCACTGTGAGAGACCCCACACTACACACGATCCACTGTGAGAAACCCCAGACTAAACACGATCCACTGTGAGAAACCCCAGACTACACACGATCCACTGTGAAAAACCCCAGACTACACACGATCCACTGTGACAAACCCCACACTACACACGATCCACTGTGAGAAACCCCACACTACACACGATCCACTGTGAGAGGCCCCAGACTACACACGATCCACAGTGAGAGACCCCAGGCTACACACGATCCACTGTGAGAAACCCCAGACTACACACAATCCACTGTGAGAGACCCCACAGTACACACGTTCTACTGTGTGAAACCCCAGTCTACACACATTCCACTGTGAGAAACCCCAGACTACACACGATCCACTGTGAGAGACCACAGGCTACACACGATCCACTGTGAGAAACCCCAGACTACACACAATCCACTGTGAGAGACCCCACAGTTCACACGTTCTACAGTGTGAAACCCCAGTCTACACACGATCCACTGTGAGAGACACCAGACTACACACGATCCACTGTGAGAAACCCCAGACTACACACGATCCACAGTGAGAGACCCGAGACTACACACGATCCACAGTGAGAGACCCCATACTACACACGATCCACTGTGAGATACCCCAGACTACACACGATCCACTGTGAGAGACCCCACAGTACACACGATCCACTGTGAGAGACCCGACACTACACACGTTCTACTGTGTGAAACCCGAGACTACACACGATCGACTGTGAGAAACCCCAGACTACACACGATCCACTGTGAATAACCCCAGACTACACACGATCCACTGTGAGAAACCCCACAGTACACACGATCCACTGTGAGAAAACCCAGACTACACACGATCCAATGTGAGAGACCCCAGACTACACACGATCCACTGTGAGAGACCCCAGACTACACATGATCCACTGTGAGAAACCTGAGACTACACACGATGCACTGTGACAAACCCCACACTACACACGATCCACTGTGAGAAACCCCACACTACACACGATCCACTGTGAGAGACCCCAGACTACACACGATCCACTGTGAGAGACCCCAGGCTACACACGATCCACTGTGAGAAACCCCAGACTACACACAATCCACTGTGAGAGACCCCACAGTACACACGTTCTACTGTGTGAAACCCCAGTCTACACACATTCCACTGTGAGAAACCCCAGACTACACACGATCCACTGTGAGAGACCACAGGCTACACACGATCCACTGTGAGAAACCCCAGACTACACACAATCCACTGTGAGAGACCCCACAGTACACACGTTCTACTGTGTGAAACCCCAGTCTACACACGATCCACTGTGAGAGACCCCAGACTACACACGATCCACTGTGAGAAACCCCAGACTACACACGATCCACAGTGAGAGACCCGAGACTACACACGATCCACAGTGAGAGACCCCATACTACACACGATCCACTGTGAGATACCCCAGACTACACACGATCCACTGTGAGAGACCCCAGACTACACACGATCCACTGTGAGAAACCCCACAGTACACACGATCCACTGTGAGAAAACCCAGACTACACACGATCCAATGTGAGAGACCCCAGACTACACACGATCCACTGTGAGAGACCCCAGACTACACATGATCCACTGTGAGAAACCTGAGACTACACACGATGCACTGTGACAAACCCCACACTACACACGATCCACTGTGAGAAACCCCACACTACACACGATCCACTGTGAGAGACCCCAGACTACACACGATCCACTGTGAGAGACCCCAGGCTACACACGATCCACTGTGAGAAACCCCAGACTACACACAATCCACTGTGAGAGACCCCACAGTACACACGTTCTACTGTGTGAAACCCCAGTCTACACACATTCCACTGTGAGAAACCCCAGACTACACACGATCCACTGTGAGAGACCACAGGCTACACACGATCCACTGTGAGAAACCCCAGACTACACACAATCCACTGTGAGAGACCCCACAGTACACACGTTCTACTGTGTGAAACCCCAGTCTACACACGATCCACTGTGAGAGACCCCAGACTACACACGATCCACTGTGAGAAACCCCAGACTACACACGATCCACAGTGAGAGACCCCAGACTACACACGATCCACAGTGAGAGACGCCAGACTACACACGATCCACTGTGAGATACCCCAGACTACACACGATCTACTGTGAGAGACCCCAGACTACACACGATCCACTGTGAGAGACCCCACACTACACACGTACTACAGTGTGAAACCCCAGTCTACACACGATCCACTGTGAGAGACACCAGACCACACACGATCCACTGTGAGAAACCCCAGACTACACACGATCCACAGTGAGAGACCCCAGACTACACACGATCCACTGTGAGAGACCCCACACTACACACGTTCTACTGTGTGAAACCCCAGACTACACACGATCGACTGTGAGAAACCCAGGACTACACACGATCCACTGTGAAAAACCCCAGACTACACACGATCCACTGTGAGAAACCCCACAGTACACACGATCCACTGTGAGAAAACCCAGACTACACACGATCCAATGTGAGAGACCCCAGACTACACACAATCCACTGTGAGAGACCCCAGACTACACATAATCCACTGTGAGAAACCCGAGACTACACACGATGCACTGTGACAAACCCCACACTACACACGATCCACTGTGAGAAACCACACACTACACACGATCCACTGTGAGAAACCCCACAGTACACACGATCCACTGTGAGAAAACCCAGACTACACACGATCCAATGTGAGAGATCCCAGACTACACACGATCCACTGTGAGAGACCCCAGACTACACATGATCCACTGTGAGAAACCCGAGACTACACACAATGCACTGTGAGAGACCCCTCACTACACACGTTCTACTGTGTGAAACCCCAGACTACACACGATCGACTGTGAGAAACCCCAGACTACACACGATCCACTGAGAGAAACCCCACAGTACACACGATTCACAGTGAGAAAACCCAGACTACACACGATCCACTGTGAGAAACCCCACACTACACACGATCCACTGTGAGAAAACCCAGACTACACACGATCCACTGTGAGAAACCCCACGCTACACACGATCCACTGTGAGAGACTCCAGACTACACACGATCCACTGTGAGAAACCCCACACTACACACGATCCACTGTGAGAGACCCCAGACTACACACGATGCACAGTGAGAAAACCCAGGCTACAGACGATCCACTGTGAGAAACCCAACACTACACACGATCCACTGTGAGGAACCCCTCAGTACACACGATCCAGTGTGAGAAACACCACACTACACACGATCCTCTGTGAGAAACCCCAGTCTGCACACGATCCACTGTGAGAAACCGCACAGTACACAGGATCCACTGTGACAAACCCCACACTACACACGATCCACTGTGAGAAACACAAGACTACACACGATCCACTGTGAGAGACCCCAGTCTACACACGATCTACTGTGAGAAACTCCAGTCTACACACGATCCACTGTGAATAACCCCAGACTACACACGATCCACTGTGAGAGACCCCAGACTACAAATGTTCCATTGTGAGAAACCTCACAGCACACACGATCCACTGTGAGAAAATCCACACTACAAACGATCCACTGTGAGAAACCCCACACTACACACGATCCACTGTGAGAAAACCCCAGACTACACACGATCCACTGTGAGAAAACCCAGACTACACACTATCCACTGTGAGAGACCCCAGACTACACACGATCCACTGTGAGAGAACCCACAGTACACACGATTCACTGTGAGAAACCCCAGACTACTCACGATCCACTGTGAGAAACCCCACAGTACACACGATCCACTGTGAGAAACCACACAGTACACACGATCAACTGTGAGAAACCCCACAGTACACACGATCAACTGTGAGAAACCCCACACTACACACGATACACAGTGAGAAACCCCAGACTACACACGATCCACTGTGAGAAACCGCACACTACACACGATCATCTGTGAGAAACCCCTGACTACACACGATCCACTGTGAGAAACCCCACAGTACACACGATACATAGTGAGAAACCCCAGACTACACACGATCCATTGTGAGAAACCCCACAGTACACACAATCCACTGTGAGAGACCCCAGACTACACACGATCCACTGTGAGAAACCCCACAGTACACACGATCCACTGTGAGAAACCCGACAGTACACACGATCCACAGTGAGAAACCCCAGACTACACACGATCCACTGTGAGAAACCCCACAGTACACACGATACACAGTGAGAAACCCCAGACTACACACGATCCACTGTGAGAAACCGCACACTACACACGATCATCTGTGAGAAACCCCACACTACACACGATCCACAGTGAGAAACCCCAGACTACACATGATCCACTGTGAGAAACCCCACAGTACACACAATCCACTGTGAGAAACCCCACACTACACACGATCCACTGTGAGAGACCCTAGACTACACACGATCCACTGTGAGAAACCCGACACTACACACGATCAACTGTGAGAAACCCCACAGTACACACGATCCACTGTGAGAAACCCCAGACTACACACGATCCACTGTGAGAAACCCCACAGTACACACGATCCACTGTGAGAAACCCCACACTACACACGATCCACTGTGAGAAACCCCTGTCTACACACGATCCACTGTGAGAAACCCCACACTGCACGCGATCCACTGTGAGAAATCACACAGTACACACGATCCACTGTGAGAAACCCCAGTCTACACACAATCCACTGGGAGAAACCGCAGTCTACACACGATCCACTGTGAGAAACCCCACACTGCACGCGATCCACTGTGAGAAATCACACAGTACACACGATCCACTGTGAGAAACCCCAGTCTACACACAATCCACTGGGAGAAACCGCAGTCTACACACGACCCACTGTCTGAAATCCCAGTCTACACATGATCCACTGTGAGAAACCCCAGACTACACATGATCCACTGTGAGAAACCCCACAGTACACACAATCCACTGTGAGAAACCCCACACTACACATGATCCACTGTGAGAAACCCCACAGTACACACGATCCACTGTGAGAAAACCCAGACTATACACGATCCAATGTGAGAGACCCCAGACTACACACGATCCACTGTGAGAGACCCCAGACTACACATGATCCACTGTGAGAAACCCGAGACTACACACGATGCACTGTGAGAGACCCCTCACTACACACGTTCTACTGTGTGAAACCCCAGACTACACACGATCGACTGTGAGAAACCCCAGACTACACACGATCCGCTGTGAGAAACCCCACAGTACACACGATCCACTGTGAGAAAACCCAGACTACACACGATCCACTGTGAGAAACCCCACACTACACACGATCTACTGTGAGAAAACCCAGACTACACACGATCCGCTGTGAGAAACCCCACAGTACACACGATCCACTGTGAGAAAACCCAGACTACACACGATCCACTGTGAGAAACCCCACGCTACACACGATCCACTGTGAGAGACTCCAGACTACACACGATCCACTGTGAGAAACCCAACACTACACACGATCCACTGTGAGAGACCCCAGACTACACACGATGCACAGTGAGAAAACCCAGACTACACACGATCCACTGTGAGAAACCAAACACTACACACGATCCACTGTGAGAGACTCCAGACTACACACGATCCACTGGGAGAAACCCCGCAGTACACACGATCCAGTGTGAGAAACCCCACACTACACACGATCCTCTGTGAGAAACCCCAGTCTGCACACGATCCACTGTGAGAAACCGCACAGTACACAGGATCCACTGTGACAAACCCCACACTACACACGATCCACTGTGAGAAACACCAGACTACACACGATCCACTGTGAGAGACCCCAGTCTACACACGATCTACTGTGAGAAACCCCAGTCTACACACGATCCACTGTGAATAACCCCAGACTACACACGATCCACTGTGAGAGACCCCAGAATACAAATGTTCCACTGTGAGAAACCTCACAGCACACACGATCCACTGTGAGAAAATCCACACTACACACGATCCACTGTGAGAAAACCCACACTACACACGATCCACTGTGAGAAACCCCACACTACACACGATCCACTGTGAGAAAACCCAGACTACACACTATCCACTGTGAGAGACCCCAGACTACACACGATCCACTGTGAGAGAACCCACAGTACACACGATTCACTGTGAGAAACCAAGACGACACACGGTCCATTGTGAGAAACCCTGGACTACACACGATCCACTGTGAGAAACCCCACAGTACACAGGATCCACTGTGAGAAACCACACAGTACACACAATACACAGTGAGAAACCCCAGACTACACACGATCCACTGTGAGAAACCCCACAGAACACACGATACACAGTGAGAAACCCCAGACTACACACGATCCACTGTGAGAAACCGCACACTACACACGATCATCTGTGAGAAACCCCAGACTACACACGATCCACTGTGAGAAACCCCACAGTACACACGATACATAGTGAGAAACCCCAGACTACACACGATCCACTGTGAGAAACCGCACACTACACACAATCCACTGTGAGAAACCCCACACTACACACGATCCACTGTGAGAAACCCGACAGTACACACAATCCACTGTGAGAGACCCCAGACTACACACGATCCACTGTGAGAAACCCCACAGTACACACGATCCACTGTGAGAAACCCGACAGTACACACGATCCACAGTGAGAAACCCCAGACTACACACGATCCACTGTGAGAAACCCCACAGTACACACGATACACAGTGAGAAACACCAGACTACACACGATCCACTGTGAGAAACCGCACACTACACACGATCATCTGTGAGAAACCCCACACTACACACGATCCACTGTGAGAAACCCCAGACTACACATGATCCACTGTGAGAAACCCCACAGTACACACAATCCACTGTGAGAAACCCCACACTACACACGATCCACTGTGAGAGACCCCAGACTACACACGATCCACTGTGAGAAACCCGACACTACACACGCTCAACTGTGAGAAACCCCACAGTACAAACGATCCACTGTGAGAAACCCCAGACTACACACGATCCACTGTGAGAAACCCCACAGTACACACGATCCACTGTGAGAAACCCCAGACTAAACACGATCCACTGTGAGAAACCCCACAGTACACACAATCCACTGTGAGAAACCCCACACTACACACGATCCACTGTGAGAAACCCCAGTCTACACATGATCCACTGTGAGAAACCCCACACTGCACGCGATCCACTGTGAGAAATCACACAGTACACACGATCCACTGTGAGAAACCCCAGTCTACACACAATCCACTGGGAGAAACCGCAGTCTACACACGATCCACTGTCTGAAATCCCAGTCTACACATGATCCACTGTGAGAAACCCCAGACTACACACGATCCACTGTCTGAAATCCCAGTCTACACACGATCCACTGTGAGAAACCCCAGACTACACACGATCCACTGTGAGAAACCACACAGTACACACAATCCACTGTGAGAAATACCACACTACACACGATCCACTGTGAGATACCCCAGACTACACACGATCCACTGTGAGAAACCCCAGTCTACACATGATCCACAGTGAGAAACCCAACACAACACGCGATCCACTGTGAGAAACCCCACACTACACACGATCCACTGTGAGAAACCCCACAATACACAAGATCCACTGTGAGAAACCCCAGACTACACAGGATCCACTGTGAGAAACCCCAGACTACACACGATCAACTGTGAGAAACCCCAGACTAAACACGATCCACTGTGAGAAACCCCGGACTACACACGATCCACTGTGAGAAATCCCAGACTACACACGATCCACTGTGAGAAATCCCACACTACACACGATCCACTGTGAGAGACCCCACACTACACACGATCCACTGTGAGAAACCCCAGACTAAACACGATCCACTGTGAGAAACCCCAGACTACACACGATCCACTGTGAGAAACCTCCAGACTACACACGATCCACTGTGAGAAATCCCACACTACACACGATCCACTGTGAGAGACCCCACACTACACACGATCCACTGTGAGAAACCCCAGACTAAACACGATCCATTGTGAGAAACCCCAGACTACACACGATCCACTGGGAGAAACCCCAGACTACACACGATCCACTGTGAAAAATCCCACACTACACACGATCCACTGTGAGAGACCCCACACTACACACGATCCACTGTGAGAAACCCCAGACTAAACACGATCCACTGTGAGAAACCCCAGACTACACACGATCAAATGTGAAAGAACCCACAGTACACACGATCCACTTTGAGAGACCCCAGACTACACACGATCCACTGTGAGAAATCCCACACTACACACGATCCACTGTGAGAGACCCCACACTACACACGATCCACTGTGAGAAACCCCAGACTAAACACGATCCACTGTGAGAAACCCCAGACTACACACGATCCACTGTGACAAACCCCACACTACACACGATCCACTGTGAGAAACCCCACACTACACACGATCCACTGTGAGAGACCCCAGACTACACATGATCCACTGTGAGAGACCCCAGGCAACACACGATCCACTGTGAGAAACCCCAGACTACACACAATCCACTGTGAGAGACCCCACAGTACACAAGTTCTACTGTGTGAAACCCCAGTCTACACACATTCCACTGTGAGAAACCCCAGACTACACACGATCCACTGTGAGAGACCACAGGCTACACACGATCCACTGTGAGAAACCCCAGACTACACACAATCCACTGTGAGAGACCCCACAGTTCACACGTTCTACTGTGTGAAACCCCAGTCTACACACGATCCACTGTGAGAGACACCAGACTACACACGATCCACTGTGAGAAACCACAGACTACACACGATCCACAGTGAGAGACCCCAGACTACACACGATCCACAGTGAGAGACCCCAGACTACACACGATCCACTGTGAGATACCCCAGACTACACACGATCCACTGTGAGAGACCCCAGACTACACACGATCCACTGTGAGAGACCCCACAGTACACACGATCCACTGTGAGAGACCCCAGACTACACACGATGCACAGTGAGAAAACCCAGACTACACACGATCCACTGTGAGAAATCCAACACTACACACGATCCACTGTGAGAGACTCCAGACTACACACGATCCACTGTGAGAAACCCCAGTCTGCACACGATCCACTGTGAGAAACCGCACAGTACACAGGATCCACTGTGACAAACCCCACACTACACACGATCCACTGTGAGAAACACCAGACTACACACGATCCACTGTGAGAGACCACAGTCTACACACGATCTACAGTGAGAAACCCCAGTCTACACACGATCCACTGTGAATAACCCCAGACTACACACGATCCACTGTGAGAGACCCCAGACTACAAATGTTCCACTGTGAGAAACCTCACAGCACACACGATCCACTGTGAGAAAATCCACACTACACACGATCCACTGTGAGAAAACCCACACTACACACGATCCACTGTGAGAAACCCCACACTACACACGATCCACTGTGAGAAAACCCAGACTACACACTATCCACTGTGAGAGACCCCAGACTACACACGATCCACTGTGAGAGAACCCACAGTACACACGATTCACTGTGAGAAACCCCAGACGACACACGGTCCATTGTGAGAAACCCTGGACTACACACGATCCACTGTGAGAAACCGCACAGTACACACGATCCACTGTGAGAAACCACACAGTACACACGATCCACTGTGAGAAACCCCAGACTACACACGATCCACTGTGAGAAACCCCACAGTACACACGATACACAGTGAGAAACCCCAGACTACACACGATCCACTGTGAGAAACCCCAGACTACACACGATCCACTGTGAGAAACCCCACAGTACACACGATACACAGCGAGAAACCCCAGACTACACACGATCCACTGTGAGAAACCGCACACTACACACGATCATCTGTGAGAAACCCCAGACTACACACGATCCACTGTGAGAAACCCCACAGTACACACGATACATAGTGAGAGACCCCAGACTACACACGATCCACTGTGAGAAACCGCACACTACACACAATCCACTGTGAGAAACCCCACACTACACACGATCCACTGTGAGAAACCCGACAGTACACACAATCCACTGTGAGAGACCCCAGACTACACACGATCCACTGTGAGAAACCCCACAGTACACACGATCCACTGTGAGAAACCCGACAGTACACACTATCCACAGTGAGAAACCCCAGACTACACACGATCCACTGTGAGAAACCCCACAGTACACACGATACACAGTGAGAAACCCCAGACTACACACGATCCACTGTGAGAAACCGCACACGACACACGATCGTCTGTGAGAAACCCCACACTACACACGATCCACTGTGAGAAACCCCAGACTACACATGATCCACTGTGAGAAACCCCACAGTACACACAATCCACTGTGAGAAACCCCACACTACACACGATCCACTGTGAGAGACCGCAGACTACACACGATCCACTGTGAGAAACCCGACACTACACACGATCAACTGTGAGAAACCCCACAGTACACACGATCCACTGTGAGAAACCCCAGACTACACACGATCCACTGTGAGAAACCCCACAGTACACACGATCCACTGTGAGAAACCCCAGACTACACACGATCCACTGTGAGAAACCCCACAGTACACACAATCCACTGTGAGAAACCCCACACTACACACGATCCACTGTGAGAAACCCCAGTCTACACACGATCCACTGTGAGAAACCCCACACTGCACGCGATCCACTGTGAGAAATCACACAGTACACACGATCCACTGTGAGAAACCCCAGTCTACACATGATCCACTGTAAGAAACCACACAGTACACACGATCCACTGTCTGAAATCCCAGTCTACACATGATCCACTGTAAGAAACCACACAGTACACACGATCCACTGTGAGAAACCCCAGACTACACACGATCCACTGTGAGAAACCATACAGTACACACAATCCACTGTGAGAAATACCACACTACACACGATCCAGTGTGGGAAACCCCAGTCTGCACACGATCCACAGTGAGAGACCCCACACTACACACGATCCATTGTGAGAAACCACAGACTACACACGATCCACTGTGAGATACCCCAGACTACACACGATCCACTGTGAGAAACCCCAGACTACACATGATCCACAGTGAGAAACCCCACACAACACGCGATCCACTGTGAGAAACCCCACACTACACACGATCCACTGTGAGAAACCCCACAATACACACGATCCACTGTGAGAAACCCCAGACTACACAGGATCCACTGTGAGAAACCCCAGACTACACACGATCACCTGTGAGAAACCCCAGACTAAACACGATCCACTGTTGGAAACCCCAGACTACACATGATCCACTGTGAGAAATCCCAGACTACACACGATCCACTGTGAGAAATCCCACACTACACACGATCCACTGTGAGAGACCCCACACTACACACGATCCACTGTGAGAAACCCCAGACTAAAGACGATCCACTGTGAGAAACCCCAGACTACACACGATCCACTGTGAGAAACCTCCAGACTACACACGATCCACTGTGAGAAATCCCACACTACACACGATCCACTGTGAGAGACCCCACAGTACACACGATCCACTGTGAGAGACCCCACAGTACACACGATCCACTGTGAGAGACCCCAGACTACACACGATGCACAGTGAGAAAACCCAGACTACACACGATCCACTGTGAGAAACCCAACACTACACACGATCCACTGTGAGAGACTCCAGACTACACACGATCCACTGTGAGAAACACCAGACTACACACGATCCACTGTGAGAGACCACAGTCTACACACGATCTACTGTGAGAAACCCCAGTCTACACACGATCCACTGTGAATAACCCCAGACTACACACGATCCACTGTGAGAGACCCCAGACTACAAATGTTCCACTGTGAGAAACCTCACAGCACACACGATCCACTGTGAGAAAATCCACACTACACACGATCCACTGTGAGAAAACCCACACTACACACGATCCACTGTGAGAAACCCCACACTACACACGATCCACTGTGAGAAAACCCAGACTACACACTATCCACTGTGAGAGACCCCAGACTACACACGATCCACATTGAGAGAACCCACAGTACACACGATTCACTGTGAGAAACCCCAGACGACACACGGTCCATTGTGAGAAACCCTGGACTACACACGATCCACTGTGAGAAACCGCACAGTACACACAATACACAGTGAGAAACCCCAGACTACAAACAATCCACTGTGAGAAACCCCAGACTACACACGATCCACTGTGAGAAACCCCACAGTACACACGATACACAGTGAGAAACCCCAGACTACACACGATCCACTGTGAGAAACCGCACACTACACACGATCATCTGTGAGAAACCCCAGACTACACACGATCCACTGTGAGAAACCCCACAGTACACACGATACATAGTGAGAGACCCCAGACTACACACGATCCACTGTGAGAAACCGCACACTACACACAATCCACTGTGAGAAACCCCACACTACACACAATCCACTGTGAGAAACCCCACAGTACACACAATCCACTGTGAGAAACCCCAGACTACACACAATCCACTGTGAGAGACCCCAGACTACACACGATCCACTGTGAGAAACCCCACAGTACACACGATCCACTGTGAGAAACCCGACAGTACACACGATCCACAGTGAGAAACCCCAGACTACACACGATCCACTGTGAGAAACCCCACAGTACACACGATACACAGTGAGAAACCCCAGACTACACACGATCCACTGTGAGAAACCGCACACTACACACGATCATCTGTGAGAAACCCCACACTACACACGATCCACTGTGAGAAACCCCAGACTACACATGATCCACTGTGAGAAACCCCACAGTACACACAATCCACTGTGAGAAACCCCACACTACACACGATCCACTGTGAGAGACCGCAGACTACACACGATCCACTGTGAGAAACCCGACACTACACACGATCAACTGTGAGAAACCCCACAGTACACACGATCCACTGTGAGAAACCCCAGACTACACACGATCCACTGTGAGAAACCCCACAGTACACACGATCCACTGTGAGAAACCCCAGACTACACACGATCCACTGTGAGAAACCCCACAGTACACACAATCCACTGTGAGAAACCCCACACTACACACGATCCACTGTGAGAAACCCCAGTCTACACACGATCCACTGTGAGAAACCCCACACTGCACGCGATCCACTGTGAGAAATCACACAGTACACACGATCCACTGTGAGAAACCCCAGTCTACACACAATCCACTGGGAGAAACCGCAGTCTACACACGATCCACTGTCTGAAATCCCAGTCTACACATGATCCACTGTAAGAAACCACACAGTACACACGATCCACTGTGAGAAACCCCAGACTACACACGATCCACTGTGAGAAACCATACAGTACACACAATCCACTGTGAGAAATACCACACTACACACGATCCAGTGTGTGAAACCCCAGTCTGCACACGAACCACAGTGAGAGACCCCACACTACACACGATCCATTGTGAGAAACCACAGACTACACACGATCCACTGTGAGATACCCCAGACTACACACGATCAACTGTGAGAAACCCCAGACTACACATGATCCACAGTGAGAAACCCCACACAACACGCGATCCACTGTGAGAAACCCCACACTACACACGATCCACTGTGAGAAACCCCACAATACACACGATCCACTGTGAGAAACCCCAGACTACACAGGATCCACTGTGAGAAACCCCAGACTACACACGATCAACTGTGAGAAACCCCAGACTAAACACGATCCACTGTTGGAAACCCCAGACTACACACGATCCACTGTGAGAAATCCCAGACTACACACGATCCACTGTGAGAAATCCCACACTACACACGATCCACTGTGAGAGACCCGACACTACACACGATCCACTGTGAGAAACCCCAGACTAAAGACGATCCACAGTGAGAAACCCCAGACTACACACGATCCACTGTGAGAAACCTCCAGACTACACACGATCCACTGTGAGAAATCCCACACTACACACGATCCACTGTGAGAGACCCCACACTACACACGATCCACTGTGAGAAACCCCAGACTAAACACGACCCACTGTGAGAAACCCCAGACTACACACGATCCACTGTGAAAAACCCCAGACTACACACGATCCACTGTGACAAACCCCACACTACACACGATCCACTGTGAGAAACCCCACACTACACACGATCCAGTGTGAGAGGCCCCAGACTACACACGATCCACAGTGAGAGACCCCAGGCTACACACGATCCACTGTGAGAAACCCCAGACTACACACAATCCACTGTGAGAGACCCCACAGTACACACGTTCTACTGTGTGAAACCCCAGTCTACACACATTCCACTGTGAGAAACCCCAGACTACACACGATCCACTGTGAGAGACCACAGGCTACACACGATCCACTGTGAGAAACCCCAGACTACACACAATCAACTGTGAGAGACCCCACAGTTCACACGTTCTACAGTGTGAAACCCCAGTCTACACACGATCCACTGTGAGAGACACCAGACTACACACGATCCACTGTGAGAAACCCCAGACTACACACGATCCACAGTGAGAGACCCCAGACTACACACGATCCACAGTGAGAGACCCCATACTACACACGATCCACTGTGAGATACCCCAGACTACACACGATCCACTGTGAGAGACCCCAGACTACACACGATCCACTGTGAGAGACCCCACAGTACACACGATCCACTGTGAGAGACCCGACACTACACACGTTCTACTGTGTGAAACCCGAGACTACACACGATCGACTGTGAGAAACCCCAGACTACACACGATCCACTGTGAATAACCCCAGACTACACACGATCCACTGTGAGAAACCCCACAGTACACACGATCCACTGTGAGAAAACCCAGACTACACACGATCCAATGTGAGAGACCCCAGACTACACACGATCCACTGTGAGAGACCCCAGACTACACATGATCCACTGTGAGAAACCTGAGACTACACACGATGCACTGTGACAAACCCCACACTACACACGATCCACTGTGAGAAACCCCACACTACACACGATCCACTGTGAGAGACCCCAGACTACACACGATCCACTGTGAGAGACCCCAGGCTACACACGATCCACTGTGAGAAACCCCAGACTACACACAATCCACTGTGAGCGACCCCACAGTACACACGTTCTACTGTGTGAAACCCCAGTCTACACACATTCCACTGTGAGAAACCCCAGACTACACACGATCCACTGTGAGAGACCACAGGCTACACACGATCCACTGTGAGAAACCCCAGACTACACACAATCCACTGTGAGAGACCCCACAGTACACACGTTCTACTGTGTGAAACCCCAGTCTACACACGATCCACTGTGAGAGACCCCAGACTACACACGATCCACTGTGAGAAACCCCAGACTACACACGATCCACAGTGAGAGACCCCAGACTACACACGATCCACAGTGAGAGACGCCAGACTACACACGATCCACTGTGAGATACCCCAGACTACACACGATCTACTGTGAGAGACCCCAGACTACACACGATCCACTGTGAGAGACCCCACACTACACACGTTCTACTGTGTGAAACCCCAGACTACACACGATCGACTGTGAGAAACCCCAGACTACACACGATCCACTGTGAAAAACCCCAGACTACACACGATCCACTGTGAGAAACCCCACAGTACACACGATCCACTGTGAGAAAACCCAGACTACACACGATCCAATGTGACAGACCCCAGACTACACACGAACCACTGTGAGAGACCCCAGACTACACATGATCCACTGTGAGAAACCCGAGACTACACACGATGCGCTGTGAGAGACCCCACACTACACACGTTCTACTGTGTGAAACCCCAGACTACACGCGATCGACTGTGAGAAACCCCAGACTACACACGATCCACTGTGAGAAACACCACAGTACACACGATCCACTGTGAGAAAACCCAGACAACACACGATCCACTGTGAGAAACCCCACACTACACACGATCCACTGTGAGAAAACCCAGACTACACACGATCCACTGTGAGAAACCCCACACTACACACGATCCACTGTGAGAGACTCCAGACTACACACGATCCACTGTGAGAAACCCCACACTACACACGATCCACTGTGAGAGACCCCAGACTACACACGATGCACAGTGAGAAAACCCAGACTACACACGATCCACTGTGAGAAACCCAACACTACACACGATCCACTGTGAGAGACTCCAGACTACACACGATCCACTGTGAGAAACCCCACAGTACACACGATCCAGTGTGAGAAACCCCACACTACACACGATCCACTGTGAGAAACCCCAGTCTGCACACGATCCACTGTGAGAAACCGCACAGTACACAGGATCCACTGTGACAAACCCCACACTACACACGATCCACTGTGAGAAACACCAGACTACACACGATCCACTCTGAGAGACGCCAGTCTACACCCGATCCACTGTGAGAAACCCCAGTCTACACACGATCCACTGTGAAAAACAAGAGACTACACACGATCCACTGTGAGAAAACTCAGACTTCACACGATCCACTGTGAGAGACCCCAGACTACAAATGTTCCACTGTGAGAAACCTCACAGCACATACGATACACAGTGAGAAACCCCAGACTACACACGATCCACTGTGAGAAACCGCACACTAGACACAATCATCTGTGAGAAACCCCAGACTACACACGATCCACTGTGAGAAACCCCACAGTACACACAATACATAGTGAGAAAACCCAGACTACACACGATCCACTGTGAGAAACCGCACACTACACACAATCCACTGTGAGAAACCCCACACTACACACGATCCACTGTGAGAAACCCGACAGTACACACGATCCACTGTGAGAGACCCCAGACTACACACGATCCACTGTGAGAAACCCGACAGTACACACGATCCTCAGTGAGAAACCCCAGACTACACACGATCCACTGTGAGAGACCCCAGACAACACACGATCCACTGTGAGAGACCCCAGGCAACACACGATCCACTGTGAGAAACCCCAGACTACACACAATCCACTGTGAGAGACCCCACAGTACACACGTTCTACTGTGTGAAACCCCAGTCTACACACATTCCACTGTGAGAAACCCCAGACTACACACGATCCACTGTGAGAGACCACAGGCTACACACGATCCACTGTGAGAAACCCCAGACTACACACAATCCACTGTGAGAGACCCCACAGTACACACGTTCTACTGTGTGAAACCCCAGTCTACACACGATCCACTGTGAGAGACCCCAGACTACACACGATCCACTGTGAAAAACCCAGGACTACACACGATCCACAGTGAGAGACCCCAGACTACACACGATCCACAGTGAGAGACGCCAGACTACACACGATCCACTGTGAGATACCCCAGACTACACACGATCTACTGTGAGAGACCCCAGACTACACACGATCCACTGTGAGAGACCCCACACTACACACGTTCTACTGTGTGAAACCCCAGACTACACACGATCGACTGTGAGAAACCCCAGACAACACACGATCCACTGTGAAAAACCCCAGACTACACACGATCCACTGTGAGAAACCCCACAGTACACACCATCCACTGTGAGAAAACCCAGACTACACACGATCCAATGTGACAGACCCCAGACTACACACGATCCACTGTGAGAGACCCCAGACTACACATGATCCACTGTGAGAAACCCGAGACTACACACGATGCGCTGTGAGAGACCCCACACTACACACGTTCTACTGTGTGAAACCCCAGACTACACACGATCGACTGTGCGAAACCCCACAGTACACACGATCCACTGAGAAAACCCAGACAACACACGATCCACTGTGAGAAACCCCACACTACACACGATCTACTGTGAGAAACCCCAGACTACACACGATCCACTGTGAGAAACCGCACACTACACACAATCATCTGTGAGAAACCCCAGACTACACACGATCCACTGTGAGAAACCCCACAGTACACACAATACATAGTGAGAAAACCCAGACTACACACGATCCACTGTGAGAAACCGCACACTACACACAATCCACTGTGAGAAACCCCACACTACACACGATCCACTGTGAGAAACCCGACAGTACACACGATCCACTGTGAGAGACCCCAGACTACACACGATCCACTGTGAGAAACCCGACAGTACACACGATCCTCAGTGAGAAACCCCAGACTACACACGATCCACTGTGAGAGACCCCAGACTACACACGATCCATTGTGAGAGACCCCAGGCAACACACGATCCACTGTGAGAAACCCCAGACTACACACAATCCACTGTGAGAGACCCCACAGTACACACGTTCTACTGTGTGAAACCCCAGTCTACACACATTCCACTGTGAGAAACCCCAGACTACACACGATCCACTGTGAGAGACCACAGGCTACACACGATCCACTGTGAGAAACCCCAGACTACACACAATCCACTGTGAGAGACCCCACAGTACACACGTTCTACTGTGTGAAACCCCAGTCTACACACGATCCACTGTGAGAGACCCCAGACTACACACGATCCACTGTGAGAAACCCAGGACTACACACGATCCACAGTGAGAGACCCCAGACTACACACGATCCACAGTGAGAGACGCCAGACTACACACGATCCACTGTGAGATACCCCAGACTACACACGATCTACTGTGAGAGACCCCAGACTACACACGATCCACTGTGAGAGACCCCACACTACACACGTTCTACTGTGTGAAACCCCAGACTACACACGATCGACTGTGAGAAACCCCAGACAACACACGATCCACTGTGAAAAACCCCAGACTACACACGATCCACTGTGAGAAACCCCACAGTACACACGATCCACTGTGAGAAAACCCAGACTACACACGATCCAATGTGACAGACCCCAGACTACACACGATCCACTGTGAGAGACCCCAGACTACACATGATCCACTGTGAGAAACCCGAGACTACACACGATGCGCTGTGAGAGACCCCACACTACACACGTTCTACTGTGTGAAACCCCAGACTACACACGATCGACTGTGAGAAACCCCAGACTACACACGATCCACTGTGAGAAACCCCACAGTACACACGATCCACTGAGAAAACCCAGACAACACACGATCCACTGTGAGAAACCCCACACTACACACGATCCACTGTGAGAAAACCCAGACTACACACGATCCACTGTGAGAAACCCCACACTACTCACGATCCACTGTGAGAGACTCCAGACTACACACGATCCACTGTGAGAAACCCCACACTACACACGATCCACTGTGAGAGACCCCAGACTACACACGATGCACAGTGAGAAAACCCAGACTACACACGATCCACTGTGAGAAACCCAACACTACACACGATCCACTGTGAGAGACTCCAGACTACACACGATCCACTGTGAGAAACCCCACAGTACACACGATCCAGTGTGAGAAACCCCACACTACACACGATCCACTGTGAGAAACACCAGACTACACACGATCCACTGTGAGAGACGCCAGTCTACACACGATCCACTGTGAGAAACCCCAGTCTACACACGATCCACTGTGAAAAACACGAGACTACACACGATCCACTGTGAGAAAACTCAGACTTCACACGATCCACTGTGAGAAACCCCAGACTACAAATGTTCCACTGTGAGAAACCTCACAGCACACACGATCCACTGTGAGAAAATCCACACTACACAAGATCCACTGTGAGAAAACCCACACTACACACGATCCACTGTGAGAAACCCCACACTGCACACGATCCACTGTGAGAAAACCCAGACTACACACTATCCACTGTGAGAGACCCCAGACTACACACGATCCACTGTGAGAGAACCCACAGTACACACGATTCACTGTGAGAGAACCCACAGTACACACGATTCACTGTGAGAAACCCCAGACGACACACGGTCCATTGTGAGAAACCCCGGACTACGCATGATCCACTGTGAGAAACCCCACAGTACACATGATCCACTGTGAGAAACCACACAGTACACACAATACACAGCGAGAAATCCCAGACTACAAACAATCCACTGTGAGAAACCCCAGACTACACACGATCCACTGTGAGAAACCACACAGTACACACAATACACAGTGAGAAACCCCAGACTACAAACAATCCACTGTGAGAAACCCCAGACTACACACGATCCACTGTGAGAAACCCCACAGTACATACGATACACAGTGAGAAACCCCAGACTACCCACGATCCACTGTGAGAAACCACACACTACACACGATCATCTGTGAGAAACCCCAGACTACACACGATCCACTGTGAGAAACCCCACAGTACACACGATACATAGTGAGAAAACCCAGACTACACACGATCCACTGTGAGAAACCGCACACTACACACAATCCACTGTGAGAAACCCCACACTACACACGATCCACTGTGAGAAACCCGACAGTACACACGATCCACTGTGAGAGACCCCAGACTACACACGATCCACTGTGAGAAACCCGACAGTACACACGATCCTCAGTGAGAAACCCCAGACTACACACGATCCACTGTGAGAAACCCCACAGTACACACGATACACAGTGAGAAACCCCACAATACACACGATCCACTGTGAGAAACCCCAGACTACACAGGATCCACTGTGAGAAACCCCACAATACACACGATCCACTGTTAGAAACCCCAGACTACACACGATCCACTGTGAGAAACCGCACACTACACACGATCATCTGTGAGAAACCCCACACTACACACGATCTACTGTGAGAAACCCCAGACTACACATGATCCACTGTGAGAAACACCACAGTACACACAATCCACTGTGAGAAACCCCACACTACACACGATCCACTGTGAGAAACCCCAGTCTACACACGATCCACTGTGAGAGACCCCAGACTACACACGATCCACTGTGAGAAACCCCAGACTACACACGATCCAAAGTGAGAGACCCCAGACTACACACGATCCACAGTGAGAGACGCCAGACTACACACGATCCAATGTGAGATACCCCAGACTACACACGATCCACTGTGAGAGACCCCAGACTACACACGATCCACTGTGAGAGACCCCACACTACACACGTTCTACTGTGTGAAACCCCAGACTACACACGATCGACTGTGAGAAACCCCAGACTACACACGATCCACAGTGAAAAACACCAGACTACACACGATCCACTGTGAGAAACCCCACAGTACACACGATCCACTGTGAGAAAACCCAGACTACACACGATCCAATGTGACAGACCCCAGACTACACACGATCCACTGTGAGAGACCCCAGACCACACATGATCCACTGTGAGAAACCCGAGACTACACACGATGCACTGTGAATGACCCCACACTACACACGTTCTACTGTGTGAAACCCCAGACTACACACGATCGACTGTGAGAAACCCCAGACTACACACGATCCACTGTGAGAAACACCACAGTACACACGATCCACTGTGAGAAAACCCAGACAACACACGATCCACTGTGAGAAACCCCACACTACACACGATCCACTGTGAGAAAACCCAGACTACACACGATCCACTCTGAGAGACCCCAGTCTACACACGATCCACTGTGAGAAACCCCAGTCTACACACGATCCACTGTGAAAAACACGAGACTACACACGATCCACTGTGAGAAAACTCAGACTTCACACGATCCACTGTGAGAGACCCCAGACTACAAATGTTCCACTGTGAGAAACCTCACAGCACACACGATCCACTGTGAGAAAATCCACACTACACACGATCCACTGTGAGAAACCCCAGACTACACACGATCCACTGTGAGAGACCCCACACTACACACGATCCACTGTGAGAAACCCCACACTGCACACGATCCACTGTGAGAAACCCCACACTGCACACGATCCACTGTGAGAAAACCCAGACTACACACAATCCACTGTGAGAGACCCCAGACTACACACGATCCACTGTGAGAAAACCCAGACTACACACTATCCACTGTGAGAGACCCCAGACTACACACGATCCACTGTGAGAGAACCCACAGTACACGCGATTCACTGTGAGAAACCCCAGACGACACACGGTCCATTGTGAGAAACCCCGGACTACGCATGATCCACTGTGAGAAACCCCACAGTACACACGATCCACTGTGAGAAACCACACAGTACACACAATACACAGCGAGAAATCCCAGACTACAAACAATCCACTGTGAGAAACCCCAGACTACACACGATCCACTGTGAGAAACCCCACAGTACATACGATACACAGTGAGAAACCCCAGACTACCCACGATCCACTGTGAGAAACCACACACTACACACGATCATCTGTGAGAAACCCCAGACTACACACGATCCACTGTGAGAAACCCCACAGTACACACGATACACAGTGAGAAACCCCAGACTACACACGATACATAGTGAGAAAACCCAGACTACACACGATCCACTGTGAGAAACCGCACACTACACACAATCCACTGTGAGAAACCCCACACTACACACGATCCACTGTGAGAAACCCGACAGTACACACGATCCACTGTGAGAGACCCCAGACTACACACGATCCACTGTGAGAAACCCGACAGTACACACGATCCTCAGTGAGAAACCCCAGACTACACACGATCCACTGTGAGAAACCCCACAGTACACACGATACACAGTGAGAAACCCCACAATACACACGATCCACTGTGAGAAACCCCAGACTACACAGGATCCACTGTGAGAAACCCCACAATACACACGATCCACTGTTAGAAACCCCAGACTACACACGATCCACTGTGAGAAACCGCACACTACACACGATCATCTGTGAGAAACCCCACACTACACACGATCTACTGTGAGAAACCCCAGACTACACATGATCCACTGTGAGAAACACCACAGTACACACAATCCACTGTGAGAAACCCCACACTACACACGATCCACTGTGAGAAACCCCAGTCTACACACGATCCACTGTGAGAGACCCCAGACTACACACGATCCACTGTGAGAAACCCCAGACTACACACGATCCAAAGTGAGAGACCCCAGACTACACACGATCCACAGTGAGAGACGCCAGACTACACACGATCCACTGTGAGATACCCCAGACTACACACGATCCACTGTGAGAGACCCCAGACTACACACGATCCACTGTGAGAGACTCCACACTACACACGTTCTACTGTGTGAAACCCCAGACTACACACGATCGACTGTGAGAAACCCCAGACTACACACGATCCACAGTGAAAAACACCAGACTACACACGATCCACTGTGAGAAACCCCACAGTACACACGATCCACTGTGAGAAAACCCAGACTACACACGATCCAATGTGACAGACCCCAGACTACACACGATCCACTGTGAGAGACCCCAGACCACACATGATCCACTGTGAGAAACCCGAGACTACACACGATGCACTGTGAGAGACCCCACACTACACACGTTCTACTGTGTGAAACCCCAGACTACACACGATCGACTGTGAGAAACCCCACACTACACACGATCCACTGTGAGAAAACCCAGACTACACACGATCCACTCTGAGAGACCCCAGTCTACACACGATCCACTGTGAGAAACCCCAGTCTACACACGATCCACTGTGAAAAACACGAGACTACACACGATCCACTGTGAGAAAACTCAGACTTCACACGATCCACTGTGAGAGACCCCAGACTACAAATGTTCCACTGTGAGAAACCTCACAGCACACACGATCCACTGTGAGAAAATCCACACTACACACGATCCACTGTGAGAGACCCCACACTACACACGATCCACTGTGAGAAACCCCACACTGCACACGATCCACTGTGAGAAACCCCACACTGCACACGATCCACTGTGAGAAAACCCAGACTACACACAATCCACTGTGAGAGACCCCAGACTACACACGATCCACTGTGAGAGAACCCACAGTACACACGATTCACTGTGAGAAACCCCAGACGACACACGGTCCATTCTGAGAAACCCCGGACTACACACGATCCACTGTGAGAAACCCCACAGTACACACGATCCACTGTGAGAAACCCCACAGTACACACGATCCACTGTGAGAAACCCAACAGTACACACAATACACAGTGAGAAATCCCAGACTACAAACAATCCACTGTGAGAAACCCCAGACTACACACGATCCACTGTGAGAAACCCCACAGTACATACGATACACAGTGAGAAACCCCAGACTACACACGATCCACTGTGAGAAACCGTACACTACACACGATCATCTGTGAGAAACC
This sequence comes from Hypanus sabinus, assembly GCF_030144855.1. NCBI lineage: Eukaryota > Metazoa > Chordata > Chondrichthyes > Myliobatiformes > Dasyatidae > Hypanus > Hypanus sabinus. The sequence goes on along the minus strand of NC_082716.1, from coordinate 102,540,504 downwards.
CCAGACTACACACGATCCACTGTGAGAAACCCCACAGTACACACGATACATAGTGAGAAAACCCAGACTACACACGATCCACTGTGAGAAACCGCACACTACACACAATCCACTGTGAGAAACCCCACACTACACACGATCCACTGTGAGAAACCCGACAGTACACACGATCCACTGTGAGAGACCCCAGACTACACACGATCCACTGTGAGAAACCCGACAGTACACACGATCCTCAGTGAGAAACCCCAGACTACACACGATCCACTGTGAGAAACCCCACAGTACACAAGATACACAGTGAGAAACCCCACAATACACACGATCCACTGTGACAAACCCCAGACTACACAGGATCCACTGTGAGAAACCCCACAATACACACAATCCACTGTTAGAAACCCCAGACTACACACGATCCACTGTGAGAAACCGCACACTACACACGATCATCTGTGAGAAACCCCACACTACACACGATCCACTGTGAGAAACCCCAGACTACACATGATCCACTGTGAGAAACACCACAGTACACACAATCCACTGTGAGAAACCCCACACTACAAACGATCCACTGTGAGAAACCCCAGTCTACACACGATCCACTGTGAGAGACCCCAGACTACACACGATCCACTGTGAGAAACCCCAGACTACACACGATCCACAGTGAGAGACCCCAGACTACACACGATCCACAGTGAGAGACGCCAGACTACACACGATCCACTGTGAGATACCCCAGACTACACACGATGCACTGTGAGAGACCCCAGACTACACACGATCCACTGTGAGAGACCCCACACTACACACGTTCTACTGTGTGAAACCCCAGACTACACACGATCGACTGTGAGAAACCCCAGACTACACACGATCCACAGTGAAAAACACCAGACTACACACGATCCACTGTGAGAAACCCCACAGTACACACGATCCACTGTGAGAACACCCAGACTACACACGATCCAATGTGACAGACCCCAGACTACACACGATCCACTGTGAGAGACCCCAGACCACACATGATCCACTGTGAGAAACCCGAGACTACACACGATGCACTGTGAGAGACCCCACACTACACACGTTCTACTGTGTGAAACCCCAGACTACACACGATCGACTGTGAGAAACCCCAGACTACACACGATCCACTGTGAGAAACACCACAGTACACACGATCCACTGTGAGAAAACCCAGACAACACACGATCCACTGTGAGAAACCCCACACTACACACGATCCACTGTGAGAAAACCCAGACTACACACGATCCACTGTGAGAGACCCCAGTCTACACACGATCCACTGTGAGAAACCCCAGTCTACACACGATCCACTGTGAAAAACACGAGACTACACACGATCCACTGTGAGAAAACTCAGACTTCACACGATCCACTGTGAGAGACCCCAGACTACAAATGTTCCACTGTGAGAAACCTCACAGCACACACGATCCACTGTGAGAAAATCCACACTACAAACGATCCACTGTGAGAAACCCCACACTACACACGATCCACTGTGAGAAAACCCAGACTACACACGATCCACTGTGAGAGACCCCAGTCTACACACGATCCACTGTGAGAAACCCCAGTCTACACACGATCCACTGTGAAAAACACGAGACTACACACGATCCACTGTGAGAAACCCCAGTCTACACACGATCCATTGTGAGAGACCCCAGACTACACACGATCCACTGTGAGAAACCACAGACTACACACGATCCACAGTGAGAGACCCCAGACTACACACGATCCACAGTGAGAGACGCCAGACTACACACGATCCACTGTGAGATACCCCAGACTACACACGATGCACTGTGAGAGACCCCAGACTACACACGATCCACTGTGAGAGACCCCACACTACACACGTTCTACTGTGTGAAACCCCAGACTACACACGATCGACTGTGAGAAACCCCAGACTACACACGATCCACAGTGAAAAACACCAGACTACACACGATCCACTGTGAGAAACCCCACAGTACACACGATCCACTGTGAGAACACCCAGACTACACACGATCCAATGTGACAGACCCCAGACTACACACGATCCACTGTGAGAGACCCCAGACCACACATGATCCACTGTGAGAAACCCGAGACTACACACGATCCACTGTGAGAAACACCACAGTACACACGATCCACTGTGAGAAAACCCAGACAACACACGATCCACTGTGAGAAACACCACACTACACACGATCCACTGTGAGAAAACCCAGACTACACACGATCCACTGTGAGAGACCCCAGTCTACACACGATCCACTGTGAGAAACCCCAGTCTACACACGATCCACTGTGAAAAACACGAGACTACACACGATCCACTGTGAGAAAACTCAGACTTCACACGATCCACTGTGAGAGACCCCAGACTACAAATGTTCCACTGTGAGAAACCTCACAGCACACACGATCCACTGTGAGAAAATCCACACTACACACGATCCACTGTGAGAAAACCCACACTACACACGATCCACTGTGAGAAACCCCACACTGCACACGATCCACTGTGAGAAAACCCAGACTACACACTATCCACTGTGAGAGACCCCAGACTACACACGATCCACTGTGAGAGAACCCACAGTACACACGATTCACTGTGAGAAACCCCAGACGACACACGGTCCATTCTGAGAAACCCCGGACTACACACGATCCACTGTGAGAAACCCCACAGTACACACGATCCACTGTGAGAAACCACACAGTACACACAATACACAGTGAGAAATCCCAGACTACAAACAATCCACTGTGAGAAACCCCAGACTACACACGATCCACTGTGAGAAACCCCACAGTACATACGATACACAGTGAGAAACCCCAGACTACACACGATCCACTGTGAGAAACCGCACACTACACACGATCATCTGTGAGAAACCCCAGACTACACACGATCCACTGTGAGAAACCCCACAGTACACACGATACATAGTGAGAAAACCCAGACTACACACGATCCACTGTGAGAAACCGCACAGTACACACGATACATAGTGAGAAAACCCAGACTACACACGATCCACTGTGAGAAACCCCACAGTACACACGATACATAGTGAGAAAACCCAGACTACACACGATCCACTGTGAGAAACCCCACAGTACACACGATACATAGTGAGAAAACCCAGACTACACACAATCCACTGTGAGAAACCCCACACTACACACGATCCACTGTGAGAAACCCGACAGTATACACGATCCACTGTGAGAGACCCCAGACTACACACGATCCACTGTGAGAAACACGACAGTACACACGATCCTCAGTGAGAAACCCCAGACTACACACGATCCACTGTGAGAAACCCCACAGTACACACGATACACAGTGAGAAACCCCAGACTACACACGATCCACTGTGAGAAACCGCACACTACACACGATCATCTGTGAGAAACCCCACACTACACACGATCCACTGTGAGAAACCCCAGACTATACATGATCCACTGTGAGAAACACCACAGTACACACAATCCACTGTGAGAAACCCCACACTACCTACGATCCACTGTGAGAGACCCCAGACTACACACGATCCAATGTGAGAAACCCGACACTACACACGATCAACTGTGAGAAACCCCACAGTACACACGATCCACTGTGAGAAACCCCAGACCACACACGATCCACTGTGAGAAACCCCACAGTACACACAATCCACTGTCTGAAACCCCAGTCTACACATGATCCACTGTGAGAAACCCCGGACTACATACGATCCACTGTCTGAAACCCCAGTCTACACATGATCCACTGTGAGAAAACACGGAATACACACGATGCACTGTGAGAAACCCCACAGTACACACGATCCACTGTGAGAGACCCTAGAATACACACGATCAACTGTGAGAAAACCCAGACTACACACGATCCACTGTGAGAAATACCATACAACACACGATCCACTGTGAGAGACCCCAGGCTACACACGATCCACTGTGAGAAACCTCAGACTACACACGATCCACTGTGAGAAACCCCAGACTACACATGATCCACTGTGAGAAAACCCACTCTACACACGATCCACTGTGAGAAACCCCAGACTACAGACGATCCACTGTGAGAGACCCCACACTACACACGATCCACTCTGAGAAACCCCAGACAACACACGATCCACTGTGAGAAACCCCAGTCTAAACAAGATGCACTGTGAGAGACCCCAGACTACACACGACCCATTGTGTGAAACCAGAGTCTACACATGATCCACTGTGAGAAACCCCAGACTACACACGATCCACTGTGAGAAATACCACACTACACACGATCCACTGTGAGAAATACCACACTACACATGATCCACTGTGAGAAATACCACACTACAGACGATCCACGGTGACAGACCCCAGGCTACACACGATCCACTGTGAGAGACCCCACAGTACACACGTTCTACTGTGTGAAACCCCAGTCTACACACAATCCACTGTGAGAAACCCCAGACTACACACGATCCACTGTGAGAGACCCCAGGCTACACACGATCCACTGTGAGAAAACCCAGACTACACACAATCCACTGTGAGAGACCCCACAGTACACACGTTCTACTGTGTGAAACCCCAGTCTACACACGATCCACTGTGAAAAACCCCAGACTACACACGATCCACTGTGAGAGACCCCAGACTACAAATGTTCCACTGTGAGAAACCTCACAGCACACACGATCCACTGTGAGAAAATCCACACTACACACGATCCACTGTGAGAAAACCCACACTACACACGATCCACTGTGAGAAACCCCACACTACACACGATCTACTGTGAGAAAACCCAGACTACACACTATCCACTGTGAGAAACCCCAGACTACACACTATCCACTGTGAGAGACCCCAGACTACACACGATCCACTGTGAGAAATACCACACTACACACGATCCACTGTGAGATTCCCCAGGCTACACATGATCCACTGTGAGAAACCCCAGACTACACATGATCCACTGTGAGAAACCCCACACTACACACGATCCACTGTGGGAAACCCCAGACTATACACGATCCACAGTGAGAGACCCCACACTACACACGATCCATTGTGAGAAACCCCAGACTACACACGATCCACTGTGAGCAACCCCAGACTACACACGATCCACTGTCTGAAACCCCAGTCTACACATGATCCACTGTGAGAAACCCCACACTACACACGAAACACAGTGAGAAACCGCACAGTACACAGGAACCACTGTGACAAACCCCACACTACACAGGATCCACTGTGAGAAACACAAGACTACAGACGATCCGCTGTGAGAGACCCCACAGTACACACGATCCACTGTGAGAAATACCACACTACACACGAGCCACTGTGAGAGACCCCAGACTACACACGATCCACTGTGAGAGACCCCAGGCTACAGACGATCCACTGTGAGAAACCCCAGACTACACACAATCCACTGTGAGAGACCCCACAGTACACACGTTCTACTGTGTGAAACCCCAGTCTACACACAATCCACTGGGAGAAACCGCAGTCTACACACGATCCACTGTCTGAAATCCCAGTCTACACATGATCCACTGTGAGAAACCACACAGTACACTCGATCCACTGTGAGAAACCGCAGACTACACACGATCCACTGTGAGAAACCCCACAGTACACACAATCCACTGTGAGAAATACCACACTACACACGATCCACTGTGAGAAACCCCAGACTACACACGATCCACTGTGGGAAACCCCAGACTATACACGATCCACAGTGAGAGACCCCACACTACACACGATCCATTGTGAGAAACCCCAGACTACACACGATCCACTGTGAGATACCCCAGACTACACACGATCTACTGTGAGAAACCCCAGTCTACACATGATCCACAGTGAGAAACCCCACACAACACGCGATCCACTGTGAGAAACCCCACACTACACACGTTCCACTCTGAGAAACACCAGACTACACACGATCCACTGTGAGAGACGCCAGACTACACACGATCCACTGTGAGATTCCCCAGTCTACACATGATCCACTGTGAGAAACCCCAGACTACACACGATCCACTGTGAGAAACCCCACACTACACACGATCCACTGTGGGAAACCCCAGACTATACACGATCCACAGTGAGAGACCCCACACTACACACGATCCATTGTGAGAAACCCCAGACTACACACGATCCACAGTGAGATACCCCAGACTACACACGATCCACTGTGAGAAACCCCAGTCTACACATGATCCACAGTGAGAAACCACACACAACACGCGATCCACTGTGAGAAATACCACACTACACACGATCCACTGTGAGATTCCCCAGGCTACACATGATCCACTGTGAGAAACCCCAGACTACACATGATCCACTGTGAGAAACCCCACACTACACACGATCCACTGTGGGAAACCCCAGACTATACACGATCCACAGTGAGAGACCCCACACTACACACGATCCATTGTGAGAAACCCCAGACTACACACGTTCCACTGTGAGAAACACCAGACTACACACGATCCACTGTGAGATACGCAAGACTACGCACGATCCACTGTGATAAACACCAGACTACACACGATCCACTGTGAGAGACGCCACACTAAACACGATCCACTGTGAGAAACACCAGACTACACACGATCCACTGTGAGAGACGCCACACTACACACGATCCACTGTGAGATACCCCAGACTACACCCGATCCACTGTGAGAAACCCCAGTCTACACATGATCCACAGTGAGAAACCCCACACAACACGCGATCCACTGTGAGAAACCCCATACTACACACGATCCATTGTGAGAAACACCAGACTACACACGATCCACTGTGAGAAACCCCAAACTACACACGATCCACTGTGAGAAACCCCACACTACACACGATCCACTGTGGGAAACCCCAGACTATACACGATCCACTGTGAGAGACCCCACACTACACACGATCCATTGTGAGAAATACCACACTACAGACGATCCACGGTGACAGACCCCAGGCTACACACGATCCACTGTGAGAGACCCCACAGTACACACGTTCTACTGTGTGAAACCCCAGTCTACACACAATCCACTGTGAGAAACCCCAGACTACACACGATCCACTGTGAGAGACCCCAGGCTACACACGATCCACTGTGAGAAAACCCAGACTACACACAATCCACTGTGAGAGACCCCACAGTACACACGTTCTACTGTGTGAAACCCCAGTCTACACACGATCCACTGTGAAAAACCCCAGACTACACACGATCCACTGTGAGAGACCCCAGACTACAAATGTTCCACTGTGAGAAACCTCACAGCACACACGATCCACTGTGAGAAAACCCACACTACACACGATCCACTGTGAGAAACCCCACACTACACACGATCTACTGTGAGAAAACCCAGACTACACACTATCCACTGTGAGAAACCCCAGACTACACACTATCCACTGTGAGAAACCCCACACTACACACGATCCACTGTGGGAAACCCCAGACTATACACGATCCACAGTGAGAGACCCCACACTACACACGATCCATTGTGAGAAACCCCAGACTACACACGTTCCACTGTGAGAAACACCAGACTACACACGATCCACTGTGAGATACGCAAGACTACGCACGATCCACTGTGATAAACACCAGACTACACACGATCCACTGTGAAAGACGCCACACTACACACGATCCACTGTGAGAAACACCAGACTACGCACGATCCACTGTGAGAGACGCCACACTACACACGATCCACTGTGAGATACCCCAGACTACACCCGATCCACTGTGAGAAACCCCAGTCTACACATGATCCACAGTGAGAAACCCCACACAACACGCGATCCACTGTGAGAAACCCCATACTACACACGATCCACTGTGAGAAACCCCACACTACACATGATCCACTGTGAGAAACCCCACACTACACACGATCCACTGTGGGAAACCCCAGACTATACACGATCCACAGTGAGAGACCCCACACTACACACGATCCATTGTGAGAAACCCCAGACTACACACGTTCCACTGTGAGAAACACCAGACTACACACGATCCACTGTGAGATACGCAAGACTACGCACGATCCACTGTGATAAACACCAGACTACACACGATCCACTGTGAGAGACGCCACACTACACACGATCCACTGTGAGAAACACCAGACTACACACGATCCACTGTGAGAGACGCCACACTACACACGATCCACTGTGAGATACCCCAGACTACACCCGATCCACTGTGAGAAACCCCAGTCTACACATGATCCACAGTGAGAAACCCCACACAACACGCGATCCACTGTGAGAAACCCCATACTACACACGATCCATTGTGAGAAACACCAGACTACACACGATCCACTGTGAGAAACCCCACACTACACACGATCCACTGTGAGATACGCAAGACTACGCACGATCCACTGTGATAAACACCAGACTACACACGATCCACTGTGAGAGACGCCACACTACACACGATCCACTGTGAGAAACACCAGACTACACACGATCCACTGTGAGAGACGCCACACTACACACGATCCACTGTGAGATACCCCAGACTACACCCGATCCACTGTGAGAAACCCCAGTCTACACATGATCCACAGTGAGAAACCCCACACAACACGCGATCCACTGTGAGAAACCCCATACTACACACGATCCATTGTGAGAAACACCAGACTACACACGATCCACTGTGAGAAACCCCACACTACACACGATCCACTGTGAGAAACCCCACACTACACACGATCCACTGTGGGAAACCCCAGACTATACACGATCCACTGTGAGAGACCCCACACTACACACGATCCATTGTGAGAAATACCACACTACAGACGATCCACGGTGACAGACCCCAGGCTACACACGATCCACTGTGAGAGACCCCACACTACACACGATCCATTGTGAGAAATACCACACTACAGACGATCCACGGTGACAGACCCCAGGCTACACACGATCCACTGTGAGAGACCCCACAGTACACACGTTCTACTGTGTGAAACCCCAGTCTACACACAATCCACTGTGAGAAACCCCAGACTACACACGATCCACTGTGAGAGACCCCAGGCTACACACGATCCACTGTGAGAAAACCCAGACTACACACAATCCACTGTGAGAGACCCCACAGTACACACGTTCTACTGTGTGAAACCCCAGTCTACACACGATCCACTGTGAGAAACCCCACACTACACACGATCCACTGTGAGAAACCCCACACTACACACGATCCACTGTGGGAAACCCCAGACTATACACGATCCACTGTGAGAGACCCCACACTACACACGATCCATTGTGAGAAACCCCAGACTACACACGATCCACAGTGAGATACCCCAGACTACACACGATCCACTGTGAGAAACCCCAGTCTACACATGATCCACAGTGAGAAACCCCACACAACACGCGATCCACTGTGAGAAATACCACACTACACACGATCCACTGTGAGATTCCCCAGGCTACACATGATCCACTGTGAGAAACCCCAGACTACACATGATCCACTGTGAGAAACCCCACACTACACACGATCCACTGTGGGAAACCCCAGACTATACACGATCCACAGTGAGAGACCCCACACTACACACGATCCATTGTGAGAAACCCCAGACTACACACGATCCACTGTGAGATACCCCAGACTACACACGATCCACTGTGAGAAACCCCACACTACACACGATCCACTGTGGGAAACCCCAGACTATACACGATCCACAGTGAGAGACCCCACACTACACACGATCCACTGTGAGAAACACCAGACTACACACGATCCACTGTGAGAGACGCCACACTACACACGATCCACTGTGAGATACCCCAGACTACACCCGATCCACTGTGAGAAACCCCAGTCTACATATGATCCACAGTGAGAAACCCCACACAACACGCGATCCACTGTGAGAAACCCCATACTACACACGATCCATTGTGAGAAACACCAGACTACACACGATCCACTGTGAGAAACCCCACACTACACACGATCCACTGTGAGAAACCCCACACTACACACGATCCACTGTGGGAAACCCCAGACTATACACGATCCACAGTGAGAGACCCCACACTACATACGATCCATTGTGAGAAACCCCAGACTACACACGATCCACAGTGAGATACCCCAGACTACACACGATCCACTGTGAGAAACCCCAGTCTACACATGATCCACAGAGAGAAACCCCACACAACACGCGATCCACTGTGAGAAATACCACACTACACACGATCCACTGTGAGATTCCCCAGGCTACACATGATCCACTGTGAGAAACCCCAGACTACACATGATCCACTGTGAGAAACCCCACACTACACACGATCCACTGTGGGAAACCCCAGACTATACACGATCCACAGTGAGAGACCCCACACTACACACGATCCATTGTGAGAAACCCCAGACTACACACGATCCACTGTGAGATACCCCAGACTACACACGATCCACTGTGAGAAACCCCAGTCTACACACGATCCACTGTGAGAAACCCCACACAACACGCGATCCACTGTGAGAAACCCCACACTACACACGTTCCACTGTGAGAAACACTAGACTACACACGATCCACTGTGAGATACGCCAGACTACGCACGATCCACTGTGAGAAACACCAGACTGCACACGATCCACTGTGAGAGACGCCACACTACACACGATCCACTGTGAGAAACACCAGACTACACACGATCCACTGTGAGAGACGCCACACTACACACGATCCACTGTGAGAAACCCCAGTCTACACATGATCCACAGTGAGAAACCCCACACAACACGCGATCCACTGTGAGAAACCCCATACTACACACGATCCATTGTGAGAAACACAAGACTACACACGATCCACTGTGAGAAACCCCACACTACACACGATCCACTGTGAGAGACGCCACACTACACACGATCCACTGTGAGATACCCCAGACTACACACGATCCACTGTGAGAAACCCCACACAACACGCGATCCACTGTGAGAAATACCACACTACACACGATCCACATGTGAGATTCCCCAGGCTACACACGATCCATTGTGAGAAACCCCAGACTACACACGATCCACAGTGAGATACCCCAGACTACACACGATCCACTGTGAGAAACCCCAGTCTACACATGATCCACAGTGAGAAACCCCACACAACACGCGATCCACTGTGAGAAATACCACACTACACACGATCCACTGTGAGATTCCCCAGGCTACACATGATCCACTGTGAGAAACCCCAGACTACACACGATCCACTGTGGGAAACCCCAGACTATACACGATCCACTGTGAGAGACGCCACACTACACACGATCCACTGTGAGATACCCCAGACTACACACGATCCACTGTGAGAAACCCCACACAACACGCGATCCACTGTGAGAAATACCACACTACACACGATCCACATGTGAGATTCCCCAGGCTACACACGATCCATTGTGAGAAACCCCAGACTACACACGATCCACAGTGAGATACCCCAGACTACACACGATCCACTGTGAGAAACCCCAGTCTACACATGATCCACAGTGAGAAACCCCACACAACACGCGATCCACTGTGAGAAATACCACACTACACACGATCCACTGTGAGATTCCCCAGGCTACACATGATCCACTGTGAGAAACCCCAGACTACACACGATCCACTGTGGGAAACCCCAGACTATACACGATCCACAGTGAGAGACCCCACACTACACACGATCCATTGTGAGAAACCCCAGACTACACACGATCCACTGTGAGCAACCCCAGACTACACACGATCCACTGTCTGAAACCCCAGTCTACACATGATCCACTGTGAGAAACCCCACACTACACACGAAACACAGTGAGAAACCGCACAGTACACAGGAACCACTGTGACAAACCCCACACTACACAGGATCCACTGTGAGAAACACAAGACTACAGACGATCCGCTGTGAGAGACCCCACAGTACACACGATCCACTGTGAGAAATACCACACTACACACGTTCCACTGTGAGAAACACCAGACTACACACGATCCACTGTGAGATACGCCAGACTACGCACGATCCACTGTGATAAACACCAGACTACACACGATCCACTGTGAGAGAGGCCACTCTACACACGATCCACTGTGAGAAACACCAGACTACACACGATCCACTGTGAGAGACGCCACACTACACACGATCCACTGTGAGATACCCCAGACTACACCCGATCCACTGTGAGAAACCCCAGTCTACACATGATCCACAGTGAGAAACCCCACACAACACGCGATCCACTGTGAGAAACCCCATACTACACACGATCCATTGTGAGAAACACCAGACTACACACGATCCACTGTGAGAAACCCCACACTACACACGATCCACTGTGAGAAACCCCACACTACACACGATCCACTGTGGGAAACCCCAGACTATACACGATCCACAGTGAGAGACCCCAGACTACACACGATCCATTGTGAGAAACCCCAGACTACACACGATCCACAGTGAGATACCCCAGACTACACACGATCCACTGTGAGAAACCCCAGTCTACACATGATCCACAGTGAGAAACCCCACACAACACGCGATCCACTGTGAGAAATACCACACTACACACGATCCACTGTGAGATTCCCCAGGCTACACATGATCCACTGTGAGAAACCCCAGACTACACATGATCCACTGTGAGAAACCCTACACTACACACGATCCACTGTGGGAAACCCCAGACTATACACGATCCACAGTGAGAGACCCCACACTACACACGATCCATTGTGAGAAACCCCAGACTACACACGATCCACTGTGAGATACCCCAGACTACACACGATCCACTGTGAGAAACCCCACACTACACACGATCCACTGTGGGAAACCCCAGACTATACACGATCCACAGTGAGAGACCCCACACTACACACGATCCACTGTGAGAAACACCAGACTACACACGATCCACTGTGAGAGACGCCACACTACACACGATCCACTGTGAGATACCCCAGACTACACCCGATCCACTGTGAGAAACCCCAGTCTACACATGATCCACAGTGAGAAACCCCACACAACACGCGATCCACTGTGAGAAACCCCATACTACACACGATCCATTGTGAGAAACACCAGACTACACACGATCCACTGTGAGAAACACCACACTACACACGATCCACTGTGAGAAACCCCACACTACACACGATCCACTGTGGGAAACCCCAGACTATACACGATCCACAGTGAGAGACCCCACACTACATACGATCCATTGTGAGAAACCCCAGACTACACACGATCCACAGTGAGATACCCCAGACTACACACGATCCACTGTGAGAAACCCCAGTCTACACATGATCCACAGTGAGAAACCCCACAGAACACGCGATCCACTGTGAGAAATACCACACTACACACGATCCACTGTGAGATTCCCCAGGCTACACATGATCCACTGTGAGAAACCCCAGACTACACATGATCCACTGTGAGAAACCCCACACTACACACGATCCACTGTGGGAAACCCCAGACTATACACGATCCACAGTGAGAGACCCCACACTACACACGATCCATTGTGAGAAACCCCAGACTACACACGATCCACTGTGAGATACCCCAGACTACACACGATCCACTGTGAGAAACCCCAGTCTACAGATGATCCACAGTGAGAAACCCCACACAACACGCGATCCACTGTGAGAAACCCCACACTACACACGTTCCACTGTGAGAAACACCAGACTACACACGATCCACTGTGAGATACGCCAGACTACGCACGATCCACTGTGAGAAACACCAGACTACACACGATCCACTGTGAGAGACGCCACACTACACACGATCCACTGTGAGAAACACCAGACTACACACGATCCACTGTGAGAGACGCCACACTACACACGATCCACTGTGAGATACCCCAGACTACACACGATCCACTGTGAGAAACCCCAGTCTACACATGATCCACAGTGAGAAACCCCACACAACACGCGATCCACTGTGAGAAACCCCATACTACACACGATCCATTGTGAGAAACACAAGACTACACACGATCCACTGTGAGAAACCCCACACTACACACGATCCACTGTGAGAGACGCCACACTACACACGATCCACTGTGAGATACCCCAGACTACACACGATGCACTGTGAGAAACCCCAGTCTACACATGATCCACAGTGAGAAACCCCACACAACACGCGATCCACTGTGAGAAATACCACACTACACACGATCCACTGTGAGATTCCCCAGGCTACACATGATCCACTGTGAGAAACCCCAGACTACACATGATCCACTGTGAGAAACCCCACACTACACACGATCCACTGTGGGAAACCCCAGACTATACACGATCCACAGTGAGAGACCCCACACTACACACGATCCATTGTGAGAAACCCCAGACTAAACACGATCCACTGTGAGAGACCCCACACTACACACGATCCATTGTGAGAAACCCCAGACTACACACGATCCACTGTGAGATACCCCAGACTACACACGATCCACTGTGAGAAACCCCACACTACACACGATCCACTGTGGGAAACCCCAGACTATACACGATCCACAGTGAGAGACCCCACACTAAACACGATCCATTGTGAGAAACCCCAGTCTACACATGATCCACAGTGAGAAACCCCACACAACACGCGATCCACTGTGAGAAACCCCACACTACACACGTTCCACTCTGAGAAACACCAGACTACACACGATCCACTGTGAGAGACGCCAGACTACACACGATCCACTGTGAGATTCCCCAGTCTACACATGATCCACTGTGAGAAACCCCAGACTACACACGATCCACTGTGAGAAACCCCACACTACACACGATCCACTGTGGGAAACCCCAGACTATACACGATCCACAGTGAGAGACCCCAGACTACACACGATCCACTGTGAGAAACCCCAGTCTACACATGATCCACAGTGAGAAACCCCACACAGCACGCGATCCACTGTGAGAAATACCACACTACACACGATCCACTGTGAGATTCCCCAGGCTACACATGATCCACTGTGAGAAACCCCAGACTACACATGATCCACTGTGAGAAACCCCACACTACACACGATCCACTGTGGGAAACCCCAGACTATACACGATCCACAGTGAGAGACCCCACACTACACACGATCCATTGTGAGAAACCCCAGACTACACACGATCCACTGTGAGATACCCCAGACTACACACGATCCACTGTGAGAAACCCCAGTCTACAGATGATCCACAATGAGAAACCCCACACAACACGCGATCCACTGTGAGAAACCCCACACTACACACTTTCCACTGTGAGAAACACCAGACTACACACGATCCACTGTGAGATACGCCAGACTACGCACGATCCACTGTGAGAAACACCAGACTACACACGATCCACTGTGAGAGACGCCACACTACACACGATCCACTGTGAGAAACACCAGACTACACACGATCCACTGTGAGAGACGCCACACAACACACGATCCACTGTGAGATACCCCAGACTACACACGATCCACTGTGAGAAACCGCAGTCTACACACGATCCACTGTCTGAAATCCCAGTCTACACATGATCCACTGTGAGAAACCACACAGTACACACGATCCACTGTGAGAAACCCCAGACTACACACGATCCACTGTGAGAAACCCCACAGTACACACAATCCACTGTGAGAAATACCACACTACACACGATCCACTGTGAGATTCCCCAGGCTACACATGATCCACTGTGAGAAACCCCAGACTACACACGATCCACTGTGGGAAACCCCAGACTATACACGATCCACAGTGAGAGACCCCACACTACACACGATCCATTGTGAGAAACCCCAGACTACACACGATCCACTGTGAGATACCCCAGACTACACACGATCTACTGTGAGAAACCCCAGTCTACACATGATCCACAGTGAGAAACCCCACACAACACGCGACCCACTGTGAGAAACACCACACTACACACGATCCACTGTGAGATTCCCCAGGCTACACATGATCCACTGTGAGAAACCCCAGACTACACATGATCCACTGTGAGAAACCCCACACTACACACGATCCACTGTGGGAAACCCCAGACTATACACGATCCACAGTGAGAGACCCCAGACTACACACGATCCACTGTGGGAAACCCCAGTCTACAGATGATCCACAGTGAGAAACCCCACAGAACACGCGATCCACTGTGAGAATCCCCACACTACACACGTTCCACTGTGAGAAACACCAGACTACACACGATCCACTGTGAGATACGCCAGACTACGCACGATCCACTGTGAGAAACACCAGACTACACACGATCCACTGTGAGAGACGCCACACTACACACGATCCACTGTGAGAAATACCACACTACACACGATCCACTGTGAGATTCCCCAGGCTACACATGATCCACTGTGAGAAACCCCAGACTACACATGATCCACTGTGAGAAACCCCACACTACACACGATCCACTGTGGGAAACCCCAGACTATACACGATCCCCAGTGAGAGACCCCACACTACACACGATCCACTGTGAGATTCCCCAGGCTACACATGATCCACTGTGAGAAACCCCAGACTACACACGATCCACTGTGGGAAACCCCAGACTATACACGATCCACAGTGAGAGACCCCACACTACACACGATCCATTGTGAGAAACCCCAGACTACACACGATCCACTGTGAGATACCCCAGACTACACACGATCTACTGTGAGAAACCCCAGTCTACACATGATCCACAGTGAGAAACCCCACACAACACGCGATCCACTGTGAGAAACCCCACACTACA
Organism: Hypanus sabinus; assembly: GCF_030144855.1. Taxonomy (NCBI): domain Eukaryota; kingdom Metazoa; phylum Chordata; class Chondrichthyes; order Myliobatiformes; family Dasyatidae; genus Hypanus; species Hypanus sabinus. Next base: position 102,523,504 of record NC_082716.1, on the reverse strand, counting down.
CACGTTCCACTCTGAGAAACACCAGACTACACACGATCCACTGTGAGAGACGCCAGACTACACACGATCCACTGTGAGATTCCCCAGTCTACACATGATCCACTGTGAGAAACCCCAGACTACACACGATCCACTGTGAGAAACCCCACACTACACACGATCCACTGTGGGAAACCCCAGACTATACACGATCCACAGTGAGAGACCCCACACTACACACGATCCATTGTGAGAAACCCCAGACTGCACACGATCCACAGTGAGATACCCCAGACTACACACGATCCACTGTGAGAAACCCCAGTCTACACATGATCCACAGTGAGAAACCCCACACAACACGCGATCCACTGTGAGAAATACCACACTACACACGATCCACTGTGAGATTCCCCAGGCTACACATGATCCACTGTGAGAAACCCCAGACTACACATGATCCACTGTGAGAAACCCCACACTACACACGATCCACTGTGGGAAACCCCAGACTATACACGATCCACAGTGAGAGACCCCACACGACACACGATCCATTGTGAGAAACCCCAGACTACACACGATCCACTGTGAGAAACCCCAGTCTACAGATGATCCACAGTGAGAAACCCCACACAACACGCGATCCACTGTGAGAAACCCCAGACTACACACGTTCCACTGTGAGAAACACCAGACTACACACGATCCACTGTGAGATACGCCAGACTACGCACGATCCACTGTGAGAAACACCAGACTACACACGATCCACTGTGAGAGACACAACACTACACATGATCCACTGTGAGAAATACCACACTACACACGATCCACTGTGAGATTCCCCAGGCTACACATGATCCACTGTGAGAAACCCCAGACTACACATGATCCACTGTGAGAAACCCCACACTACACACGATCCACTGTGGGAAACCCCAGACTATACACGATCCCCAGTGAGAGACCCCACACTACACACGATCCATTGTGAGAAACCCCAGACTACACACGATCCACTGTGAGATACCCCAGACTACACACAATCCACTGTGAGAAACCCCAGTCTACAGATGATCCACAGTGAGAAACCCCACACAACACGCGATCCACTGTGAGAAACCCCACACTACACACGTTCCACTGTGAGAAACACCAGACTACACACGATCCACTGTGAGATACGCCAGACTACGCACGATCCACTGTGAGAAACACCAGACTACACACGATCCACTGTGAGAGACGCCACACTACACACGATCCACTGTGAGAAACACCAGACTACACACGATCCACTGTGAGAGACGCCACACTACACACGATCCACTGTGAGATACCGCAGACTACACACGATCCACTGTGAGAAACCCCAGTCTACACATGATCCACAGTGAGAAACCCCACACAACACGCGATCCACTGTGAGAAACCCCATACTACACACGATCCATTGTGAGAAACACCAGACTACACACGATCCACTGTGAGAAACCCCACACTACACACGATCCATTGTGAGAAACCCCACACTACACACGATCCACTGTGGGAAACCCCAGACTATACACGATCCACAGTGAGAGACCCCACACTACACACGATCCATTGTGAGAAACCCCAGACTACACACGATCCACAGTGAGATACCCCAGACTACACACGATCCACTGTGAGAAACCCCAGTCTACACATGATCCACAGTGAGAAACCCCACACAACACGCGATCCACTGTGAGAAATACCACACTACACACGATCCACTGTGAGATTCCCCAGGCTACACATGATCCACTGTGAGAAACCCCAGACTACACATGATCCACTGTGAGAAACCCCACACTACACACGATCCACTGTGGGAAACCCCAGACTATACACGATCCACAGTGAGAGACCCCACACTACACACGATCCATTGTGAGAAACCCCAGACTACACACGATCCACTGTGAGATACCCCAGACTACACACGATCCACTGTGAGAAACCCCACACTACACACGATCCACTGTGGGAAACCCCAGACTATACACGATCCACAGTGAGAGACCCCACACTACACACGATCCATTGTGAGAAACCCCAGTCTACACATGATCCACAGTGAGAAACCACACACAACACGCGATCCACTGTGAGAAACCCCACACTACACACGTTCCACTCTGAGAAACACCAGACTACACACGATCCACTGTGAGAGACGCCAGACTACACACGATCCACTGTGAGATTCCCCAGTCTACACATGATCCACTGTGAGAAACCCCAGACTACACACGATCCACTGTGAGAAACCCCACACTACACACGATCCACTGTGGGAAACCCCAGACTATACACGATCCACAGTGAGAGACCCCACACTACACACGATCCATTGTGAGAAACCCCAGACTACACACGATCCACAGTGAGATACCCCAGACTACACACGATCCACTGTGAGAAACCCCAGTCTACACATGATGCACAGTGAGAAACCCCACACAACACGCGATCCACTGTGAGAAACCCCACACTACACACGTTCCACTGTGAGAAACCCCACACTACACACGATCCACAGTGAGATACCCCAGACTACACACGATCCACTGTGAGAAACCCCAGTCTACACATGATCCACAGTGAGAAACCCCACACAACACGCGATCCACTGTGAGAAATACCACACTACACACGATCCACTGTGAGATTCCCCAGGCTACACATGATCCACTGTGAGAAACCCCAGACTACACATGATCCACTGTGAGAAACCCCACACTACACACGATCCACTGTGGGAAACCCCAGACTATACACGATCTACAGTGAGAGACCCCACACTACACACGATCCATTGTGAGAAACCCCAGACTACACACGATCCACTGTGAGATACCCCAGACTACACACGATCCACTGTGAGAAACCCCACACTACACACGATCCACTGTGGGAAACCCCAGACTATACACGATCCACAGTGAGATACCCCAGACTACACACGATCCACTGTGAGAAACCCCAGTCTACACATGATCCACAGTGAGAAACCCCACACAACACGCGATCCACTGTGAGAAACCCCACACTACACACGTTCCACTCTGAGAAACACCAGACTACACACGATCCACTGTGAGAGACGCCAGACTACACACTATCCACTGTGAGATTCCCCAGTCTACACATGATCCACTGTGAGAAACCCCAGACTACACGCGATCCACTGTGAGAAACCCCACACTACACACGTTCCACTGTGAGAAACACCAGACTACACACGATCCACTGTGAGATATGCCAGACTACGCACGATCCACTGTGAGAAACACCAGACTACACTCGATCCACTGTGAGAGACGCCACACTACACACGATCCACTGTGAGAAACACCAGACTACACACGATCCACTGTGAGAGACGCCACACTACACACGATCCACTGTGAGATACCCCAGACTACACACGATCCACTGTGAGAAACCCCAGTCTACACATGATCCACAGTGAGAAACCCCACACAACACGCGATCCACTGTGAGAAACCCCATACTACACACGATCCATTGTGAGAAACACCAGACTACACACGATCCACTGTGAGAAACCCCACACTACACACGATCCACTGTGAGAAACCCCACACTACACACGATCCACTGTGGGAAACCCCAGACTATACACGATCCACAGTGAGAAACCCCACACAACACGCGATCCACTGTGAGAAATACCACACTACACACGATCCACTGTGAGATTCCCCAGGCTACACATGATCCACTGTGAGAAACCCCAGACTACACATGATCCACTGTGAGAAACCCCACACTACACACGATCCACTGTGGGAAACCCCAGACTATACACGATCCACAGTGAGAGACCCCACACTACACACGATCCATTGTGAGAAACCCCAGACTACACACGATCCACTGTGAGATACCCCAGACTACACACGATCCACTGTGAGAAACCCCACACTACACACGATCCACTGTGGGAAACCCCAGACTATACACGATCCACAGTGAGAGACCCCACACTACACACGATCCATTGTGAGAAACCCCAGTCTACACATGATCCACAGTGAGAAACCACACACAACACGCGATCCACTGTGAGAAACCCCACACTACACACGTTCCACTCTGAGAAACACCAGACTACACACGATCCACTGTGAGAGACGCCAGACTACACACGATCCACTGTGAGATTCCCCAGTCTACACATGATCCACTGTGAGAAACCCCAGACTACACACGATCCACTGTGAGAAACCCCACACTACACACGATCCACTGTGGGAAACCCCAGACTATACACGATCCACAGTGAGAGACCCCACACTACACACGATCCATTGTGAGAAACCCCAGACTACACACGATCCACAGTGAGATACCCCAGACTACACACGATCCACTGTGAGAAACCCCAGTCTACACATGATCCACAGTGAGAAACCCCACACAACACGCGATCCACTGTGAGAAACCCCACACTACACACGATCCACTGTGAGAAACCCCACAATACACACGATCCACTGTGAGAGACCCCAGACTACACACGATCCATTGTGAGAAACACCAGACTACACACGATCCACTGTGAGAAACCCCACACTACACACGATCCACTGTGAGAAACCCCACACTTCACACGATCCACTGTGGGAAACCCCAGACTATACACGATCCACAGTGAGAGACCCCACACTACACACGATCCACTGTGAGAAACCCCAGTCTACACATGATCCATTGTGAGAAACCCCAGAAACACACGATCCACAGTGAGATACCCCAGACTACACACGATCCACTGTGAGAAACCCCACACAACACGCGATCCACTGTGAGAAACCCCATACTACACACGATCCATTGTGAGAAACACCAGACTACACACGATCCACTGTGAGAAACCCCACACTACACACGATCCACTGTGAGAAACCCCACACTTCACACGATCCACTGTGGGAAACCCCAGACTATACACGATCCACAGTGAGAGACCCCACACTACACACGATCCACTGTGAGAAACCCCAGTCTACACACGATCCACAGTGAGATACCCCAGACTACACACGATCCACTGTGAGAAACCCCAGTCTACACATGATCCACAGTGAGAAACCCCACACAACACGCGATCCACTGTGAGAAATACCACACTACACACGATCCACTGTGAGATTCCCCAGGCTACACATGATCCACTGTGAGAAACCCCAGACTACACATGATCCACTGTGAGAAACCCCACACTACACACGATCCACTGTGGGAAACCCCAGACTATACACGATCCACAGTGAGAGACCCCACACTACACACGATCCATTGTGAGAAACCCCAGACTACACACGATCCACTGTGAGATACCCCACACTACACACGATCCATTGTGAGAAACCCCAGACTACACACGATCCACTGTGAGAAACCCCAGTCTACACATGATCCACAGTGAGAAACCCCACACAACACGCGATCCACTGTGAGAAACCCCACACTACACACGTTCCACTCTGAGAAACACCAGACTACACACGATCCACTGTGAGAGACGCCAGACTACACACGATCCACTGTGAGATTCCCCAGTCTACACATGATCCACTGTGAGAAACCCCAGACTACACACGATCCACTGTGAGAAACCCCACACTACACACGATCCACTGTGGGAAACCCCAGACTATACACGATCCACAGTGAGAGACCCCACACTACACACGATCCATTGTGAGAAACCCCAGACTACACACGATCCACAGTGAGATACCCCAGACTACACACGATCCACTGTGAGAAACCCCAGTCTACACATGATCCACAGTGAGAAACCCCACACAACACGCGATCCACTGTGAGAAATACCACACTACACACGATCCACTGTGAGATTCCCCAGGCTACACATGATCCACTGTGAGAAACCCCAGACTACACATGATCCACTGTGAGAAACCCCACACTACACACGATCCACTGTGGGAAACCCCAGACTATACACGATCCACAGTGAGAGACCCCACACTACACACGATCCATTGTGAGAAACCCCAGACTACACACGATCCACTGTGAGATACCCCAGACTACACACGATCCACTGTGAGAAACCCCAGTCTACAGATGATCCACAGTGAGAAACCCCACACAACACGCGATCCACTGTGAGAAACCCCACACTACACACGTTCCACTGTGAGAAACACCAGACTACACATGATCCACTGTGAGATACGCCAGACTACGCACGATCCACTGTGAGAAACACCAGACTACACACGATCCACTGTGAGAGACGCCACACTACACACGATCCTCTGTGAGAAACACCAGACTACACACGATCCACTGTGAGAGACGCCACACTACACACGATCCACTGTGAGAAACACCAGACTACACACGATCCACTGTGAGAGACGCCACACTACACACGATCCACTGTGAGAAACACCAGACTACACACGATCCACTGTGAGAGACGCCACACTACACACGATCCACTGTGAGATACCCCAGACTACACACGATCCACTGTGAGAAACCCCAGTCTACACATGATCCAAAGTGAGAAACCCGACACAACACGCGATCCACTGTGAGAAACCCCATACTACACACGATCCATTGTGAGAAACACCAGACTACACACGATCCACTGTGAGAAACCCCACACTACACACGATCCACTGTGAGAAACCCCACACTACACACGATCCACTGTGGGAAACCCCAGACTATACACGATCCACAGTGAGAGTCCCCACACTACACACGATCCATTGTGAGAAACCCCAGACTACACACGATCCACAGTGAGATACCCCAGACTACACACGATCCACTGTGAGAAACCCCAGTCTACACATGATCCACAGTGAGAAACCCCACACAACACGCGATCCACTGTGAGAAATACCACACTACACACGATCCACTGTGAGATTCCCCAGGCTACACATGATCCACTGTGAGAAACCCCAGACTACACATGATCCACTGTGAGAAACCCCACACTACACACGATCCACTGTGGGAAACCCCAGACTATACACGATCCACAGTGAGAGACCCCACACTACACACAATCCACTGTGAGAAACCCCACACTACACACGATCCACTGTGAGATACCCCAGACTACACACGATCCACTGTGAGAAACCCCACACTACACACGATCCACTGTGGGAAACCCCAGACTATACACGATCCACAGTGAGAGACCCCACACTACACACGATCCATTGTGAGAAACCCCAGTCTACACATGATCCACAGTGAGAAACCCCACACAACACGCGATCCACTGTGAGAAACCCCACACTACACACGTTCCACTCTGAGAAACACCAGACTACACACGATCCACTGTGAGATTCCCCAGTCTACACATGATCCACTGTGAGAAACCCCAGACTACACACGATCCACTGTGAGAAACCCCACACTACACACGATCCACTGTGAGAAACCCCAGTCTACACACGATCCACTGTGAGAAACCCCACACTACACACGTTCCACTGTGAGAAACCCCAGACTACACACGATCCACAGTGAGATACCCCAGACTACACACGATCCATTGTGAGAAACCCCAGTCTACACATGATCCACAGTGAGAAACCACACACAACACGCGATCCACTGTGAGAAACCCCACACTACACACGTTCCACTCTGAGAAACACCAGACTACACACGATCCACTGTGAGAGACGCCAGACTACACACGATCCACTGTGAGATTCCCCAGTCTACACATGATCCACTGTGAGAAACCCCAGACTACACACGATCCACTGTGAGAAACCCCACACTACACACGATCCACTGTGGGAAACCCCAGACTATACACGATCCACAGTGAGAGACCCCACACTACACACGATCCATTGTGAGAAACCCCAGACTACACACGATCCACAGTGAGATACCCCAGACTACACACGATCCACTGTGAGAAACCCCAGTCTACACATGATGCACAGTGAGAAACCCCACACAACACGCGATCCACTGTGAGAAACCCCACACTACACACGTTCCACTGTGAGAAACCCCACACTACACACGATCCACAGTGAGATACCCCAGACTACACACGATCCACTGTGAGAAACCCCAGTCTACACATGATCCACAGTGAGAAACCCCACACAACACGCGATCCACTGTGAGAAATACCACACTACACACGATCCACTGTGAGATTCCCCAGGCTACACATGATCCACTGTGAGAAACCCCAGACTACACATGATCCACTGTGAGAAACCCCACACTACACACGATCCACTGTGGGAAACCCCAGACTATACACGATCTACAGTGAGAGACCCCACACTACACACGATCCATTGTGAGAAACCCCAGACTACACACGATCCACTGTGAGATACCCCAGACTACACACGATCCACTGTGAGAAACCCCACACTACACACGATCCACTGTGGGAAACCCCAGACTATACACGATCCACAGTGAGATACCCCAGACTACACACGATCCACTGTGAGAAACCCCAGTCTACACATGATCCACAGTGAGAAACCCCACACAACACGCGATCCACTGTGAGAAACCCCACACTACACACGTTCCACTCTGAGAAACACCAGACTACACACGATCCACTGTGAGAGACGCCAGACTACACACTATCCACTGTGAGATTCCCCAGTCTACACATGATCCACTGTGAGAAACCCCAGACTACACGCGATCCACTGTGAGAAACCCCACACTACACACGTTCCACTGTGAGAAACACCAGACTACACACGATCCACTGTGAGATATGCCAGACTACGCACGATCCACTGTGAGAAACACCAGACTACACTCGATCCACTGTGAGAGACGCCACACTACACACGATCCACTGTGAGAAACACCAGACTACACACGATCCACTGTGAGAGACGCCACACTACACACGATCCACTGTGAGATACCCCAGACTACACACGATCCACTGTGAGAAACCCCAGTCTACACATGATCCACAGTGAGAAACCCCACACAACACGCGATCCACTGTGAGAAACCCCATACTACACACGATCCATTGTGAGAAACACCAGACTACACACGATCCACTGTGAGAAACCCCACACTACACACGATCCACTGTGAGAAACCCCACACTACACACGATCCACTGTGGGAAACCCCAGACTATACACGATCCACAGTGAGAAACCCCACACAACACGCGATCCACTGTGAGAAATACCACACTACACACGATCCACTGTGAGATTCCCCAGGCTACACATGATCCACTGTGAGAAACCCCAGACTACACATGATCCACTGTGAGAAACCCCACACTACACACGATCCACTGTGGGAAACCCCAGACTATACACGATCCACAGTGAGAGACCCCACACTACACACGATCCATTGTGAGAAACCCCAGACTACACACGATCCACTGTGAGATACCCCAGACTACACACGATCCACTGTGAGAAACCCCACACTACACACGATCCACTGTGGGAAACCCCAGACTATACACGATCCACAGTGAGAGACCCCACACTACACACGATCCATTGTGAGAAACCCCAGTCTACACATGATCCACAGTGAGAAACCACACACAACACGCGATCCACTGTGAGAAACCCCACACTACACACGTTCCACTCTGAGAAACACCAGACTACACACGATCCACTGTGAGAGACGCCAGACTACACACGATCCACTGTGAGATTCCCCAGTCTACACATGATCCACTGTGAGAAACCCCAGACTACACACGATCCACTGTGAGAAACCCCACACTACACACGATCCACTGTGGGAAACCCCAGACTATACACGATCCACAGTGAGAGACCCCACACTACACACGATCCATTGTGAGAAACCCCAGACTACACACGATCCACAGTGAGATACCCCAGACTACACACGATCCACTGTGAGAAACCCCAGTCTACACATGATCCACAGTGAGAAACCCCACACAACACGCGATCCACTGTGAGAAACCCCACACTACACACGATCCACTGTGAGAAACCCCACAATACACACGATCCACTGTGAGAGACCCCAGACTACACACGATCCATTGTGAGAAACACCAGACTACACACGATCCACTGTGAGAAACCCCACACTACACACGATCCACTGTGAGAAACCCCACACTTCACACGATCCACTGTGGGAAACCCCAGACTATACACGATCCACAGTGAGAGACCCCACACTACACACGATCCACTGTGAGAAACCCCAGTCTACACATGATCCATTGTGAGAAACCCCAGAAACACACGATCCACAGTGAGATACCCCAGACTACACACGATCCACTGTGAGAAACCCCACACAACACGCGATCCACTGTGAGAAACCCCATACTACACACGATCCATTGTGAGAAACACCAGACTACACACGATCCACTGTGAGAAACCCCACACTACACACGATCCACTGTGAGAAACCCCACACTTCACACGATCCACTGTGGGAAACCCCAGACTATACACGATCCACAGTGAGAGACCCCACACTACACACGATCCACTGTGAGAAACCCCAGTCTACACACGATCCACAGTGAGATACCCCAGACTACACACGATCCACTGTGAGAAACCCCAGTCTACACATGATCCACAGTGAGAAACCCCACACAACACGCGATCCACTGTGAGAAATACCACACTACACACGATCCACTGTGAGATTCCCCAGGCTACACATGATCCACTGTGAGAAACCCCAGACTACACATGATCCACTGTGAGAAACCCCACACTACACACGATCCACTGTGGGAAACCCCAGACTATACACGATCCACAGTGAGAGACCCCACACTACACACGATCCATTGTGAGAAACCCCAGACTACACACGATCCACTGTGAGATACCCCACACTACACACGATCCATTGTGAGAAACCCCAGACTACACACGATCCACTGTGAGAAACCCCAGTCTACACATGATCCACAGTGAGAAACCCCACACAACACGCGATCCACTGTGAGAAACCCCACACTACACACGTTCCACTCTGAGAAACACCAGACTACACACGATCCACTGTGAGAGACGCCAGACTACACACGATCCACTGTGAGATTCCCCAGTCTACACATGATCCACTGTGAGAAACCCCAGACTACACACGATCCACTGTGAGAAACCCCACACTACACACGATCCACTGTGGGAAACCCCAGACTATACACGATCCACAGTGAGAGACCCCACACTACACACGATCCATTGTGAGAAACCCCAGACTACACACGATCCACAGTGAGATACCCCAGACTACACACGATCCACTGTGAGAAACCCCAGTCTACACATGATCCACAGTGAGAAACCCCACACAACACGCGATCCACTGTGAGAAATACCACACTACACACGATCCACTGTGAGATTCCCCAGGCTACACATGATCCACTGTGAGAAACCCCAGACTACACATGATCCACTGTGAGAAACCCCACACTACACACGATCCACTGTGGGAAACCCCAGACTATACACGATCCACAGTGAGAGACCCCACACTACACACGATCCATTGTGAGAAACCCCAGACTACACACGATCCACTGTGAGATACCCCAGACTACACACGATCCACTGTGAGAAACCCCAGTCTACAGATGATCCACAGTGAGAAACCCCACACAACACGCGATCCACTGTGAGAAACCCCACACTACACACGTTCCACTGTGAGAAACACCAGACTACACATGATCCACTGTGAGATACGCCAGACTACGCACGATCCACTGTGAGAAACACCAGACTACACACGATCCACTGTGAGAGACGCCACACTACACACGATCCTCTGTGAGAAACACCAGACTACACACGATCCACTGTGAGAGACGCCACACTACACACGATCCACTGTGAGAAACACCAGACTACACACGATCCACTGTGAGAGACGCCACACTACACACGATCCACTGTGAGAAACACCAGACTACACACGATCCACTGTGAGAGACGCCACACTACACACGATCCACTGTGAGATACCCCAGACTACACACGATCCACTGTGAGAAACCCCAGTCTACACATGATCCAAAGTGAGAAACCCGACACAACACGCGATCCACTGTGAGAAACCCCATACTACACACGATCCATTGTGAGAAACACCAGACTACACACGATCCACTGTGAGAAACCCCACACTACACACGATCCACTGTGAGAAACCCCACACTACACACGATCCACTGTGGGAAACCCCAGACTATACACGATCCACAGTGAGAGTCCCCACACTACACACGATCCATTGTGAGAAACCCCAGACTACACACGATCCACAGTGAGATACCCCAGACTACACACGATCCACTGTGAGAAACCCCAGTCTACACATGATCCACAGTGAGAAACCCCACACAACACGCGATCCACTGTGAGAAATACCACACTACACACGATCCACTGTGAGATTCCCCAGGCTACACATGATCCACTGTGAGAAACCCCAGACTACACATGATCCACTGTGAGAAACCCCACACTACACACGATCCACTGTGGGAAACCCCAGACTATACACGATCCACAGTGAGAGACCCCACACTACACACAATCCACTGTGAGAAACCCCACACTACACACGATCCACTGTGAGATACCCCAGACTACACACGATCCACTGTGAGAAACCCCACACTACACACGATCCACTGTGGGAAACCCCAGACTATACACGATCCACAGTGAGAGACCCCACACTACACACGATCCATTGTGAGAAACCCCAGTCTACACATGATCCACAGTGAGAAACCCCACACAACACGCGATCCACTGTGAGAAACCCCACACTACACACGTTCCACTCTGAGAAACACCAGACTACACACGATCCACTGTGAGATTCCCCAGTCTACACATGATCCACTGTGAGAAACCCCAGACTACACACGATCCACTGTGAGAAACCCCACACTACACACGATCCACTGTGAGAAACCCCAGTCTACACACGATCCACTGTGAGAAACCCCAGTCTACAGATGATCCACAGTGAGAAACCCCACACAACACGCGATCCACTGTGAGAAACCCCACACTACACACGTTCCACTGTGAGAAACACCAGACTACACACGATCCACTGTGAGAGACCCCACACTACACACGATCCATTGTGAGAAACCCCAGACTACACACGATCCACAGTGAGATACCCCAGACTACACACGATCCACTGTGAGAAACCCCAGTCTACACATGATCCACAGTGAGAAACCCCAGACTACACATGATCCACTGTGAGAAACCCCACACTACACACGATCCACTGTGGGAAACCCCAGACTGTACACGATCCACAGTGAGAGACCCCACACTACACACGATCCATTGTGAGAAACCCCAGACTACACACGATCCACTGTGAGATACCCCAGACTACACACGATCCACTGTGAGAAACCCCACACTACACACGATCCACTGTGGGAAACCCCAGGCTACACATGATCCACTGTGAGAAACCCCAGACTATACACGATCCACAGTGAGAGACACCACACTACACACGATCCATTGTGAGAAACCCCAGACTACACACGATCCACTGTGAGATACCCCAGACTACACACGATCCACTGTGAGAAACCCCAGTCTACAGATGATCCACAGTGAGAAACCCCACACAACACGCGATCCACTGTGAGAAACCCCACACTACACACGTTCCACTGTGAGAAACACCAGACTACACACGATCCACTGTGAGATACGCCAGACTACGCACGATCCACTGTGAGAAACACCAGACTACACACGATCCACTGTGAGAGACGCCACACTACACACGATCCACTGTGAGAAACACCAGACTACACACGATCCACTCTGAGAGACGCCACACTACACACGATCCACTGTGAGAAACACCAGACTACACACGATCCACTGTGAGAGACGCCACACTACACACGATCCACTGTGAGAAACACCAGACTACTCACGATCCACTGTGAGAGACGCCACACTACACACGATCCACTGTGAGATACCCCAGACTACACACGATCCACTGTGAGAAACCCCAGTCTACACATGATCCACAGTGAGAAACCCCACACAACACGCGATCCACTGTGAGAAACCCCATACTACACACGATCCATTGTGAGAAACACCAGACTACACACGATCCACTGTGAGAAACCCCACACTACACACGATCCACTGTGAGAAACCCCACACTACACACGATCCACTGTGGGAAACCCCAGACTATACACGATCCACAGTGAGAGACCCCACACTACACACGATCCATTGTGAGAAACCCCAGACTACACACGATCCACAGTGAGATACCCCAGACTACACACGATCCACTGTGAGAAACCCCAGTCTACACATGATCCACAGTGAGAAACCCCACACAACACGCGATCCACTGTGAGAAATACCACACTACACACGATCCACTGTGAGATTCCCCAGGCTACACATGATCCACTGTGAGAAACCTCAGACTACACATGATCCACTGTGAGAAACCCCACACTACACACGATCCACTGTGGGAAACCCCAGACTACACACGATCGACTGTGAGAAACCCCAGACTACACACAATCCACTGTGAGAGACTCCAGACTACACACGATCCACTGTGAGAGACCCCAGACTACACACGATCCACTGTGAGAGACCCCAGACTACACACGATCCACTGTGAGAAACCCCACACTACACATGATCCACTGTTGGAAACCCCAGACTATACACGATCCACAGTGAGAGACCCCACACTACACACGATCCATTGTGAGAAACCCCAGTCTACACATGATCCACAGTGAGAAACCCCACACAACACGCGATCCACTGTGAGAAACCCCACACTACACACGTTCCACTCTGAGAAACACCAGACTACACACGATCCACTGTGAGAGACGCCAGACTACACACGATGCACTGTGAGATTCCCCAGTCTACACATGATCCACTGTGAGAAACCCCAGACTACACACGATCCACTGTGAGAAACCCCACACTACACACGATCCACTGTGGGAAACCCCAGACTATACACGATCCACAGTGAGAGACCCCACACTACACACGATCCATTGTGAGAAACCCCAGACTACACACGATCCACAGTGAGATACCCCAGTCTACACACGATCCACTGTGAGAAACCCCAGTCTACACATGATCCACAGTGAGAAACCCCACACAACACGCGATCCACTGTGAGAAATACCACACTACACACGATCCACTGTGAGATTCCCCAGGCTACACATGATCCACTGTGAGAAACCCCAGACTACACATGATCCACTGTGAGAAACCCCACACTACACACGATCCACTGTGGGAAACCCCAGACTATACACGATCCACAGTGAGAGACCCCACACTACACACGATCCCTTGAGAGAAACCCCAGACTACACACGATCCACTGTGAGATACCCCAGACTACACACGATCCACTGTGAGAAACCCCACACTACACACGATCCACTGTGAGAAACCCCAAACTACACACGATCCACTGTGGGAAACCCCAGACTATACACGATCCACAGTGAGAGACCCCACACTACACACGATCCATTGTGAGAAACCCCAGACTACACACGATCCACAGTGAGATACCCCAGACTACACACGATCCACTGTGAGAAACCCCAGTCTACACATGATCCACAGTGAGAAACCCCACACAACACGCGATCCACTGTGAGAAATACCACACTACACACGATCCACTGTGAGATTCCCCAGGCTACACATGATCCACTGTGAGAAACCCCAGACTACACATGATCCACTGTGAGAAACCCCACACTACACACGATCCACTGTGGGAAACCCCAGACTATACACGATCCACAGTGAGAGACCCCACACGACACACGATCCATTGTGAGAAACCCCAGACTATACACGATCCACTGTGAGATACCCCAGACTACACACGATCCACTGTGAGAAACCCCAGTCTACAGATGATCCACAGTGAGAAACCCCACACAACACGCGATCCACTGTGAGAAACCCCACACTACACACGTTCCACTGTGAGAAACACCAGACTACACACGATCCACTGTGAGATACGCCAGACTACGCACGATCCACTGTGAGAAACACCAGACTACACACGATCCACTGTGAGAGACGCCACACTACACACGATCCACTGTGAGAAACACCAGACTACACACGATCCACTGTGAGAGACGCCACACTACACACGATCCACTGTGAGAAACCACACAGTACACACAATCCACTGTGAGAAATACCACACTACACACGATCCACTGTGAGATTCCCCAGGCTTCACACGATCCATTGTGAGAAACACCAGACTACACACGATCCACTGTGAGAAACCCCACACTACACACGATCCACTGTGAGAGACGCCACACTACACACGATCCACTGTGAGATACCCCAGACTACACACGATCCACTGTGAGAAACCCCAGTCTACACATGATCCACAGTGAGAAACCCCACACAACACGCGATCCACTGTGAGAAATACCACACTACACACGATCCACTGTGAGATTCCCCAGGCTACACATGATCCACTGTGAGAAACCCCAGACTACACATGATCCACTGTGAGAAACCCCACACTACACACGATCCACTGTGGGAAACCCCAGACTATACACGATCCACAGTGAGAGACCCCACACTACACACGATCCATTGTGAGAAACCCCAGACTACACACGATCCACAGTGAGATACCCCAGACTACACACGATCCACTGTGAGAAACCCCAGTCTACACATGATCCACAGTGAGAAACCCCACACAACACGCGATCCACTGTGAGAAATACCACACTACACACGATCCACTGTGAGATTCCCCAGGCTACACATGATCCACTGTGAGAAACCCCAGACTACACATGATCCACTGTGAGAAACCCCACACTACACACGATCCACTGTGGGAAACCCCAGACTATACACGATCCACAGTGAGAGACCCCACACTACACACGATCCATTGTGAGAAACCCCAGACTACACACGATCCACTGTGAGATACCCAAGACTACACACGATCCACTGTGAGAAACCCCAGTCTACAGATGATCCACAGTGAGAAACCCCACACAACACGCGATCCACTGTGAGAAACCCCACACTACAGACGTTCCACTGTGAGAAACACCAGACTACACACGATCCACTGTGAGATACGCCAGACTACGCACGATCCACTGTGAGAAACACCAGACTACACACGATCCACTGTGAGAGACGCCACACTACACACGATCCACTGTGAGAAACACCAGACTACACACGATCCACTGTGAGAGACGCCACACTACACACGATCCACTGTGAGATACCCCAGACTACACACGATCCACTGTGAGAAACCCCAGTCTACACATGATCCACAGTGAGAAACCCCACACAACACGCGATCCACTGTGAGAAACCCCATACTACACACGATCCATTGTGAGAAACACCAGACAACACACGATCCACTGTGAGAAACCCCACACTACACACGATCCACTGTGAGAGACGCCACACTACACACGATCCACTGTGAGATACCCCAGACTACACACGATCCACTGTGAGAAACCCAAGTCTACACATGATCCACAGTGAGAAACCCCACACAACACGCGATCCACTGTGAGAAATACCACACTACACACGATCCACTGTGAGATTCCCCAGGCTACACATGATCCACTGTGAGAAACCCCAGACTACACATGATCCACTGTGAGAAACCCCACACTACACACGATCCACTGTGGGAAACCCCAGGCTATACACGATCCACAGTGAGAGACCCCACACTACACACGATCCATTGTGAGAAACCCCAGACTACACACGATCCACTGTGAGAGACCCCACACTACACACGATCCATTGTGAGAAACCCCAGACTACACACGATCCACTGTGAGACACCCCAGACTACACACTATCCACTGTGAGAAACCCCACACTACACACGATCCACTGTGGGAAACCCCAGACTATACACGATCCACAGTGAGAGACCCCACACTACACATGATCCATTGTGAGAAACCCCAGTCTACACATGATCCACAGTGAGAAACCCCACACAACACGCGATCCAGTGTGAGAAACCCCACACTACACACGTTCCACTCTGAGAAACACCAGACTACACACGATCCACTGTGAGAGACGCCAGACTACACACGATCCACTGTGAGATTCCCCAGTCTACACATGATCCACTGTGAGAATCCCCAGACTGCACACGATCCACTGTGAGAAACCCCATACTACACACGATCCACTGTGGGAAACCCCAGACTATACACGATCCACAGTGAGAGACCCCACACTACACACGATCCATTGTGAGAAACCCCAGACTACACACGATCCACAGTGAGATACCACAGACTACACACGATCCACTGTGAGAAACCCCAGTCTACACATGATCCACAGTTACAAACCCCACACAACACGCGATCCACTGTGAGAAATACCACACTACACACGATCCACTGTGAGATTCCCCAGGCTACACATGATCCACTGTGAGAAACCCCAGACTACACATGATCCACTGTGAGAAACCCCACACTACACACGATCCACTGTGGGAAACCCCAGACTATACACGATCCACAGTGAGAGACCCCGCACTACACACGATCCATTGTGAGAAACCCCAGACTACACACGATCCACTGTGAGATACCCCAGACTACACACGATCCACTGTGAGAAACCCCAGTCTACAGATGATCCACAGTGAGAAACCCCACACAACACGCGATCCACTGTGAGAAACCCCACACTACACACGTTCCACTGTGAGAAACACCAGACTACACACGATCCACTGTGAGATACGCCAGACTACGCACGATCCACTGTGAGAAACACCAGACTACACACGATCCACTGTGAGAGACGCCACACTACACACGATCCACTGTGAGAAACACCAGACTACACACGATCCACTGTGAGAGACGCCACACTACACACGATCCACTGTGAGATACCCCAGACTACACACGATCCACTGTGAGAAACCGCAGTCTACACACGATCCACTGTCTGAAATCCCAGTCTACACATGATCCACTGTGAGAAACCACACAGTACACACGATCCACTGTGAGAAACCCCAGACTACACACGATCCACTGTGAGAAACCCCACAGTACACACAATCCACTGTGAGAAATACCACACTACACACGATCCACTGTGAGATTCCCCAGGCTACACATGATCCACTGTGAGAAACCCCAGACTACACGCGATCCACTGTGGGAAACCCCAGACTATACACGATCCACCGTGAGAGACCCCACACTACACACGATCCATTGTGAGAAACCCCAGACTACACACGATCCACTGTGAGATACCCCAGACTACACACGATCTACTGTGAGAAACCCCAGTCTACACATGATCCACAGTGAGAAACCCCACACAACACGCGATCCACTGTGAGAAACCCCACACTACACACGTTCCACTCTGAGAAACACCAGACTACACACGATCCACTGTGAGAGACGCCAGACTACACACGATCCACTGTGAGATTCCCCAGTCTACACATGATCCACTGTGAGAAACCCCAGACTACACACGATCCACTGTGAGAAACCCCACACTACACACGATCCACTGTGGGAAACCCCAGACTATACACGATCCACAGTGAGAGACCCCACACTACACACGATCCATTGTGAGAAACCCCAGACTACACACGATCCACAGTGAGATACCCCAGACTACACACGATCCACTGTGAGAAACCCCAGTCTACACATGATCCACAGTGAGAAACCCCACACAACACGCGATCCACTGTGAGAAATACCACACTACACACGATCCACTGTGAGAGACTCCAGACTACACACGATCCACTGTGAGATACGCCAGACTACGCACGATCCACTGTGAGAAACACCAGACTACACACGATCCACTGTGAGAGACGCCACACTACACACGATCCACTGTGAGAAACACCAGACTACACACGATCCACTGTGAGAGACGCCACACTACACACGATCCACTGTGAGATACCCCAGACTACACACGATCCACTGTGAGAAACCCCAGTCTACACATGAACCACAGTGAGAAACCCCACACAACACGCGATCCACTGTGAGAAACCCCATACTACACACGATCCATTGTGAGAAACACCAGACTACACACGATCCACTGTGAGAGACGCCAGACTACACACGATCCACTGTGAGATTCCCCAGTCTACACATGATCCACTGTGAGAAACCCCAGACTACACACGATCCACTCTGAGAAACCCCACACTACACACGATCCACTGTGGGAAACCCCAGACTATACACGATCCACAGTGAGAGACCCCACACTACACACGATCCATTGTGAGAAACCCCAGACTACACACGATCCACAGTGAGATACCCCAGACTACACACGATCCACTGTGAGAAACCCCAGTCTACACATGATCCACAGTGAGAAACCCCACACAACACGCGATCCACTGTGAGAAATACCACACTACACACGATCCACTGTGAGATTCCCCAGGCTACACATGATCCACTGTGAGAAACCCCAGACTACACATGATCCACTGTGAGAAACCCCACACTACACACGATCCACTGTGGGAAACCCCAGACTATACACGATCCACAGTGAGAGACCCCACACTACACACGATCCATTGTGAGAAACCCCAGACTACACACGATCCACTGTGAGATACCCCAGACTACACACGATCCACTGTGAGAAACCCCAGTCTACAGATGATCCACAGTGAGAAACCCCACACAACACGCGATCCACTGTGAGAAACCCCACACTACACACGTTCCACTTTGAGAAACACCAGACTACACACGATCCACTGTGAGATACGCCAGACTACGCACGATCCACTGTGAGAAACACCAGACTACACACGATCCACTGTGAGAGACGCCAGACTACACACGATCCACTGTGAGAAACACCAGACTACACACGATCCACTGTGAGAGACGCCACACTACACACGATCCACTGTGAGATACCCCAGACTACACACGATCCACTGTGAGAAACCCCAGTCTACACATGATCCACAGTGAGAAACCCCACACAACACGCGATCCACTGTGAGAAACCTCATACTACACACGATCCATTGTGAGAAACACCAGACTACACACGATCCACTGTGAGAAACCCCACACTACACACGATCCACTGTGAGAAACCCCACACTACACACGATCCACTGTGGGAAACCCCAGACTATACACGATCCACAGTGAGAGACCCCACACTACACACGATCCATTGTGAGAAACCCCAGACTACACACGATCCACAGTGAGATACCCCAGACTACACACGATCCACTGTGAGAAACCCCAGTCTACACATGATCCACAGTGAGAAACCCCACACAACACGCGATCCACTGTGAGAAATACCACACTACACACGATCCACTGTGAGATTCCCCAGGCTACACATGATCCACTGTGAGAAACCCCAGACTACACATGATCCACTGTGAGAAACCCCACACTACACACGATCCACTGTGGGAAACCCCAGACTATACACGATCCACAGTGAGAGACCCCACACTACACACGATCCATTGTGAGAAACCCCAGACTACACACGATCCACTGTGAGATACCCCACACTACACACGATCCACTGTGAGAAACCCCAGTCTACAGATGATCCACAGTGAGAAACCCCACACAACATGCGATCCACTGTGAGAAACCCCACACTACACACGTTCCACTGTGAGAAACACCAGACTACACACGATCCACTGTGAGATACGCCAGACTACGCACGATCCACTGTGAGAAACACCAGACTACACACGATCCACTGTGAGAGACGCCACACTACACACGATCCACTGTGAGAAACACCAGACTACACACGATCCACTGTGAGAGACGCCACACTACACACGATCCACTGTGAGATACCCCAGACTACACACGATCCACTGAGAGAAACCCCAGTCTACACATGATCCACAGTGAGAAACCCCACACAACACGCGATCCACTGTGAGAAACCCCATACTACACACGATCCACAGTGAGAGACCCCACACTACACACGATCCATTGTGAGAAACCCCAGACTACACACGATCCACTGTGAGATACCCCAGACTACACACGATCCACTGTGAGAAACCCCAGTCTACAGATGATCCACAGTGAGAAACCCCACACAACACGCGATCCACTGTGAGAAACCCCACACTACACACGTTCCACTGTGAGAAACACCAGACTACACACGATCCACTGTGAGATACGCCAGACTACGCACGATCCACTGTGAGAAACACCAGACTACACACGATCCACTGTGAGAGACGCCACACTACACACGATCCACTGTGAGAAACACCAGACTACACACGATCCACTGTGAGAGACGCCACACTACACACGATCCACTGTGAGATACCCCAGACTACACACGATCCACTGTGAGAAACCCCAGTCTACACATGAACCACAGTGAGAAACCCCACACAACACGGGTTCCACTGTGAGAAACCCCATACTACACACGATCCATTGTGAGAAACACCAGACTACACACGATCCACTGTGAGAAACCACAGACTACACACGATCCACTGTCTGAAACCCCAGTCTACACATGATCCACTGTGAGAAACCCGACACTACACACGAAACACTGTGAGAAACCCCACAGTACACAGGAACCACTGTGACAAACCCCACACAACACACGATCCACTGTGAGAAACACAAGACTACAGACGATCCACTGTGAGAGAACCCACAGTACACACGATCCACTGTGACAAACCCCACACTACAAACGATCCACTGTGAGAAACACAAGACTACAGACGATGAACTGTGAGAGACCCCACAGTACACACGATCCACTGTGTGAAACCCCAGACTACACACGATCCACTGTGAGAAAACCCAGACTACACACGATCCACTGTGAGAAACCCCACACTACACACGATCCACTGTGAGAAACCCCACACTACACACGATCCACTGTCTGAAACCCCAGTCTACACATGATCCACTGTGAGAAACCCCGGACTACATACGATCCACTGTCTGAAACCCCAGTCTACACATGGTCCACTGTGAGAAAACACGGAATACACACGATGCACTGTGAGAAACCCCACAGTACACACGATCCACTGTGAGAGACCCCAGAATACACACGATCAACTGTGAGAAAACCCAGACTACACACGATCCACTGTGAGAAATACCATACAACACACGATCCACTGTGAGAGACCCCAGGCTACACACGATCCACTGTGAGAAACCTCAGACTACACACGATCCACTGTGAGAAACCCCAGACTACACATGATCCACTGTGAGAAAACCCACTCTACACACGATCCACTGTGAGAAACCCCAGACTACAGACGATCCACTGTGAGAGACCCCACACTACACACGATCCACTCTGAGAAACCCAAGTCTAAACAAGATGCACTGTGAGAGACCCCAGACTACACACGACCCACTGTGTGAAACCCAAGTCTAAACAAGATGCACTGTGAGAGACCCCAGACTACACACGACCCACTGTGTGAAACCAGAGTCTACAGATGATCCACTGTGAGAAACCCCAGACTACACACGATCCACTGTGAGAAATACCACACTACACACGATCCACTGTGAGAAATACCACACTATACATGCTCCACTGTGAGAAATACCACACTACACACGATCCACGGTGACAGACCCCAGGCTACACACGATCCACTGTGAGAGACCCCACAGTACACACGTTCTACTGTGTGAAACCCCTGTCTACACACAATCCACTGTGAGAAACCCCAGACGACACACGATCCACTGTGAGAGACCCCAGGCTACACACGATCCACTGAGAGAAACCCCAGACTACACACAATCCACTGTGAGAGACCCCACAGTACACACGTTCTACTGTGTGAAACACCAGTCTACACACGATCCACTGTGAGAGACCCCAGACTACACACGATCCACTGTGAGAAACCCCACAGTACACACGAGCCACTGTGAGAAAACCCAGACTACACACGATCCACTGTGAGAGACCCCAGACTACACACGATCCACTGTGAGAGACCCCAGACTACACATGATCCACTGTGAGAAACCCCAGACTACACACGATGCACTGTGAGAGACCCCACACTACACACGTTCTACTGTGTGAAACCCCAGACTATACACGATCCACTGTGAGAAACCCCAGACTACACACGATCCACTGAGAAACCCCACAGTACACACGATCCACTGTGAGAAAACCCAGACTACACACGATCCACTGTGAGAAACCCCACACTACACACGATCCACTGTGAGAGACTCCAGACTACACACGATCCACTGTGAGAAACCCCACACTACACACGATCCACTCTGAGAGACCCCAGACTACACATGATGCACAGTGAGAAACCCCAGACTACACACGATCCACTGTGAGAAACCCCACACTACACACCATCCACTGTGAGAGACTCCAGACTACACACGATCCACTGTGAGAAACCCCACAGTACACACGATCCACTGTGAGAAACCGCACAGTACACAGGATCCACTGTGACAAACCCCACACTACACACGATCCACTGTGAGAAACACCAGACTACACATGATCCACTGTGAGAGACCCCAGTCTACACACGATCCACTGTGAGAAACCCCAGTCTACACACGATCCACTGTGAAATACCCCAGACTACACACGATCCACTGTGAGAAAACTCAGACTTCACACGATCCACTGTGAGAGACCCCAGACTACAAATGTTCCACTGTGAGAAACCTCACAGCACACACGATCCACTGTGAGAAAACCCACACTACACACGATCCACTGTGAGAAACCCCACACTACACACGATCCACTGAGAAAACCCAGACTACACACTATCCACTGTGAGAGACCCCAGACTACACACGATCCACTGTGAGAGAACCCACAGTACACACGATTCACTGTGAGAAACCCCAGACGACACACGGTCCATTGTGAGAAACCCCGGACTACACACGATCCACTGTGAGAAACCCCACAGTACACACAATACACAGTGAGAAACCCCAGACTACACACGATCCACTGGGAGAAACCCCACAGTACACACGATCCACTGTGAGAAACCCCAGACTACACACGATCCACTGTGAGAAACCCCACAGTACACACGATACACAGTGAGAAACCCCAGACTACACACGATCCACTGTGAGAAACCGCACACTACACACGATCCACTGTGAGAAACCCGACAGTACACACGATCCACTGTGAGAAACCCCAGTCTACACACGATCCACAGTGAGAAACCCCACAGTACACACGATCCACTGTGAGAAACCCGACAGTACACATGATCCACTGTGAGAAACCCCAGACTACACACGATCCACTGTGAGAAACCCCACAGTACACACGATACACAGTGAGAAACCCCAGACTACACACGATCCACTGTGAGAAACCGCACACTACACACGATCATCTGTGAGAAACCACAGTCTGCACACGATCCACTGTGAGAAACCCCACAGTACACACGATACATAGTGAGAGACCCCAGACTACACATGATCCACTGTGAGAAACCCCACAGAACACACAATCCACTGTGAGAAACCCCACACTACACACGATCCACTGTGAGAGACCCCAGACTACACACGATCCACTGTGAGAAACCCGACACTACACACGATCAACTGTGAGAAACCCACACTACACACGATCCATTGTGAGAAACCCCACAGTACACACGATCCACTGTGAGAAACCCCAGACTACACACGATCCACTGTGAGAAACCCCACAGTACACACAATCCACTGTGAGAAACCCCATACTACACACGATCCACTGTGAGTAACCCCAGTCTGCACACGATCCACTGTGAGAAACCGCACAGTACACAGGATCCATTGTGACAAACCCCACACTACACACGATCCACTGTGAGAAACACCAGACTACACACGATCCACTGTGAGAGACCCCAGTCTACACACGATCCACTGTGAGAAACCCCAGTCTACAAACGATCCACTGTGAGAAAACTCAGACTTCACACGATCCACTGTGAGAGACCCCAGACTACAAATGTTCCACTGTGAGAAACCTCACAGCACACACGATCCACTGTGAGAAAATCCACACTACACACGATCCACTGTGAGAAAACCCACACTACACACGATCCACTGTGAGAAACCCCACACTACACACGATCCACTGAGAAAACCCAGACTACACACTATCCACTGTGAGAGACCTCAGACTACACACGATCCACTGTGAGAGAACCCACAGTACACACGATTCACTGTGAGAAACCCCAGACGACACACGGTCCATTGTGAGAAACCCCGGACTACACATGATCCACTGTGAGAAACCCAACAGTACACACAATACACAGTGAGAAACCCCAGACTACAAACAATCCACTGGGAGAAACCCCAGACTACACACGATCCACTGTGAGAAAACTCACAGTACACACGATACACAGTGAGAAACCCCAGACTACACAAGATCCACTGTGAGAAACCGCACACTACACACGATCATCTGTGAGAAACCCCAGACTACACACGATCCACTGTGAGAAACCCCACAGTACACACGATGCATAGTGAGAAACCCCAGACTACACACGATCCACTGTGAGAAACCGCACACTACACACGATCCACTGTGAGAAACCCCAGACTACAGACGATCCACTGTGAGAGACCCCACACTACACACGATCCACTCTGAGAAACCCCAGACTACACACGATCCACTGTGAGAAACCCAGTCTAAACAAGATGCACTGTGAGAGACCCCAGACTACACACGACCCACTGTGTGAAACCAGAGTCTACAGATGAACCACTGTGAGAAACCCCAGACTACACACGATCCACTGTGAGAAATACCACACTACACACGATCCACTGTGAGAAATACCACACTACACATGCTCCACTGTGAGAAATACCACACTACACACGATCCACGGTGACAGACCCCAGGCTACACACGATCCACTGTGAGAGACCCCACAGTACACACGTACTACTGTGTGAAACCCCTGTCTACACACAATCCACTGTGAGAAACCCCAGACGACACACGATCCACTGTGAGAGACCCCAGGCTACACACGATCCACTGTGAGAAACCCCAGACTACACACAATCCACTGTGAGAGACCCCACAGTACACACGTTCTACTGTGTGAAACACCAGTCTACACACGATCCACTGTGAGAGACCCCAGACTACACACGATCCACTGTGAGAAACCCCACAGTACACACGATCCACTGTGAGAAAACCCAGACTACACACGATCCACTGTGAGAGACCCCAGACTACACACGATCCACTGTGAGAGACCCCAGACTACACATGATCCACTGTGAGAAACCCCAGACTACACACGATGCACTGTGAGAGACCCCACACTACACACGTTCTACTGTGTGAAACCCCAGACTATACACGATCCACTGTGAGAAACCCCAGACTACACACGATCCACTGAGAAACCCCACAGTACACACGATCCACTGTGAGAAAACCCAGACTACACACGATCCACTGTGAGAAACCCCACACTACACACGATCCACTGTGAGAGACTCCAGACTACACACGATCCACTGTGAGAAACCCCACACTACACACGATCCACTCTGAGAGACCCCAGACTACACATGATGCACAGTGAGAAACCCCAGACTACACACGATCCACTGTGAGAAACCCCACACTACACACCATCCACTGTGAGAGACTCCAGACTACACACGATCCACTGTGAGAAACCCCACAGTACACACGATCCACTGTGAGAAACCGCACAGTACACACGATCCACTGTGACAAACCCCACACTACACACGATCCACTGTGAGAAACACCAGACTACACATGATCCACTGTGAGAGACCCCAGTCTACACACGATCCACTTTGAGAAACCCCAGTCGACACACGATCCACTGTGAAATACCCCAGACTACACACGATCCACTGTGAGAAAACTCAGACTTCACACGATCCACTGTGAGAGACCCCAGACTACAAATGTTCCACTGTGAGAAACCTCACAGCACACACGATCCACTGTGAGAAAATCCACACTACACACGATCCACTGTGAGAAAACCCACACTACACACGATCCACTGTGAGAAACCCCACACTACACACGATCCACTGAGAAAACCCAGACTACACACTATCCACTGTGAGAGACCCCAGACTACACACGATCCACTGTGAGAGAACCCACAGTACACACGATTCACTGTGAGAAACCCCAGACGACACACGGTCCATTGTGAGAAACCCCGGACTACACACGATCCACTGTGAGAAACCCCACAGTACACACAATACACAGTGAGAAACCCCAGACTACACACGATCCACTGGGAGAAACCCCACAGTACACACGATCCACTGTGAGAAACCCGACAGTACACACGATCCACTGTGAGAAACCCCAGACTACACACGATCCACTGTGAGAAACCCCAGTCTACACACGATCCACTGTGAGAAACCCCAGACTACACACGATCCACTGTGAGAAACCGCACACTACACACGATCCACTGTGAGAAACCCGACAGTACACACGATCCACTGTGAGAAACCTCAGTCTACACACGATCCACTGTGAGAAACCCCACAGTACACACGATCCACTGTGAGAAACCCGACAGTACACATGATCCACTGTGAGAAACCCCAGACTACACACGATCCACTGTGAGAAAGCCCACAGTACACACGATACACAGTGAGAAACCGCAGACTACACACGATCCACTGTGAGAAACCGCACACTACACACGATCATCTGTGAGAAACCACAGTCTGCACACGATCCACTGTGAGAAACCCCACAGTACACACGATACATAGTGAGAGACCCCAGACTACACATGATCCACTGTGAGAAACCCCACAGTACACACAATCCACTGTGAGAAACCCCACACTACACACGATCCACTGTGAGAGACCCCAGTCTACACACGATCCACTGTGAGAAACCCGACACTACACACGATCAACTGTGAGAAACCCACACTACACACGATCCACTGTGAGAAACCCCACAGTACACACGATCCACTGTGAGAAACCCCAGACTACACACGATCCACTGTGAGAAACCCCACAGTACACACAATCCACTGTGAGAAACCCCATACTACACACGATCCACTGTGAGTAACCCCAGTCTGCACACGATCCACTGTGAGAAACCGCACAGTACACAGGATCCACTGTGACAAACCCCACACTACACACGATCCACTGTGAGAAACACCAGACTACACACGATCCACTGTGAGAGACCCCAGTCTACACACGATCCACTGTGAGAAACCCCAGTCTACACACGATCCACTGTAAAATACCCCAGACTACACACGATCCACTGTGAGAAAACTCAGACTTCACACGATCCACTGTGAGATACCCCAGACTACAAATGTTCCACTGTGAGAAACCTCACAGCACACACGATCCACTGTGAGAAAATCCACACTACACACGATCCACTGTGAGAAAACCCACACTACACACGATCCACTGTGAGAAACCCCACACTACACACGATCCACTGAGAAAACCCAGACTACACACTATCCACTGTGACAGACCCCAGACTACACACGATCCACTGTGAGAGAACCCACACTACACACGATCCACTGTGAGAAACCCCACACTACACACGATCCACTGTGGGAAACCCCAGACTATACACGATCCACAGTGAGAGACCCCACACTACACACGATCCATTGTGAGAAACCCCAGACTACACACGATCCACAGTGAGATACCCCAGACTACACACGATCCACTGTGAGAAACCCCAGTCTACACATGATCCACAGTGAGAAACCCCACACAACACGCGATCCACTGTGAGAAATACCACACTACACACGATCCACTGTGAGATTCCCCAGGCTACACATGATCCACTGTGAGAAACCCCAGACTACACATGATCCACTGTGAGAAACCCCACACTACACACGATCCACTGTGGGAAACCCCAGACTATACACGATCCACAGTGAGAGACCCCACACTACACACGATCCATTGTGAGAAACCCCAGACTACACACGATCCACTGTGAGATACCCCAGACTACACACGATCCACTGTGAGAAACCCCAGTCTACAGATGATCCACAGTGAGAAACCCCACACAACACGCGATCCACTGTGAGAAACCCCACAGTACACACGTTCCATTGTGAGAAACACCAGACTACACACGATCCACTGTGAGATACGCCAGACTACGCACGATCCACTGTGAGAAACACCAGACTACACACGATCCACTGTGAGAGACGCCACACTACACACGATCCACTGTGAGAAACACCAGACTACACACGATCCACTGTGAGAGACGCCACACTACACACGATCCACTGTGAGATACCCCAGACTACACACGATCCACTGAGAGAAACCCCAGTCTACACATGATCCACAGTGAGAAACCCCACACAACACGCGATCCACTGTGAGAAACCCCATACTACACACGATCCACAGTGAGAGACCCCACACTACACACGATCCATTGTGAGAAACCCCAGACTACACACGATCCACTGTGAGATACCCCAGACTACACACGATCCACTGTGAGAAACCCCAGTCTACAGATGATCCACAGTGAGAAACCCCACACAACACGCGATCCACTGTGAGAAACCCCACACTACACACGATCCACTGTGAGATACGCCAGACTACGCACGATCCACTGTGAGAAACACCAGACTACACACGATCCACTGTGAGAGACGCCACACTACACACGATCCACTGTGAGAAACACCAGACTACACACGATCCACTGTGAGAGACGCCACACTACACACGATCCACTGTGAGATACCCCAGACTACACACGATCCACTGTGAGAAACCCCAGTCTACACATGAACCACAGTGAGAAACCCCACACAACACGCGATCCACTGTGAGAAACCCCATACTACACACGATCCATTGTGAGAAACACCAGACTACACACGATCCACTGTGAGAAACCACAGACTACACACGATCCACTGTCTGAAACCCCAGTCTACACATGATCCACTGTGAGAAACCCGACACTACACACGAGACACTGTGAGAAACCCCACAGTACACAGGAACCACTGTGACAAACCCCACACAACACACGATCCACTGTGAGAAACACAAGACTACAGACGATCCACTGTGAGAGAACCCACAGTACACACGATCCACTGTGACAAACCCCACACTACAAACGATCCACTGTGAGAAACACAAGACTACAGACGATGAACTGTGAGAGACCCCACAGTACACACGATCCACTGTGTGAAACCCCAGACTACACACGATCCACTGTGAGAAAACCCAGACTACACACGATCCACTGTGAGAAACCCCACACTACACACGATCCACTGTGAGAAACCCCACACTACACAAGATCCACTGTCTGAAACCCCAGTCTACACATGATCCACTGTGAGAAACCCCGGACTACATACGATCCACTGTCTGAAACCCCAGTCTACACATGGTCCACTGTGAGAAAACACGGAATACACACGATGCACTGTGAGAAACCCCACAGTACACACGATCCACTGTGAGAGACCCCAGAATACACACGATCAACTGTGAGAAAACCCAGACTACACACGATCCACTGTGAGAAATACCATACAACACACGATCCACTGTGAGAGACCCCAGGCTACACACGATCCACTGTGAGAAACCTCAGACTACACACGATCCACTGTGAGAAACCCCAGACTACACATGATCCACTGTGAGAAAACCCACTCTACACACGATCCACTGTGAGAAACCCCAGACTACAGACGATCCACTGTGAGAGACCCCACACTACACACGATCCACTCTGAGAAACCCCAGACTACACACGATCCACTGTGAGAAACCCAAGTCTAAACAAGATGCACTGTGAGAGACCCCAGACTACACACGACCCACTGTGTGAAACCAGAGTCTACAGATGATCCACTGTGAGAAACCCCAGACTACACACGATCCACTGTGAGAAATACCACACTACACACGATCCACTGTGAGAAATACCACACTATACATGCTCCACTGTGAGAAATACCACACTACACACGATCCACGGTGACAGACCCCAGGCTACACACGATCCACTGTGAGAGACCCCACAGTACACACGTTCAACTGTGTGAAACCCCTGTCTACACACAATCCACTGTGAGAAACCCCAGACGACACACGATCCACTGTGAGAGACCCCAGGCTACACACGATCCACTGTGAGAAACCCCAGACTACACACAATCCACTGTGAGAGACCCCACAGTACACACGTTCTACTGTGTGAAACACCAGTCTACACACGATCCACTGTGAGAGACCCCAGACTACACACGATCCACTGTGAGAAACCCCACAGTACACACGATCCACTGTGAGAAAACCCAGACTACACACGATCCACTGTGAGAGACCCCAGACTACACACGATCCACTGTGAGAGACCCCAGACTACACATGATCCACTGTGAGAAACCCCAGACTACACACGATGCACTGTGAGAGACCCCACACTACACACGTTCTACTGTGTGAAACCCCAGACTATACACGATCCACTGTGAGAAACCCCAGACTACACACGATCCACTGAGAAACCCCACAGTACACACGATCCACTGTGAGAAAACCCAGACTACACACGATCCACTGTGAGAAACCCCACACTACACACGATCCACTGTGAGAGACTCCAGACTACACACGATCCACTGTGAGAAACCCCACACTACACACGATCCACTCTGAGAGACCCCAGACTACACATGATGCACAGTGAGAAACCCCAGACTACACACGATCCACTGTGAGAAACCCCACACTACACACCATCCACTGTGAGAGACTCCAGACTACACACGATCCACTGTGAGAAACCCCACAGTACACACGATCCACTGTGAGAAACCGCACAGTACACAGGATCCACTGTGACAAACCCCACACTACACACGATCCACTGTGAGAAACACCAGACTACACATGATCCACTGTGAGAGACCCCAGTCTACACACGATCCACTGTGAGAAACCCCAGTCTACACACGATCCACTGTGAAATACCCCAGACTACACACGATCCACTGTGAGAAAACTCAGACTTCACACGATCCACTGTGAGAGACCCCAGACTACAAATGTTCCACTGTGAGAAACCTCACACTACACACGATCCACTGTGAGAAACCCCACACTACACACGATCCACTGAGAAAACCCAGACTACACACTATCCACTGTGAGAGACCCCAGACTACACACGATCCACTGTGAGAGAACCCACAGTACACACGATTCACTGTGAGAAACCCCAGACGACACACGGTCCATTGTGAGAAACCCCGGACTACACACGATCCACTGTGAGAAACCCCACCGTACACACAATACACAGTGAGAAACCCCAGACTACACACGATCCACTGGGAGAAACCCCACAGTACACACGATCCACTGTGAGAAACCCCACACTACACACGATCCACTGTGAGAAACCCCACAGTACACACGATACACAGTGAGAAACCCCAGACTACACACGATCCACTGTGAGAAACCGCACACTACACACGATCCACTGTGAGAAACCCGACAGTACACACGATCCACTGTGAGAAACCCCACAGTACACACGATACACAGTGAGAAACCCCAGACTACACACGATCCACTGTGAGAAACCGCACACTACACACGATCCACTGTGAGAAACCCGACAGTACACACGATCCACTGTGAGAAACCCCAGTCTACACACGATCCACTGTGAGAAACCCCACAGTACACACGATCCACTGTGAGAAACCCGACAGTACACATGATCCTCTGTGAGAAACCCCAGACTACACACGATCCACTGTGAGAAACCCCACAGTACACACGATACACAGTGAGAAACCCCAGACTACACACGATCCACTGTGAGAAACCGCACACTACACACGATCATCTGTGAGAAACCACAGTCTGCACACGATCCACTGTGAGAAACCCCACAGTACACACGATACATAGTGAGAGACCCCAGACTACACATGATCCACTGTGAGAAACCCCACAGTACACACAATCCACTGTGAGAAACCCCACACTACACACGATCCACTGTGAGAGACCCCAGACTACACACGATCCACTGTGAGAAACCCGACACTACACACGATCAACTGTGAGAAACCCACACTACACACGATCCATTGTGAGAAACCCCACAGTACACACGATCCACTGTGAGAAACCCCAGACTACACACGATCCACTGTGAGAAACCCCACAGTACACACAATCCACTGTGAGAAACCCCATACTACACACGATCCACTGTGAGTAACCCCAGTCTGCACACGATCCACTGTGAGAAACCGCACAGTACACAGGATCCATTGTGACAAACCCCACACTACACACGATCCACTGTGAGAAACACCAGACTACACACGATCCACTGTGAGAGACCCCAGTCTACACACGATCCACTGTGAGAAACCCCAGTCTACAAACGATCCACTGTGAGAAAACTCAGACTACACACGATCCACTGTGAGAAACCTCACAGCACACACGATCCACTGTGAGAAAATCCACACTACACACGATCCACTGTGAGAAAATCCACACTACACACGATCCACTGTGAGAAAACCCACACTACACACGATCCACTGTGAGAAACCCCACACTACACACGATCCACTGAGAAAACCCAGACTACACACTATCCACTGTGAGAGACCTCAGACTACACACGATCCACTGTGAGAGAACCCACAGTACACACGATTCACTGTGAGAAACCCCAGACGACACACGGTCCATTGTGAGAAACCCCGGACTACACATGATCCACTGTGAGAAACCCAACAGTACACACAATACACAGTGAGAAACCCCAGACTACAAACAATCCACTGGGAGAAACCCCAGACTACACACGATCCACTGTGAGAAAACTCACAGTACACACGATACACAGTGAGAAACCCCAGACTACACAAGATCCACTGTGAGAAACCGCACACTACACACGATCATCTGTGAGAAACCCCAGACTACACACGATCCACTGTGAGAAACCCCACAGTACACACGATGCATAGTGAGAAACCCCAGACTACACACGATCCACTGTGAGAAACCGCACACTACACACGATCCACTGTGAGAAACCCCAGACTACAGACGATCCACTGTGAGAGACCCCACACTACACACGATCCACTCTGAGAAACCCCAGACTACACACGATCCACTGTGAGAAACCCAGTCTAAACAAGATGCACTGTGAGAGACCCCAGACTACACACGACCCACTGTGTGAAACCAGAGTCTACAGATGAACCACTGTGAGAAACCCCAGACTTCACACGATCCACTGTGAGAAATACCACACTACACACGATCCACTGTGAGAAATACCACACTACACATGCTCCACTGTGAGAAATACCACACTACACACGATCCACGGTGACAGACCCCAGGCTACACACGATCCACTGTGAGAGACCCCACAGTACACACGTACTACTGTGTGAAACCCCTGTCTACACACAATCCACTGTGAGAAACCCCAGACGACACACGATCCACTGTGAGAGACCCCAGGCTACACACGATCCACTGTGAGAAACCCCAGACTACACACAATCCACTGTGAGAGACCCCACAGTACACACGTTCTACTGTGTGAAACACCAGTCTACACACGATCCACTGTGAGAGACCCCAGACTACACACGATCCACTGTGAGAAACCCCACAGTACACACGATCCACTGTGAGAAAACCCAGACTACACACGATCCACTGTGAGAGACCCCAGACTACACACGATCCACTGTGAGAGACCCCAGACTACACATGATCCACTGTGAGAAACCCCAGACTACACACGATGCACTGTGAGAGACCCCACACTACACACGTTCTACTGTGTGAAACCCCAGACTATACACGATCCACTGTGAGAAACCCCAGACTACACACGATCCACTGAGAAACCCCACAGTACACACGATCCACTGTGAGAAAACCCAGACTACACACGATCCACTGTGAGAAACCCCACACTACACACGATCCACTGTGAGAGACTCCAGACTACACACGATCCACTGTGAGAAACACCACACTACACACGATCCACTCTGAGAGACCCCAGACTACACATGATGCACAGTGAGAAACCCCAGACTACACACGATCCACTGTGAGAAACCCCACACTACACACCATCCACTGTGAGAGACTCCAGACTACACACGATCCACTGTGAGAAACCCCACAGTACACACGATCCACTGTGAGAAACCGCACAGTACACACGATCCACTGTGACAAACCCCACACTACACACGATCCACTGTGAGAAACACCAGACTACACATGATCCACTGTGAGAGACCCCAGTCTACACACGATCCACTTTGAGAAACCCCAGTCGACACACGATCCACTGTGAAATACCCCAGACTACACACGATCCACTGTGAGAAAACTCAGACTTCACACGATCCACTGTGAGAGACCCCAGACTACAAATGTTCCACTGTGAGAAACCTCACAGCACACACGATCCACTGTGAGAAAATCCACACTACACACGATCCACTGTGAGAAAACCCACACTACACACGATCCACTGTGAGAAACCCCACACTACACACGATCCACTGAGAAAACCCAGACTACACACTATCCACTGTGAGAGACACCAGACTACACACGATCCACTGTGAGAGAACCCACAGTACACACGATTCACTGTGAGAAACCCCAGACGACACACGGTCCATTGTGAGAAACCCCGGACTACACACGATCCACTGTGAGAAACCCCACAGTACACACAATACACAGTGAGAAACCCCAGACTACACACGATCCACTGGGAGAAACCCCACAGTACACACGATCCACTGTGAGAAACCCGACAGTACACACGATCCACTGTGAGAAACCCCAGACTACACACGATCCACTGTGAGAAACCCCAGTCTACACACGATCCACTGTGAGAAACCCCAGACTACACACGATCCACTGTGAGAAACCGCACACTACACACGATCCACTGTGAGAAACCCGACAGTACACACGATCCACTGTGAGAAACCTCAGTCTACACACGATCCACTGTGAGAAACCCCACAGTACACACGATCCACTGTGAGAAACCCGACAGTACACATGATCCACTGTGAGAAACCCCAGACTACACACGATCCACTGTGAGAAACCCCACAGTACACACGATACACAGTGAGAAACCGCAGACTACACACGATCCACTGTGAGAAACCGCACACTACACACGATCATCTGTGAGAAACCACAGTCTGCACACGATCCACTGTGAGAAACCCCACAGTACACACGATACATAGTGAGAGACCCCAGACTACACATGATCCACTGTGAGAAACCCCACAGTACACACAATCCACTGTGAGAAACCCCACACTACACACGATCCACTGTGAGAGACCCCAGTCTACACACGATCCACTGTGAGAAACCCGACACTACACACGATCAACTGTGAGAAACCCACACTACACACGATCCACTGTGAGAAACCCCACAGTACACACGATCCACTGTGAGAAACCCCAGACTACACACGATCCACTGTGAGAAACCCCACAGTACACACAATCCACTGTGAGAAACCCCATACTACACACGATCCACTGTGAGTAACCCCAGTCTGCACACGATCCACTGTGAGAAACCGCACAGTACACAGGATCCACTGTGACAAACCCCACACTACACACGATCCACTGTGAGAAACACCAGACTACACACGATCCACTGTGAGAGACCCCAGTCTACACACGATCCACTGTGAGAAACCCCAGTCTACACACGATCCACTGTAAAATACCCCAGACTACACACGATCCACTGTGAGAAAACTCAGACTTCACACGATCCACTGTGAGATACCCCAGACTACAAATGTTCCACTGTGAGAAACCTCACAGCACACACGATCCACTGTGAGAAAATCCACACTACACACGATCCACTGTGAGAAAACCCACACTACACACGATCCACTGTGAGAAACCCCACACTACACACGATCCACTGAGAAAACCCAGACTACACACTATCCACTGTGAGAGACCCCAGACTACACACGATCCACTGTGAGAGAACCCACAGTACACACGATTCACTGTGAGAAACCCCAGACGACACACGGTCCATTGTGAGAAACCCCGGACTACACATGATCCACTGTGAGAAACCCAACAGTACACACAATACACAGTGAGAAACCCCAGACTACAAACAATCCACTGGGAGAAACCCCAGACTACACACGATCCACTGTGAGAAACCCCACAGTACACACAATACACAGTGAGAAACCCCAGACTACACACGATCCACTGTGAGAAACCGCACACTACACACGATCATCTGTGAGAAACCCCAGACTACACACGATCCACTGGGAGAAACCCCAGACTACACACGATCCACTGTGAGAAACCCCACAGTACACACGATACACAGTGAGAAACCCCAGACTACACACGATCCACTGTGAGAAACCCCACAGTACACACGATGCATAGTGAGAAACCCCAGACTACACACGATCCACTGTGAGAAACCGCACACTACACACGATCCACTGTGAAAAACCCGACAGTACATACGATCCACTGTGAGAAACCCCAGTCTACACACGATCCACTGTGAGAAACCCCACAGTACACACGATCCACTGTGAGAAACCCGACAGTACACACGATCCACTGTGATAAACCCCAGACTACACACGATCCACTGTGAGAAACCCCACAGTACACACGATACACAGTGAGAAACCCCAGACTACACACGATCCACTGTGAGAAACCGCACACTACACACGATCATCTGTGAGAAACCCCAGTCTGCACACGATCCACTGTGAGAAACCCCACAGTACACACGATACATAGTGAGAGACCCCAGACTACACACGATCCACTGTGAGAAACCCCAGACTACACACGATCCACTGTGAGAAACCACACAGTAAACACGATCCACTGTGAGAAACCCCAGACTACACATGATCCACTGTGAGAAACCCCACAGTACACACAATCCACTGTGAGAAATACCACACTACACACGATCCACTGTGAGAAAACCCACACTACACACGATCCACTGTGAGAAACCCCACACTACACACGATCCACTGAGAAAACCCAGACTACACACTATCCACTGTGAGAGACCCCAGACTACACACGATCCACTGTGAGAGAACCCACAGTACACACGATTCACTGTGAGAAACCCCAGACGACACACGGTCCATTGTGAGAAACCCCGGACTACACATGATCCACTGTGAGAAACCCAACAGTACACACAATACACAGTGAGAAACCCCAGACTACAAACAATCCACTGGGAGAAACCCCAGACTACACACGATCCACTGTGAGAAACCCCACAGTACACACGATACACAGTGAGAAACCCCAGACTACACACGATCCACTGTGAGAAAACGCACACTACACACGATCATCTGTGAGAAACCCCAGACTACACACGATCCACTGTGAGAAACCCCACAGTACACACGATGCATAGTGAGAAACCCCAGACTACACACGATCCACTGTGAGAAACCGCACACTACACACGATCCACTGTGAGAAACCCGACAGTACACACGATCCACTGTGAGAAACCCCAGTCTACACACGATCCACTGTGAGAAACCCCACAGTACACACGATCCACTGTGAGAAACCCGACAGTACACACGATCCACTGTGAGAAACCCCAGACTACACACGATCCACTGTGAGAAACCCCACAGTACACACGATACACAGTGAGAAACCCCAGACTACACACGATCCACTGTGAGAAACCGCACACTACACATGATCATCTGTGAGAAACCCCAGTCTGCACACGATCCACTGTGAGAAACCCCACAGTACACACGATACATAGTGAGAGACCCCAGACTACACACGATCCACTGTGAGAAACCCCAGACTACACACGATCCACTGTGAGAAACCACACAGTACACACGATCCACTGTGAGAAACCCCAGACTACACATGATCCACTGTGAGAAACCCCAGAGTACACACAATCCACTGTGAGAAACCCCACACTACACACGATCCACTGTGAGAGACCCCAGACTACACACGATCCACTGTGAGAAACCCCACACTGCACGCGATCCACTGTGAGAAATCACACAGAACACACGATCCACTGTGAGAAACCCCAGTCTACACACAATCCACTGGGAGAAACCGCAGTCTACACACGATCCACTGTGAGAAACCACACAGTACACACAATCCACTGTGAGAAATACCACACTACACACGATCCACTGTGAGAGACCCCAGACTACACACGATCCACTGTGAGAAACCCGACACTACACACGATACATACTGAGAGACCCCAGACTACACACGATCCACTGTGAGAAACCCCAGACTACACACGATCCACTGTGAGAAACCACACAGTACACACGATCCACTGTGAGAAACCCCAGACTACACATGATGCACTGTGAGAAACCCGACACTACACATGATCAACTGTGAGAAACCCACACTACACACGATCCACTGTGAGAAACCCCACAGTACACACGATCCACTGTGAGAAACCCCAGACTACACACGATCCACTGTGAGAAACCCCACAGTACACACAATCCACTGTGAGAAACCCCATACTACACACGATCCACTGTGAGTAACCCCAGTCTACACACGATCCACTGTGAGAAACACCACACTGCACGCGATCCACTGTGAGAAACCCCATACTACACACGATCCACTGTG
Organism: Hypanus sabinus; assembly: GCF_030144855.1. NCBI lineage: Eukaryota > Metazoa > Chordata > Chondrichthyes > Myliobatiformes > Dasyatidae > Hypanus > Hypanus sabinus. Next base: position 102,482,326 of record NC_082716.1, on the reverse strand, counting down.
AGTAACCCCAGTCTACACACGATCCACTGTGAGAAACACCACACTGCACGCGATCCACTGTGAGAAACCCCACAGTACACACAATCCACTGTGAGAAACCCCACAGTACACACGATACATAGTGAGAGACCCCAGACAACACACGATCCACTGTGAGAAAACCCAGACTACACACGATCCACTGTGAGAAACCACACAGTACACACGATCCACTGTGAGAAACCCCAGACTACACATGATCCACTGTGAGAAACCCCACAGTACACACAATCCACTGTGAGAAACCCCACACTACACACGATCCACTGTGAGAGACCCCAGACTACACACGATCCACTGTGAGAAACCCGACACTACACATGATCAACTGTGAGAAACCCACACTACACACGATCCACTGTGAGAAACCCCACAGTACACACGATCCACTGTGAGAAACCCCAGACTACACACGATCCACTGTGAGAAACCCCACAGTACACACAATCCACTGTGAGAAACCTCATACTACACACGATCCACTGTGAGTAACCCCAGTCTACACACGATCCACTGTGAGAAACACCACACTGCACGCGATCCACTGTGAGAAATCACACAGTACACACGATCCACTGTGAGAAACCCCAGTCTACACACAATCCACTGGGAGAAACCGCAGTCTACACACGATCCACTGTGAGAAACCACACAGTACACACAATCCACTGTGAGAAATACCACACTACACACGATCCACTGTGAGAGACCCCAGACTACACACGATCCACTGTGAGAAACCCACACTACACACGATCAACTGTGAGAAACCCCACAGTACACACGATCCACTGTGAGAAACCCCAGACTACACACGATCCACTGTGAGAAACCCCACAGTACACACAATCCACTGTGAGAAACCCCATACTACACACGATCCACTGTGAGTAACCCCAGTCTGCACACGATCCACTGTGAGAAACCGCACAGTACACAGGATCCACTGTGACAAACCCCACACTACACACGATCCACTGTGAGAAACACCAGACTACACACGATCCACTGTGAGAGACCCCAGTCTACACACGATCCACTGTGAGAAACCCCAGTCTACACACGATCCACTGTGAAATACCCCAGACTACACACGATCCACTGTGAGAAAACTCAGACTTCACACGATCCACTGTGAGAGACACCAGACTACAAATGTTCCACTGTGAGAAACCTCACAGCACACACGATCCACTGTGAGAAAATCCACACTACACACGATCCACTGTGAGAAAACCCAGACTACACACGATCCACTGTGAGAAACCCCACACTACACACGATCCACTGTGAGAGAACCCACAGTACACACGATTCACTGTGAGAAACCCCAGACGACACACGGTCCATTGTGAGAAACCCCGGACTACACACGATCCACTGTGAGAAACCCCACAGTACACACAATACACAGTGAGAAACCCCAGACTACAAACAATCCACTGGGAGAAACCCCAGACTACACACGATCCACTGTGAGAAACCCCACAGTACACACGATACACAGTGAGAAACCCCAGACTACACACGATCCACTGTGAGAAACCGCACACTACACACGATCATCTGTGAGAAACCCCAGACTACACACGATCCACTGTGAGAAACCCCACAGTACACACGATGCATAGTGAGAAACCCCAGACTACACACGATCCACTGTGAGAAACCGCACACTACACACGATCCACTGTGAGAAACCCGACAGTACACACGATCCACTGTGAGAAACCCCAGACTACACACGATCCACTGTGAGAAACCCCACAGTACATACGATACACAGTGAGAAACCCCATACTACACACGATCCACTGTGAGAAACCGCACACTACACACGATCATCTGTGAGAAACCCCAGTCTGCACACGATCCACTGTGAGAAACCCCACAGTACACACGATACATAGTGAGAGACCCCAGACTACACAAGATCCACTGTGAGAAACCCCAGACTACACACGATCCACTGTGAGAAACCACACAGTACACACGATCCACTGTGAGAAACCCCAGACTACACATGATCCACTGTGAGAAACCCCACAGTACACACAATCCACTGTGAGAAACCCCACACTACACACGATCCACTGTGAGAGACCCCAGACTACACACGATCCACTGTGAGAAACCCGACACTACACACGATCAACTGTGAGAAACCCACACTACACACGATTCACTGTGAGAAACCCCACAGTACACACGATCCACTGTGAGAAACCCCAGACTACACACGATCCACTGTGAGAAACCCCACAGTACACACAATCCACTGTGAGAAACCCCATACTACACACGATCCACTGTGAGTAACCCCAGTCTACACACGATCCACTGTGAGAAACCCCACACTGCACGCGATCCACTGTGAGAAATCACACAGTACACACGATCCACTGTGAGAAACCCCAGTCTACACACAATCCACTGGGAGAAACCGCAGTCTACACACGATCCACTGTGAGAAACCACACAGTACACACGATCCACTGTGAGAAATACCACACTACACACGATCCACTGTGAGAGACCCCAGACTACACACGATCCACTGTGAGAAACCCGACACTACACACGATCAACTGTGAGAAACACACACTACACACGATCCACTGTGAGAAACCCCACAGTACACACGATCCACTGTGAGAAACCCCAGACTACACACGATCCACTGTGAGAAACCCCCGAGTACACACAATCCACTGTGAGAAACCCCATACTACACACGATCCACTGTGAGTAACCCCAGTCTGCACACGATCCACTGTGAGAAACCGCACAGTACACAGGATCCACTGTGACAAACCCCACACTACAGACGATCCACTGTGAGAAACACCAGACTACACACGATCCACTGTGAGAGACCCCAGTATACACACGATCCACTGTGAGAAACCCCAGTCTACACACGATCCACTGTGAAATACCCCAGACTACACACGATCCACTGTGAGAAAACTCAGACTTCACACGATCCACTGTGAGAGACCCCAGACTACAAATGTTCCACTGTGAGAAACCTCACAGCACACACGATCCACTGTGAGAAAATCCACACTACACACGATCCACTGTGAGAAAACCCACACTACACACGATCCACTGTGAGAAACCCCACACTACACACGATCCACTGAGAAAACCCAGACTACACACTATCCACTGTGAGAGACCACAGACTACACACGATGCACTGTGAGAGAACCCACAGTACACACGATTCACTGTGAGAAACCCCAGATGACACACGGTCCATTGTGAGAAACCCCGGACTACACACGATCCACTGTGAGAAACCCCACAGTACACACAATACACAGTGAGAAATCCCAGACTACAAACAATCCACTGGGAGAAACCCCAGACTATACACGATCCACTGTGAGAAACCCCACAGTACACACGATACACAGTGAGAAACCCCAGACTACACACTATCCACTGTGAGAAACCGCACACTACACACGATCATTTGTGAGAAACCCCAGACTACACACGATCCACTGTGAGAAACCCCACAGTACACACGATGCATAGTGAGAAACCCCAGACTACACACGATCCACTGTGAGAAACCACACAGTATACACGATCCACTGTGAGAAACCCCACAGTACACACGATGCATAGTGAGAAACCCCAGACTACACATGATCCACTGTGAGAAACCCGACAGTACACACGATCCACTGTGAGAAACCCCAGTCTACACACGATCCACTGAGAAACCCCACAGTACACACGATCCACTGTGAGAAACCCGACAGTACACACGATCCACTGTGAGAAACCCCAGACTACACACGATCCACTGTGAGAAACCCCAGACTACACACGATCCACTGTGAGAAACCCCAGACTACACACGATCCACTGTGAGAAACCACACAGTACACACGATCCACTGTGAGAAACCCCAGACTACACATGATCCACTGTGAGAAACCCCACAGTACACACAATCCACTGTGAGAAACCCCACACTACACACGATCCACTGTGAGAGACCCCAGACTACACACGATCCACTGTGAGAAACCCGACACTACACATGATCAACTGTGAGAAACCCACACTACACACGATCCACTGTGAGAAACCCCACAGTACACACGATCCACTGTGAGAAACCCCAGACTACACACGATCCACTGTGAGAAACCCCACAGTACACACAATCCACTGTGAGAAACCTCATACTACACACGATCCACTGTGAGTAACCCCAGTCTACACACGATCCACTGTGAGAAACACCACACTGCACGCGATCCACTGTGAGAAATCACACAGTACACACGATCCACTGTGAGAAACCCCAGTCTACACACAATCCACTGGGAGAAACCGCAGTCTACACACGATCCACTGTGAGAAACCACACAGTACACACAATCCACTGTGAGAAATACCACACTACACACGATCCACTGTGAGAGACCCCAGACTACACACGATCCACTGTGAGAAACCCACACTACACACGATCAACTGTGAGAAACCCCACAGTACACACGATCCACTGTGAGAAACCCCAGACTACACACGATCCACTGTGAGAAACCCCACAGTACACACAATCCACTGTGAGAAACCCCATACTACACACAATCTACTGTGAGTAACCCCAGTCTGCACACGATCCACTGTGAGAAACCGCACAGTACACAGGATCCACTGTGACAAACCCCACACTACACACGATCCACTGTGAGAAACACCAGACTACACACGATCCACTGTGAGAGACCCCAGTCTACACACGATCCACTGTGAGAAACCCCAGTCTACACACGATCCACTGTGAAATACCCCAGACTACACACGATCCACTGTGAGAAAACTCAGACTTCACACGATCCACTGTGAGAGACCCCAGACTACAAATGTTCCACTGTGAGAAACCTCACAGCACACACGATCCACTGTGAGAAAATCCACACTACACACGATCCACTGTGAGAAAACCCACACTACACACGATCCACTGTGAGAAACCCCACACTACACACGATCCACTGCGAAAACCCAGACTACACACTATCCACTGTGAGAGACCCCAGACTACACACGATCCACTGTGAGAGAACCCACAGTACACACGATTCACTGTGAGAAACCCCAGACGACACACGGTCCATTGTGAGAAACCCCGGACTACACACGATCCACTGTGAGAAACCCCACAGTACACACAATACACAGTGAGAAACCCCAGACTACAAACAATCCACTGGGAGAAACCCCAGACTACACACGATCCACTGTGAGAAACCCCACAGTACACACGATACACAGTGAGAAACCCCAGACTACACACGATCCACTGTGAGAAACCTCACACTACACACGATCATCTGTGAGAAACCCCAGACTACACACGATCCACTGTGAGAAACCCCACAGTACACACGATGCATAGTGAGAAACCCCAGACTACACACGATCCACTGTGAGAAACCGCACACTACACACGATCCACTGTGAGAAACCCGACAGTACACACGATCCACTGTGAGAAACCCCAGACTACACACGATCCACTGTGAGAAACCCCACAGTACACACGATACACAGTGAGAAACCCCAGACTACACACGATCCACTGTGAGAAACCGCACACTACACACGATCATCTGTGAGAAACCCCAGTCTGCACACGATCCACTGTGAGAAACCCCACAGTACACACGATACATAGTGAGAGACCCCAGACTACACAAGATCCACTGTGAGAAACCCCAGACTACACACGATCCACTGTGAGAAACCACACAGTACACACGATCCACTGTGAGAAACCCCAGACTACACATGATCCACTGTGAGAAACCCCACAGTACACACAATCCACTGTGAGAAACCCCACACTACACACGATCCACTGTGAGAGACCCCAGACTACACACGATCCACTGTGAGAAACCCGACACTACACACGATCAACTGTGAGAAACCCACACTACACACGATCCACTGTGAGAAACCCCACAGTACACACGATCCACTGTGAGAAACCCCAGACTACACACGATCCACTGTGAGAAACCCCACAGTACACACAATCCACTGTGAGAAACCCCATACTACACACGATCCACTGTGAGTAACCCCAGTCTACACACGATCCACTGTGAGAAACCCCACACTGCACGCGATCCACTGTGAGAAATCACACAGTACACACGATCCACTGTGAGAAACCCCAGTCTACACACAATCCACTGGGAGAAACCGCAGTCTACACACGATCCACTGTGAGAAACCACACAGTACACACGATCCACTGTGAGAAATACCACACTACACACGATCCACTGTGAGAGACCCCAGACTACACACGATCCACTGTGAGAAACCCGACACTACACACGATCAACTGTGAGAAACACACACTACACACGATCCACTGTGAGAAACCCCACAGTACACACGATCCACTGTGAGAAACCCCAGACTACACACGATCCACTGTGAGAAACCCCCGAGTACACACAATCCACTGTGAGAAACCCCATACTACACACGATCCACTGTGAGTAACCCCAGTCTGCACACGATCCACTGTGAGAAACCGCACAGTACACAGGATCCACTGTGACAAACCCCACACTACAGACGATCCACTGTGAGAAACACCAGACTACACACGATCCACTGTGAGAGACCCCAGTCTACACACGATCCACTGTGAGAAACCCCAGTCTACACACGATCCACTGTGAAATACCCCAGACTACACACGATCCACTGTGAGAAAACTCAGACTTCACACGATCCACTGTGAGAGACCCCAGACTACAAATGTTCCACTGTGAGAAACCTCACAGCACACACGATCCACTGTGAGAAAATCCACACTACACACGATCCACTGTGAGAAAACCCACACTACACACGATCCACTGTGAGAAACCCCACACTACACACGATCCACTGAGAAAACCCAGACTACACACTATCCACTGTGAGAGACCACAGACTACACACGATCCACTGTGAGAGAACCCACAGTACACACGATTCACTGTGAGAAACCCCAGATGACACACGGTCCATTGTGAGAAACCCCGGACTACACACGATCCACTGTGAGAAACCCCACAGTACACACAATACACAGTGAGAAATCCCAGACTACAAACAATCCACTGGGAGAAACCCCAGACTATACACGATCCACTGTGAGAAACCCCACAGTACAAACGATACACAGTGAGAAACCCCAGACTACACACTATCCACTGTGAGAAACCGCACACTACACACGATCATTTGTGAGAAACCCCAGACTACACACGATCCACTGTGAGAAACCCCACAGTACACACGATGCATAGTGAGAAACCCCAGACTACACACGATCCACTGTGAGAAACCGCACAGTATACACGATCCACTGTGAGAAACCCCACAGTACACACGATGCATAGTGAGAAACCCCAGACTACACATGATCCACTGTGAGAAACCCGACAGTACACACGATCCACTGTGAGAAACCACAGTCTACACACGATCCACTGAGAAACCCCACAGTACACACGATCCACTGTGAGAAACCCGACAGTACACACGATCCACTGTGAGAAACCCCAGACTACACACGATCCACTGTGAGAAACCCCAGTCTACACACGATCCACTGTGAGAAACCCCAGACTACACACGATCCACTGTGAGAAACCCCACAGTACACACGATACACAGTGAGAAACCCCAGACTACACACGATCCACTGTGAGAAACCGCACACTACACACGATCATCTGTGAGAAACCCCAGTCTGCACACGATCTACTGTGAGAAACCCCAGACTACACACGATCCACTGTGAGAAACCACACAGTACACACGATCCACTGTGAGAAACCCCAGACTACACATGATCCACTGTGAGAAACCCCACAGTACACACAATCCACTGTGAGAAACCGCACACTACACACGATCCACTGTGAGAGACCCCAGACTACACACGATCCACTGTGAGAAACCCGACACTACACACGATCAACTGTGAGAAACCCACACTACACACGATCCACTGTGAGAAACCCCACAGTACACACGATCCACTGTGAGAAACCCCAGACTACACACGATCCACTGTGAGAAACCCCACAGTACACACAATCCACTGTGAGAAACCCCATACTACACACGATCCACTGTGAGTAACCCGAGTCTACACACGATCCACTGTGAGAAACCCCACACTGCACGCGATCCACTGTGAGAAACCCCACACTGCACGCGATCCACTGTGAGAAATCACACAGTACACACGATCCACTGTGAGAAACCCCAGACTACACACAATCCACTGGGAGAAACAGCTGTCTACACACGATCCACTGTGAGAAACCACACAGTACACACAATCCACTGTGAGAAATACCACACTACACACGATCCACTGTGAGATTCCCCAGGCTACACACGATCCACTGTGAGAAACCGCACACTACACACGATCATCTGTGAGAAACCCCAGTCTGCACACGATCCACTGTGAGAAACCCCACAGTACACAAGATACATAGTGAGAGACCCCAGACTACACACGATCCACTTTGTGAAACCCCAGACTACACACGATCCACTGTGAGAAACCACACAGTACACACGATCCACTGTGAGAAACCCCAGACTACACATGATCCACTGTGAGAAACCCCACAGTACACACAATCCACTGTGAGAAACCCCACACTACACACGATCCACTGTGAGAGACCCCAGACTACACACGATCCACTGTGAGAAACCCGACACTACACACGATCAACTGTGAGAAACCCACACTACACACGATCCACTGTGAGAAACCCCACAGTACACACGATCCACTGTGAGAAACCCCAGACTACACACGATCCACTGTGAGAAACCCCCGAGTACACACAATCCACTGTGAGAAACCCCATACTACACACGATCCACTGTGAGTAACCCCAGTCTGCACACGATCCACTGTGAGAAACCGCACAGTACACAGGATCCACTGTGAGAAACCCCAGACTACACACGATCCACTGTGAGAAACCCCACAGTACACACAATCCACTGTGAGAAACCCCATACTACACACGATCCACTGTGAGTAACCCGAGTCTACACACGATCCACTGTGAGAAACCCCACACTGCACGCGATCCACTGTGAGAAACCCCACACTGCACGCGATCCACTGTGAGAAATCACACAGTACACACGATCCACTGTGAGAAACCACAGTCTACACACAATCCACTGGGAGAAACCGCTGTCTACACACGATCCACTGTGAGAAACCACACAGTACACACAATCCACTGTGAGAAATACCACACTACACACGATCCACTGTGAGATTCCCCAGGCTACACACGATCCACTGTGAGAAACCGCACACTACACACGATCATCTGTGAGAAACCCCAGTCTGCACACGATCCACTGTGAGAAACCCCACAGTACACACGATACATAGTGAGAGACCCCAGACTACACACGATCCACTGTGAGAAACCCAAGACTACACACGATCCACTGTGAGAAACCACACAGTACACACGATCCACTGTGAGAAACCCCACAGTACACACGATCCACTGTGAGAAAACCCACACTACACACGATCCACTGTGAGAAACCCCACACTACACACGATCCACTGAGAAAACCCAGACTACACACTATCCACTGTGAGAGACCACAGACTACACACGATCCACTGTGAGAGAACCCACAGTACACACGATTCACTGTGAGAAACCCCAGATGACACACGGTCCATTGTGAGAAACCCCGGACTACACACGATCCACTGTGAGAAACCCCACAGTACACACAATACACAGTGAGAAATCCCAGACTACAAACAATCCACTGGGAGAAACCCCAGACTATACACGATCCACTGTGAGAAACCCCACAGTACACACGATACACAGTGAGAAACCCCAGACTACACACTATCCACTGTGAGAAACCGCACACTACACACGATCATTTGTGAGAAACTCCAGACTACACACGATCCACTGTGAGAAACCCCACAGTACACACGATGCATAGTGAGAAACCCCAGACGACACACGATCCACTGTGAGAAACCGCACAGTATACACGATCCACTGTGAGAAACCCCACAGTACACACGATGCATAGTGAGAAACCCCAGACTACACATGATCCACTGTGAGAAACCCGACAGTACACACGATCCACTGTGAGAAACCCCAGTCTACACACGATCCACTGAGAAACCCCACAGTACACACGATCCACTGTGAGAAACCCGACAGTACACACGATCCACTGTGAGAAACCCCAGACTACACACGATCCACTGTGAGAAACCCCAGTCTACACACGATCCACTGTGAGAAACCCCAGACTACACACGATCCACTGTGAGAAACCCCACAGTACACACGATACACAGTGAGAAACCCCAGACTACACACGATCCACTGTGAGAAACCGCACACTACACACGATCATCTGTGAGAAACCCCAGTCTGCACACGATCCACTGTGAGAAACCCCAGACTACACACGATCCACTGTGAGAAACCACACAGTACACACGATCCACTGTGAGAAATACCACACTACACACGATCCACTGTGAGATTCCCCAGGCTACACACGATCCACTGTGAGAAACCGCACACTACACACGATCATCTGTGAGAAACCCCAGTCTGCACACGATCCACTGTGAGAAACCCCACAGTACACACGATACATAGTGAGAGACCCCAGACTACACACGATCCACTGTGAGAAACCCAAGACTACACACGATCCACTGTGAGAAACCACACAGTACACACGATCCACTGTGAGAAACCCCACAGTACACACGATCCACTGTGAGAAAACCCACACTACACACGATCCACTGTGAGAAACCCCACACTACACACGATCCACTGAGAAAACCCAGACTACACACTATCCACTGTGAGAGACCACAGACTACACACGATCCACTGTGAGAGAACCCACAGTACACACGATTCACTGTGAGAAACCCCAGATGACACACGGTCCATTGTGAGAAACCCCGGACTACACACGATCCACTGTGAGAAACCCCACAGTACACACAATACACAGTGAGAAATCCCAGACTACAAACAATCCACTGGGAGAAACCCCAGACTATACACGATCCACTGTGAGAAACCCCACAGTACACACGATACACAGTGAGAAACCCCAGACTACACACTATCCACTGTGAGAAACCGCACACTACACACGATCATTTGTGAGAAACTCCAGACTACACACGATCCACTGTGAGAAACCCCACAGTACACACGATGCATAGTGAGAAACCCCAGACGACACACGATCCACTGTGAGAAACCGCACAGTATACACGATCCACTGTGAGAAACCCCACAGTACACACGATGCATAGTGAGAAACCCCAGACTACACATGATCCACTGTGAGAAACCCGACAGTACACACGATCCACTGTGAGAAACCCCAGTCTACACACGATCCACTGAGAAACCCCACAGTACACACGATCCACTGTGAGAAACCCGACAGTACACACGATCCACTGTGAGAAACCCCAGACTACACACGATCCACTGTGAGAAACCCCAGTCTACACACGATCCACTGTGAGAAACCCCAGACTACACACGATCCACTGTGAGAAACCCCACAGTACACACGATACACAGTGAGAAACCCCAGACTACACACGATCCACTGTGAGAAACCGCACACTACACACGATCATCTGTGAGAAACCCCAGTCTGCACACGATCCACTGTGAGAAACCCCAGACTACACACGATCCACTGTGAGAAACCACACAGTACACACGATCCACTGTGAGAAACCCCAGACTACACATGATCCACTGTGAGAAACCCCACAGTACACACAATCCACTGTGAGAAACCCCACACTACACACGATCCACTGTGAGAGACCCCAGACTACACACGATCCACTGTGAGAAACCCGACACTACACACGATCAACTGTGAGAAACCCACACTACACACGATCCACTGTGAGAAACCCCACAGTACACACGATCCACTGTGAGAAACCCCAGACTACACACGATCCACTGTGAGAAACCCCACAGTACACACAATCCACTGTGAGAAACCCCATACTACACACGATCCACTGTGAGTAACCCGAGTCTACACACGATCCACTGTGAGAAACCCCACACTGCACGCGATCCACTGTGAGAAACCCCACACTGCACGCGATCCACTGTGAGAAATCACACAGTACACACGATCCACTGTGAGAAACCCCAGTCTACACACAATCCACTGGGAGAAACCGCTGTCTACACACGATCCACTGTGAGAAACCACACAGTACACACAATCCACTGTGAGAAATACCACACTACACACGATCCACTGTGAGATTCCCCAGGCTACACACGATCCACTGTGAGAAACCGCACACTACACACGATCATCTGTGAGAAACCCCAGTCTGCACACGATCCACTGTGAGAAACCCCACAGTACACACGATACATAGTGAGAGACCCCAGACTACACACGATCCACTTTGTGAAACCCCAGACTACACACGATCCACTGTGAGAAACCACACAGTACACACGATCCACTGTGAGAAACCCCAGACTATACATGATCCACTGTGAGAAACCCCACAGTACACACAATCCACTGTGAGAAACCCCACACTACACACGATCCACTGTGAGAGACCCCAGACTACACACGATCCACTGTGAGAAACCCGACACTACACACGATCAACTGTGAGAAACCCACACTACACACGATCCACTGTGAGAAACCCCACAGTACACACGATCCACTGTGAGAAACCCCAGATTACACACGATCCACTGTGAGAAACCCCCGAGTACACACAATCCACTGTGAGAAACCCCATACTACAAACGATCCACTGTGAGTAACCCCAGTCTGCACACGATCCACTGTGAGAAACCGCACAGTACACAGGATCCACTGTGAGAAACCCCAGACTACACACGATCCACTGTGAGAAACCCCACAGTACACACAATCCACTGTGAGAAACCCCATACTACACACGATCCACTGTGAGTAACCCGAGTCTACACACGATCCACTGTGAGAAACCCCACACTGCACGCGATCCACTGTGAGAAACCCCACACTGCACGCGATCCACTGTGAGAAATCACACAGTACACACGAACCACTGTGAGAAACCCCAGTCTACACACAATCCACTGGGAGAAACCGCTGTCTACACACGATCCACTGTGAGAAACCACACAGTACACACAATCCACTGTGAGAAATACCACACTACACACGATCCACTGTGAGATTCCCCAGGCTACACACGATCCACTGTGAGAAACCGCACATTACACACGATCATCTGTGAGAAACCCCAGTCTGCACACGATCCACTGTGAGAAACCCCACAGTACACACGATACATAGTGAGAGACCCCAGACTACACACGATCCACTGTGAGAAACCCCAGACTACACATGATCCACTGTGAGAAACCCCACAGTACACACAATCCACTGTGAGAAACCCCACGCTACACACGATCCACTGTGAGAGACCCCAGACTACACACGATCCACTGTGAGAAACCCGACACTACACACGATCAACTGTGAGAAACCCACACTACACACGATCCACTGTGAGAAACCCCACAGTACACACGATCCAATGTGAGAAACCCCAGACTACACACGATCCACTGTGTGAAACCCCACAGTACACACAATCCACTGTGAGAAACCCCATACTACACACGATCCACTGTGAGTAACCCGAGTCTACACACGATCCACTGTGAGAAACCCCACACTGCACGCGATCCACTGTGAGAAACCCCACACTGCACGCGATCCACTGTGAGAAATCACACAGTACACACGATCCACTGTGAGAAACCCCAGTCTACACACAATCCACTGGGAGAAACCGCTGTCTACACACGATCCACTGTGAGAAACCACACAGTACACACAATCCACTGTGAGAAATACCACACTACACACGATCCACTGTGAGATTCCCCAGGCTACACACGATCCACTGTGAGAAATCGCACACTACACACGATCATCTGTGAGAAACCCCAGTCTGCACACGATCCACTGTGAGAAACCCCACAGTACACACGATACATAGTGAGAGACCCCAGACTACACACGATCCACTGTGAGAAACCCCAGACTACACACGATCCACTGTGAGAAACCACACAGTACACACGATCCACTGTGAGAAACCCCAGACTACACATGATCCACTGTGAGAAACCCCACAGTACACACAATCCACTGTGAGAAACCCCACACTACACACGATCCACTGTGAGAGACCCCAGACTACACAAGATCCACTGTGAGAAACCCCACAGTACACACGATCCACTGTGAGAAACCCCATACTACACACGATCCACTGTGTGAAACCCCACAGTACACACAATCCACTGTGAGAAACCCCATACTACACACGATCCACTGTGAGTAACCCGAGTCTACACACGATCCACTGTGAGAAACCCCACACTGCACGCGATCCACTGTGAGAAACCCCACACTGCACGCGATCCACTGTGAGAAATCACACAGTACACACGATCCACTGTGAGAAACCCCAGTCTACACACAATCCACTGGGAGAAACCGCTGTCTACACACGATCCACTGTGAGAAACCACACAGTACACACAATCCACTGTGAGAAATACCACACTACACACGATCCACTGTGAGATTCCCCAGGCTACACACGATCCACTGTGAGAAATCGCACACTACACACGATCATCTGTGAGAAACCCCAGTCTGCACACGATCCACTGTGAGAAACCCCACAGTACACACGATACATAGTGAGAGACCCCAGACTACACACGATCCACTGTGAGAAACCCCAGACTACACACGATCCACTGTGAGAAACCACACAGTACACACGATCCACTGTGAGAAACCCCAGACTACACATGATCCACTGTGAGAAACCCCACAGTACACACAATCCACTGTGAGAAACCCCACACTACACACGATCCACTGTGAGAGACCCCAGACTACACAAGATCCACTGTGAGAAACCCCACAGTACACACGATCCACTGTGAGAAACCCCATACTACACACGATCCACTGTGAGAAACCCCCGAGTACACACAATCCACTGTGAGAAACCCCATACTACACACGATCCACTGTGAGTAACCCCAGTCTGCACACGATCCACTGTGAGAAACCGCACAGTACACAGGATCCACTGTGACAAACCCCACTCTACACACGATCCACTGTGAGAAACACCAGACTACACACGATCCACTGTGAGAGACCCCAGTCTACACACGATCCACTGTGAGAAACCCCAGACTACACACGATCCACTGTGAGAAACCCCACAGTACACACGATACACAGTGAGAAACCCCAGACTACACACGATCCACTGTGAGAAACCGCACACTACACACGATCATCTGTGAGAAACCCCAGTCTGCACACGATCCACTGTGAGAAACCCCACAGTACACACGATACATAGTGAGAGACCCCAGACTACACACGATCCACTGTGAGAAACCCCAGACTACACACGATCCACTGTGAGAAACCACACAGTACACACGATCCACTGTGAGAAACCCCAGACTACACATGATCCACTGTGAGAAACCCCACAGTACACACAATCCACTGTGAGAAACCCCACACTACACACGATCCACTGTGAGAGACCCCAGACTACACACGATCCACTGTGAGAAACCCGACACTACACACGATCAACTGTGATAAACCCACACTACACACGATCCACTGTGAGAAACCCCACAGTACACACGATCCACTGTGAGAAACCCCAGACTACACACGATCCACTGTGAGAAACCCCACAGTACACACAATCCACTGTGAGAAACCCCATACTACACACGATCCACTGTGAGTAACCCGAGTCTACACACGATCCACTGTGAGAAACCCCACACTGCACGCGATCCACTGTGAGAAACCCCAAACTGCACGCGATCCACTGTGAGAAATCACACAGTACACACGATCCACTGTGAGAAACCCCAGTCTACACACAATCCACTGGGAGAAACCGCTGTCTACACACGATCCACTGTGAGAAACCACACAGTACACACAATCCACTGTGAGAAATACCACACTACACACGATCCACTGTGAGATTCCCCAGGCTACACACGATCCACTGTGAGAAACCGCACACTACACACGATCATCTGTGAGAAACCCCAGTCTGCACACGATCCACTGTGAGAAACCCCACAGTACACACGATACATAGTGAGAGACCCCAGACTACACACGATCCACTGTGAGAAACCCCAGACTACACACGATCCACTGTGAGAAACCACACAGTACACACGATCCACTGTGAGAAACCCCAGACTACACATGATCCACTGTGAGAAACCCCACAGTACACACAATCCACTGTGAGAAACCCCACACTACACACGATCCACTGTGAGAGACCCCAGACTACACACGATCCACTGTGAGAAACCCGACACTACACACGATCAACTGTGAGAAACCCAGACTACACACGATCCACTGTGAGAAACCCCACAGTACACACTATCCACTGTGAGAAACCCCAGACTACACACGATCCACTGTGAGAAACCCCCGAGTACACACAATCCACTGTGAGAAACCCCATACTACACACGATCCACTGTGAGTAACCCCAGTCTGCACACGATCCACTGTGAGAAACCGCACAGTACACAGGATCCACTGTGACAAACCCCACACTACACACGATCCACTGTGAGAAACACCAGACTACACACGATCCACTGTGAGAGACCCCAGTCTACACACGATCCACTGTGAGAAACCCCAGTCTACACACGATCCACTGTGAAATACCCCAGACTACACACGATCCACTGTGAGAAAACTCAGACTTCACACGATCCACTGTGAGAGACCCCAGAGTACAAATGTTCCACTGTGAGAAACCTCACAGCACACACGATCCACTGTGAGAAAATCCACACTACACACGATCCACTGTGAGAAACCCCAGACTACACACGATCCACTGAGAAAACCCAGACTACACACTATCCACTGTCAGAGACCCCAGACTACACATGATCCACTGTGAGAGAACCCACAGTACACACGATTCACTGTGAGAAACCCCAGACGACACACGGTCCATTGTGAGAAACCCCGGACTACACACGATCCACTGTGAGAAACCCCACAGTACACACAATACACAGTGAGAAATCCCAGACTACAAACAATCCACTGGCAGAAACCCCAGACTATACACGATCCACTGTGAGAAACCCCACAGTACACACGATACACAGTGAGAAACCCCAGACTACACACTATCCACTGTGAGAAACCGCACACTACACACGATCATTTGTGAGAAACCCCAGACTACACACGATCCACTGTGAGAAACCCCACAGTACACACGATGCATAGTGAGAAACCCCAGACTACACACGATCCACTGTGAGAAACCGCACAGTATACACGATCCACTGTGAGAAACCCCACAGTACACACGATGCATAGTGAGAAACCCCAGACTACACATGATCCACTGTGAGAAACCCGACAGTACACACGATCCACTGTGAGAAACCCCAGTCTACACACGATCCACTGTGAGAAACCCCACAGTACACACGATCCACTGTGAGAAACCCGACAGTACACACGATCCACTGTGAGAAACCCCAGACTACACACGATCCACTGTGAGAAACCCCACAGTACACACGATACACAGTGATAAACCCCAGACTACACACGATCCACTGTGAGAAACCGCACACTACACACGATCATCTGTGAGAAACCCCAGTCTGCACACGATCCACTGTGAGAAACCCCACAGTACAAACGATACATAGTGAGAGACCCCAGACTACACACGATCCACTGTGAGAAACCCCAGACTACACACGATCCACTGTGAGAAACCACACAGTACACACGATCCACTGTGAGAAACCCCAGACTACACATGATCCACTGTGAGAAACCCCACAGTACACACAATCCACTGTGAGAAACCCCACACTACACACGATCCACTGTGAGAGACCCCAGACTACACACGATCCACTGTGAGAAACCCGACACTACACACGATCAACTGTGAGAAACCCACACTACACACGATCCACTGTGAGAAAGCCCACAGTACACACGATCCACTGTGAGAAACCCCAGACTACACGCGATCCACTGTGAGAAACCCCACACTGCACGCGATCCACTGTGAGAAATCACACAGTACACACGATCCACTGTGAGAAACCCCAGTCTACACACAATCCACTGGGAGAAACCGCTGTCTACACACGATCCACTGTGAGAAACCACACAGTACACACAATCCACTGTGAGAAATACCACACTACACACGATCCACTGTGAGATTCCCCAGGCTACACACGATGCACTGTGAGAAACCCCGGACTACACACGATCCACTGTGAGAAACCCCACAGTACACACAATACACAGTGAGAAATCCCAGACTACAAACAATCCACTGGGAGAAACCCCAGACTATACACGATCCACTGTGAGAAACCCCACAGTACACACGATACACAGTGAGAAACCCCAGACTACACACTATCCACTGTGAGAAACCGCACACTACACACGATCATTTGTGAGAAACCCCAGACTACAAACGATCCACCGTGAGAAACCCCACAGTACACACGATGCATAGTGAGAAACCCCAGACTACACACGATCCACTGTGAGAAACCGCACAGTATACACGATCCACTGTGAGAAACCCCACAGTACACACAATGCATAGTGAGAAACCCCAGACTACACATGATCCACTGTGAGAAACCCGACAGTACACACGATCCACTGTGAGAAACCCCAGTCTACACACGATCCACTGTGAGAAACCCCACTGTACACACGATCCACTGTGAGAAACCCGACAGTACACACGATCCACTGTGAGAAACCCCAGACTACACACGATCCACTGTGAGAAACCCCAGAGTACACACGATACACAGTGAGAAACCCCAGACTACACACGGTCCACTGTGAGAAACCGCACACTACACACGATCATCTGTGAGAAACCCCAGTCTGCACACGATCCACTGTGAGAAACCCCACAGTACACACGATACATAGTGAGAGACCCCAGACTACACACGATCCACTGTGAGAAACCCCAGACTACACACGATCCACTGTGAGAAACCACACAGTACACACGATCCACTGTGAGAAACCCCAGACTACACATGATCCACTGTGAGAAACCCCACAGTACACACAATCCACTGTGAGAAACCCCACACTACACACGATCCACTGTGAGAGACCCCAGACTACACACGATCCACTGTGAGAAACCCGACACTACACACGATCAACTGTGAGAAACTCACACTACACACGATCCACTGTGAGAAACCCCACAGTACACACGATCCACTGTGAGAAACCCCAGACTACACACGATCCACTGTGAGAAACCCCACAGTACACACAATCCACTGTGAGAAACCCCATACTACACACGATCCACTGTGAGTAACCCGAGTCTACACACGATCCACTGTGAGAAACCCCACACTGCACGCGATCCACTGTGAGAAACCCCACACTGCACGCGATCCACTGTGAGAAATCACACAGTACACACGATCCACTGTGAGAAACCCCAGTCTACACACAATCCACTGGGAGAAACCGCTGTCTACACACGATCCACTGTGAGAAACCACACAGTACACACAATCCACTGTGAGAAATACCACACTACACACGATCCACTGTGAGATTCCCCAGGCTACACACGATGCACTGTGAGAAACCCCAGACTACACAGGATCCACTGTGAGAAACCCCACACTACACACGATCTACTGTGAGAAACCCCACACTACACACGATCCACTGTGGGAAACCCCAGACTACACACGATCCACAGTGAGAGACCCCACACTACACACGATCCATTGTGAGAAACCCCAGACTACACACGATCGACTGTGAGAGACCCCAGGCTACACACGATCCACTGTGAGAAACCCCAGACTACACACAATCCACTGTGAGAGACCCCACAGTACACACGTTCTACTGTGTGAAACCCCAGTCTACACACGATCCACTGTGAGAGACCCCAGACTACAAACGATCCACTGTGAGAGACCCCAGACTACACACGATCCACTGTGAGAGACCCCAGACTACACATGATCCACTGTGAGAAACCCCAGACTACACACGATGCACTGTGAGAGACCCCAAACTACACACGTTCTACTGTGTGAAACCCCAGACTACACACAATCCACTGGGAGAAACCGCAGTCTACACACGATCCACTGTGAGAAACCACACAGTACACAAAATCCACTGTGAGAAACCCCACACTACACACGATCCACTGTGAGAAACCCCACACTACACACGATCCACTGTGGGAAACCCCAGAATACACACGATCCACTGTGAGAAAACCCAGTCTACACACGATCCACTGTGAGAAACCCCACAGTACACACGATCCACTGTGAGAAACCCGACAGTACACACGATCCACTGTGAGAAACCCCAGACTACACACGATCCACTGTGAGAAACCCCACAGTACAGACGATACACAGTGAGAAACCCCAGACTACACACGATCCACTGTGAGAAACCGCACACTACACACGATCATCTGTGAGAAACCCCAGTCTGCACACGATCCACTGTGAGAAACCCCACAGTACACACGATACATAGTGAGAGACCCCAGACTACACACGATCCACTGTGAGAAACCCCAGACTACACACGATCCACTGTGAGAAACCCCAGACTACACACGATCCACTGAGAAACCCCACAGTACACACGATCCACTGTGAGAGACTCCAGACTACACACGATCCACTGTGAGAAACCCCACACTACACACGATCCACTGTGAGAGACCCCAGACTATACACGATGCACAGTGAGAAACCCCAGACTACACACGATCCACTGTGAGAAACCCCACACTACACACGATCCACTGTGAGAGACTCCAGACTACACACGATCCACTGTGAGAAACCCCACAGTACAAACGATCCTCTGTCAGAAGCCCCACACTACACACGATCCACTGTGAGAAACCCCAGACTACACACGATCCACTGTGAGAAACCCCACAGTACACACGATACACAGTGAGAAACCCCAGACTACACACGATCCACTGTGAGAAACCGCACACTACACACGATCATCTGTGAGAAACCCCAGTCTGCACACGATCCACTGTGAGAAACCCCACAGTACACACGATACATAGTGAGAGACCCCAGACTACACACGATCCACTGTGAGAGACTCCAGACTACACACGATCCACTGTGAGAAACCCCACAGTACAAACGATCCTCTGTGAGAAACCCCACACTACACACGATCCACTGTGAGAAACACCAGACTACACACGATCCACTGTGAGAGACCCCAGTCTACACACGATCCACTGTGAGAAACCCCAGTCTACACACGATCCACTGTGAAATACCCCAGACTACACACGATCCACTGTGAGAAAACCCAGTCTACACACGATCCACTGTGAGAAACCCCACAGAACACACGATCCACTGTGAGAAACCCGACAGTACACATGATCCACTGTGAGAAACCCCAGACTACACACGATCCACTGTGAGAAACCCCACAGTACACACGATACACAGTGAGAAACCCCAGACTACACACGATCCACTGTGAGAAACCGCACACTACACACGATCATCTGTGAGAAACCCTAGTCTGCACACGATCCACTGTGAGAAACCCCACAGTACACACGATACATAGTGAGAGACCCCAGACTACACACGATCCACTGTGAGAAACCCCAGACTACACACGATCCACTGTGAGAAACCCCACAGTACACACAATCCACTGTGAGAAACGCCAGACTACACACGATCCACTGTGAGAAACCCCACACTGCACGCGATCCACTGTGAGAAATCACACAGTACACACGATCCACTGTGAGAAACCCCAGTCTACACACAATCCACTGGGAGAAACCGCAGTCTACACACGATCCACTGTGAGAAACCACACAGTACACAAAATCCACTGTGAGAAACCCCAGACTACACACGATCCACTGTGAGAAACCCCAGACTACACAGGATCCACTGTGAGAAACCCCACACTACACACGATCCACTGTGAGAAACCCCACACTACACACGATCCACTGTGGGAAACCCCAGAATACACACGATCCACTGTGAGAAAACCCAGTCTACACACGATCCACTGTGAGAAACCCCACAGTACACACGATCCACTGTGAGAAACCCGACAGTACACACGATCCACTGTGAGAAACCCCAGTCTACACACGATCCACTGTGAGAAACCCCACAGTACACACGATCCACTGTGAGAAACCCGACAGTACACATGATCCACTGTGAGAAACCCCAGACTACACACGATCCACTGTGAGAAACCCCACAGTACACACGATACACAGTGAGAAACCCCAGACTACACACGATCCACTGTGAGAAACCGCACACTACACACGATCATCTTTGAGAAACCCCAGTCTGCACACGATCCACTGTGAGAAACCCCACAGTACACACGATACATAGTGAGAGACCCCAGACTACACACGATCCACTGTGAGAAACCCCAGACTACACACGATCCACTGTGAGAAACCCCACAGTACACACCATCCACTGTGAGAAACCCCAGACTACACACGATCCACTGTGAGAAACCCCACACTGCACGCGATCCACTGTGAGAAATCACACAGTACACACGATCCACTGTGAGAAACCCCAGTCTACACACAATCCACTGGGAGAAACCGCAGTCTACACACGATCCACTGTGAGAAACCACACAGTACACAAAATCCACTGTGAGAAACCCCAGACTACATACGATCCACTGTGAGAAACCCCAGACTACACAGGATCCACTGTGAGAAACCCCACACTACACACGATCCACTGTGAGAAACCCCACACTACACACGATCCACTGTGGGAAACCCCAGAATACACACGATCCACTGTGAGAAAACCCAGTCTACACACGATCCACTGTGAGAAACCCCACAGTACACACGATCCACTGTGAGAAACCCGACAGTACACACGATCCACTGTGAGAAACCCCAGACTACACACGATCCACTGTGAGAAACCCCACAGTACACACGATACACAGTGAGAAACCCCAGACTACACACGATCCACTGTGAGAAACCGCACACTACACACGATCATCTGTGAGAAACCCCAGTCTGCACACGATCCACTGTGAGAAACCCCACAGTACACACGATACATAGTGAGAGACCCCAGACTACACACGATCCACTGTGAGAAACCCCAGACTACACACGATACACTGTGAGAAACCCCACACTACACACGATCCACTGTGAGAGACTCCAGACTACACACGATCCACTGTGAGAAACCCCACAGTACAAACGATCCTCTGTGAGAAACCCCACACTACACACGATCCACTGTGAGAAACACCAGACTACACACGATCCACTGTGAGAGACCCCAGTCTACACACGATCCACTGTGAGAAACCCCAGTCTACACACGATCCACTGTGAAATACCCCAGACTACACACGATCCACTGTGAGAAAACCCAGTCTACACACGATCCACTGTGAGAAACCCCACAGAACACACGATCCACTGTGAGAAACCCGACAGTACACATGATCCACTGTGAGAAACCCCAGACTACACACGATCCACTGTGAGAAACCCCACAGTACACACGATACACAGTGAGAAACCCCAGACTACACACGATCCACTGTGAGAAACCGCACACTACACACGATCATCTGTGAGAAACCCTAGTCTGCACACGATCCACTGTGAGAAACCCCACAGTACACACGATACATAGTGAGAGACCCCAGACTACACACGATCCACTGTGAGAAACCCCAGACTACACACGATCCACTGTGAGAAACCCCACAGTACACACAATCCACTGTGAGAAACGCCAGACTACACACGATCCACTGTGAGAAACCCCACACTGCACGCGATCCACTGTGAGAAATCACACAGTACACACGATCCACTGTGAGAAACCCCAGTCTACACACAATCCACTGGGAGAAACCGCAGTCTACACACGATCCACTGTGAGAAACCACACAGTACACAAAATCCACTGTGAGAAACCCCAGACTACACACGATCCACTGTGAGAAACCCCAGACTACACAGGATCCACTGTGAGAAACCCCACACTACACACGATCCACTGTGAGAAACCCCACACTACACACGATCCACTGTGGGAAACCCCAGAATACACACGATCCACTGTGAGAAAACCCAGTCTACACACGATCCACTGTGAGAAACCCCACAGTACACACGATCCACTGTGAGAAACCCGACAGTACACACGATCCACTGTGAGAAACCCCAGTCTACACACGATCCACTGTGAGAAACCCCACAGTACACACGATCCACTGTGAGAAACCCGACAGTACACATGATCCACTGTGAGAAACCCCAGACTACACACGATCCACTGTGAGAAACCCCACAGTACACACGATACACAGTGAGAAACCCCAGACTACACACGATCCACTGTGAGAAACCGCACACTACACACGATCATCTTTGAGAAACCCCAGTCTGCACACGATCCACTGTGAGAAACCCCACAGTACACACGATACATAGTGAGAGACCCCAGACTACACACGATCCACTGTGAGAAACCCCAGACTACACACGATCCACTGTGAGAAACCCCACAGTACACACAATCCACTGTGAGAAACCCCAGACTACACACGATCCACTGTGAGAAACCCCACACTGCACGCGATCCACTGTGAGAAATCACACAGTACACACGATCCACTGTGAGAAACCCCAGTCTACACACAATCCACTGGGAGAAACCGCAGTCTACACACGATCCACTGTGAGAAACCACACAGTACACAAAATCCACTGTGAGAAACCCCAGACTACATACGATCCACTGTGAGAAACCCCAGACTACACAGGATCCACTGTGAGAAACCCCACACTACACACGATCCACTGTGAGAAACCCCACACTACACACGATCCACTGTGGGAAAACCCAGAATACACACGATCCACTGTGAGAAAACCCAGTCTACACACGATCCACTGTGAGAAACCCCACAGTACACACGATCCACTGTGAGAAACCCGACAGTACACACGATCCACTGTGAGAAACCCCAGACTACACACGATCCACTGTGAGAAACCCCACAGTACAGACGATACACAGTGAGAAACCCCAGACTACACACGATCCACTGTGAGAAACCGCACACTACACACGATACACAGTGAGAAACCCCAGACTACACACGATCCACTGTGAGAAACCCCAGACTACACACGATCATCTGTGAGAAACCCCAGTCTGCACACGATCCACTGTGAGAAACCCCACAGTACACACGATACATAGTGAGAGACCCCAGACTACACACGATCCACTGTGAGAAACCCCAGACTACACACGATCCACTGTGAGAAACCCCAGACTACACACGATCCACTGAGAAACCCCACAGTACACACGATCCACTGTGAGAGACTCCAGACTACACACGATCCACTGTGAGAAACCCCACACTACACACGATCCACTGTGAGAGACCCCAGACTACACACGATGCACAGTGAGAAACCCCAGACTACACACGATCCACTGTGAGAAACCCCACACTACACACGATCCACTGTGAGAGACTCCAGACTACACACGATCCACTGTGAGAAACCCCACAGTAGAAACGATCCTCTGTGAGAAACCCCACACTACACACGATCCACTGTGAGAAACCCCAGACTACACACGATCCACTGTGAGAAACCCCACAGTACACACGATACACAGTGAGAAACCCCAGACTACACACGATCCACTGTGAGAAACCGCACACTACACACGATCATCTGTGAGAAACCCCAGTCTGCACACGATCCACTGTGAGAAACCCCACAGTACACACGATACATAGTGAGAGACCCCAGACTACACACGATCCACTGTGAGAAACCCCAGACTACACACGATACACTGTGAGAAACCCCACACTACACACGATCCACTGTGAGAGACTCCAGACTACACACGATCCACTGTGAGAAACCCCACAGTACAAACGATCCTCTGTGAGAAACCCCACACTACACACGATCCACTGTGAGAAACACCAGACTACACACGATCCACTGTGAGAGACCCCAGTCTACACACGATCCACTGTGAGAAACCCCAGTCTACACACGATCCACTGTGAAATACCCCAGACTACACACGATCCACTGTGAGAAAACCCAGTCTACACACGATCCACTGTGAGAAACCCCACAGTACACACGATCCACTGTGAGAAACCCGACAGTACACATGATCCACTGTGAGAAACCCCAGACTACACACGATCCACTGTGAGAAACCCCACAGTACACACGATACACAGTGAGAAATCCCAGACTACACACGATCCACAGTGAGAAACCGCACACTACACACGATCATCTGTGAGAAACCCTAGTCTGCACACGATCCACTGTGAGAAACCCCACAGTACACACGATACATAGTGAGAGACCCCAGACTACACACGATCCACTGTGAGAAACCCCAGACTACACACGATCCACTGTGAGAAACCCCACAGTACACACAATCCACTGTGAGAAACGCCAGACTACACACGATCCACTGTGAGAAACCCCACACTGCACGCGATCCACTGTGAGAAATCACACAGTACACACGATCCACTGTGAGAAACCCCAGTCTACACACAATCCACTGGGAGAAACCGCAGTCTACACACGATCCACTGTGAGAAACCACACAGTACACAAAATCCACTGTGAGAAACCCCAGACTACACACGATCCACTGTGAGAAACCCCAGACTACACAGGATCCACTGTGAGAAACCCCACACTACACACGATCCACTGTGAGAAACCCCACACTACACACGATCCACTGTGGGAAACCCCAGAATACACACGATCCACTGTGAGAAAACCCAGTCTACACACGATCCACTGTGAGAAACCCCACAGTACACACGATCCACTGTGAGAAACCCGACAGTACACACGATCCACTGTGAGAAACCCCAGTCTACACACGATCCACTGTGAGAAACCCCACAGTACACACGATCCACTGTGAGAAACCCGACAGTACACATGATCCACTGTGAGAAACCCCAGACTACACACGATCCACTGTGAGAAACCCCACAGTACACACGATACACAGTGAGAAACCCCAGACTACACACGATCCACTGTGAGAAACCGCACACTACACACGATCATTTGTGAGAAACCCCAGTCTGCACACGATCCACTGTGAGAAACCCCACAGTACACACGATACATAGTGAGAGACCCCAGACTACACACGATCCACTGTGAGAAACCCCAGACTACACACGATCCACTGTGAGAAACCCCACAGTACACACAATCCACTGTGAGAAACCCCAGACTACACACGATCCACTGTGAGAAACCCCACACTGCACGCGATCCACTGTGAGAAATCACACAGTACACACGATCCACTGTGAGAAACCCCAGTCTACACACAATGCACTGGGAGAAACCGCAGTCTACACACGATCCACTGTGAGAAACCACACAGTACACAAAATCCACTGTGAGAAACCCCAGACTACACACGATCCACTGTGAGAAACCCCAGACTACACAGGATCCACTGTGAGAAACCCCACACTACACACGATCCACTGTGAGAAACCCCACACTACACACGATCCACTGTGGGAAACCCCAGAATACACACGATCCACTGTGAGAAAACCCAGTCTACACACGATCCACTGTGAGAAACCCCACAGTACACACGATCCACTGTGAGAAACCCGACAGTACACACGATCCACTGTGAGAAACCCCAGACTACACACGATCCACTGTGAGAAACCCCACAGTACAGACGATACACAGTGAGAAACCCCAGACTACACACGATCCACTGTGAGAAACCGCACACTACACACGATCATCTGTGAGAAACCCCAGTCTGCACACGATCCACTGTGAGAAACCCCACAGTACACACGATACATAGTGAGAGACCCCAGACTACACACGATCCACTGTGAGAAACCCCAGACTACACACGATCCACTGTGAGAAACCCCACAGTACACACGATACACAGTGAGAAACCCCAGACTACACACTATCCACTGTGAGAAACCGCACACTACACCCGATCATTTGTGAGAAACCCCAGACTACACACGATCCACCGTGAGAAACCCCACAGTACACACGATGCATAGTGAGAAACCCCAGACTACACACGATCCACTGTGAGAAACCGCACAGTATACACGATCCACTGTGAGAAACCCCACAGTACACACGATGCATAGTGAGAAACCCCAGACTACACATGATCCACTGTGAGAAACCCGACAGTACACACGATCCACTGTGAGAAACCCCAGTCTACACACGATCCACTGTGAGAAACCCCACAGTACACACGATCCACTGTGAGAAACCCGACAGTACACACGATCCACTGTGAGAAACCCCAGACTACACACGATCCACTGTGAGAAACCCCACAGTACACACGATACACAGTGAGAAACCCCAGACTACACACGGTCCACTGTGAGAAACCGCACACTACACACGATCATCTGTGAGAAACCCCAGTCTGCACACGATCCACTGTGAGAAACCCCACAGTACACACGATACATAGTGAGAGACCCCAGACTACACACGATCCACTGTGAGAAACCCCAGACTACACACGATCCACTGTGAGAAACCACACAGTACACACGATCCACTGTGAGAAACCCCAGACTACACATGATCCACTGTGAGAAACCCCACAGTACACACAATCCACTGTGAGAAACCCCACACTACACACGATCCACTCTGAGAGACCCCAGACTACACACGATCCACTGTGAGAAACCCGACACTACACACGATCAACTGTGAGAAACTCACACTACACACGATCCACTGTGAGAAACCCCACAGTACACACGATCCACTGTGAGAAACCCCAGACTACACACGATCCACTGTGAGAAACCCCACAGTACACACAATCCACTGTGAGAAACCCCATACTACACACGATCCACTGTGAGTAACCCGAGTCTACACACGATCCACTGTGAGAAACCCCACACTGCACGCGATCCACTGTGAGAAACCCCACACTGCACGCGATCCACTGTGAGAAATCACACAGTACACACGATCCACTGTGAGAAACCCCAGTCTACACACAATCCACTGGGAGAAACCGCTGTCTACACACGATCCACTGTGAGAAACCACACAGTACACACAATCCACTGTGAGAAATACCACACTACACACGATCCACTGTGAGATTCCCCAGGCTACTCACGATGCACTGTGAGAAACCCCAGACTACACAGGATCCACTGTGAGAAACCCCACACTACACACGATCTACTGTGAGAAACCCCACACTACACACGATCCACTGTGGGAAACCCCAGACTACACACGATCCACAGTGAGAGACCCCACACTACACACGATCCATTGTGAGAAACCCCAGACTACACACGATCGACTGTGAGAGACCCCAGGCTACACACGATCCACTGTGAGAAACCCCAGACTACACACAATCCACTGTGAGAGACCCCACAGTACACACGTTCTACTGTGTGAAACCCCAGTCTACACACGATCCACTGTGAGAGACCCCAGACTACAAACGATCCACTGTGAGAAACTCCACAGTACACACGATCCACTGTGAGAAAACCCAGACTACACACGATCCACTGTGAGAGACCCCAGACTACACACGATCCACTGTGAGAGACCCCAGACTACACATGATCCACTGTGAGAAACCCCAGACTACACACGATGCACTGTGAGAGACCCCAAACTACACACGTTCTACTGTGTGAAACCCCAGACTATACACGATCCACTGTGAGAAACCCCAGACTACACACGATCCACTGAGAAACCCCACAGTACACACGATCCACTGTGAGAAACCCCACACTACACACGATCCACTGTGAGAGACCCCAGACTACACACGATGCACAGTGAGAAACCCCAGACTACACACGATCCACTGTGAGAGACCCCAGTCTACACACGATCCACTGTGAGAAACCCCAGTCTACACACGATCCACTGTGAAATACCCCAGACTACACACGATCCACTGTGAGAAAACCCAGTCTACACACGATCCACTGTGAGAAACCCCACAGTACACACGATCCACTGTGAGAAACCCGACAGTACACATGATCCACTGTGAGAAACCCCAGACTACACACGATCCACTGTGAGAAACCCCACAGTACACACGATACACAGTGAGAAACCCCAGACTACACACGATCCACTGTGAGAAACCGCACACTACACACGATCATCTGTGAGAAACCCCAGTCTGCACACGATCCACTGTGAGAAACCCCACAGTACACACGATACATAGTGAGAGACCCCAGACTACACACGATCCACTGTGAGAAACCCCAGACTACACACGATCCACTGTGAGAAACCCCACAGTACACACAATCCACTGTGAGAAACCCCAGACTACACACGATCCACTGTGAGAAACCCCACACTGCACGCGATCCACTGTGAGAAATCACACAGTACACACGATCCACTGTGAGAAACCCCAGTCTACACACAATCCACTGGGAGAAACCGCAGTCTACACACGATCCACTGTGAGAAACCACACAGTACACAAAATCCACTGTGAGAAACCCCAGACTACACACGATCCACTGTGAGAAACCCCAGACTACACAGGATCCACTGTGAGAAACCCCACACTACACACGATCCACTGTGAGAAACCCCACACTACACACGATCCACTGTGGGAAACCCCAGAATACACACGATCCACTGTGAGAAAACCCAGTCTACACACGATCCACTGTGAGAAACCCCACAGTACACACGATCCACTGTGAGAAACCCGACAGTACACACGATCCACTGTGAGAAACCCCAGACTACACACGATCCACTGTGAGAAACCCCACAGTACAGACGATACACAGTGAGAAACCCCAGACTACACACGATCCACTGTGAGAAACCGCACACTACACACGATCATCTGTGAGAAACCCCAGTCTGCACACGATCCACTGTGAGAAACCCCACAGTACACACGATACATAGTGAGAGACCCCAGACTACACACGATCCACTGTGAGAAACCCAAGACTACACACGATCCACTGTGAGAAACCCCACAGTACACACGATACACAGTGAGAAACCCCAGACTACACACTATCCACTGTGAGAAACCGCACACTACACCCGATCATTTGTGAGAAACCCCAGACTACACACGATCCACCGTGAGAAACCCCACAGTACACACGATGCATAGTGAGAAACCCCAGACTACACACGATCCACTGTGAGAAACCGCACAGTATACACGATCCACTGTGAGAAACCCCACAGTACACACGATGCATAGTGAGAAACCCCAGACTACACATGATCCACTGTGAGAAAACCGACAGTACACACGATCCACTGTGAGAAACCCCAGTCTACACACGATCCACTGAGAGAAACCCCACAGTACACACGATCCACTGTGAGAAACCCCAGACTACACACGATCCACTGTGAGAAACCCCAGTCTACACACGATCCACTGTGAGAAACCCCACAGTACACACGATCCACTGTGAGAAACCCGACAGTACACACGATCCACTGTGAGAAACCCCAGACTACACACGATCCACTGTGAGAAACCCCACAGTACACACGATACACAGTGAGAAACCCCAGACTACACACGGTCCACTGTGAGAAACCGCACACTACACACGATCATCTGTGAGAAACCCCAGTCTGCACACGATCCACTGTGAGAAACCCCACAGTACACACGATACATAGTGAGAGACCCCAGACTACACACGATCCACTGTGAGAAACCCCAGACTACACACGATCCACTGTGAGAAACCACACAGTACACACGATCCACTGTGAGAAACCCCAGACTACACATGATCCACTGTGAGAAACCCCACAGTACACACAATCCACTGTGAGAAACCCCACACTACACACGATCCACTGTGAGAGACCCCAGACTACACACGATCCACTGTGAGAAACCCGACACTACACACGATCAACTGTGAGAAACTCACACTACACACGATCCACTGTGAGAAACCCCACAGTACACACGATCCACTGTGAGAAACCCCAGACTACACACGATCCACTGTGAGAAACCCCACAGTACACACAATCCACTGTGAGAAACCCCATACTACACACGATCCACTGTGAGTAACCCGAGTCTACACACGATCCACTGTGAGAAACCCCACACTGCACGCGATCCACTGTGAGAAACCCCACACTGCACGCGATCCACTGTGAGAAATCACACAGTACACACGATCCACTGTGAGAAACCCCAGTCTACACACAATCCACTGGGAGAAACCGCTGTCTACACACGATCCACTGTGAGAAACCACACAGTACACACAATCCACTGTGAGAAATACCACACTACACACGATCCACTGTGAGATTCCCCAGGCTACACACGATGCACTGTGAGAAACCCCAGACTACACAGGATCCACTGTGAGAAACCCCACACTACACACGATCTACTGTGAGAAACCCCACACTACACACGATCCACTGTGGGAAACCCCAGACTACACACGATCCACAGTGAGAGACCCCACACTACACACGATCCATTGTGAGAAACCCCAGACTACACACGATCGACTGTGAGAGACCCCAGGCTACACACGATCCACTGTGAGAAACCCCAGACTACACACAATCCACTGTGAGAGACCCCACAGTACACACGTTCTACTGTGTGAAACCCCAGTCTACACACGATCCACTGTGAGAGACCCCAGACTACAAACGATCCACTGTGAGAAACTCCACAGTACATACGATCCACTGTGAGAAAACCAAGACTACACACGATCCACTGTGAGAGACCCCAGACTACACACGATCCACTGTGAGAGACCCCAGACTACACATGATCCACTGTGAGAAACCCCAGACTACACACGATGCACTGTGAGAGACCCCAAACTACACACGTTCTACTGTGTGAAACCCCAGACTATACACGATCCACTGTGAGAAACCCCAGACTACACACGATCCACTGAGAAACCCCACAGTACACATGATCCACTGTGAGAGACTCCAGACTACACACGATCCACTGTGAGAAACCCCACACTACACACGATCCACTGTGAGAGACCCCAGACTACACACGATGCACAGTGAGAAACCCCAGACTACACACGATCCACTGTGAGAAACCCCACACTACACACGATCCACTGTGAGAGACTCCAGACTACACACGATCCACTGTGAGAAACCCCACAGTACAAACGATCCTCTGTGAGAAACCCCACACTACACACGATCCACCGTGAGAAACACCAGACTACAGACGATCCACTGTGAGTGACCCCAGTCTACACACGATCCACTGTGAGAAACCCCAGTCTACACACGATCCACTGTGAAATACCCCAGACTACACACGATCCACTGTGAGAAAACCCAGTCTACACACGATCCACTGTGAGAAACCCCACAGTACACACGATCCACTGTGAGAAACCCGACAGTACACATGATCCACTGTGAGAAAACCCAGACTACACACGATCCACTGTGAGAAACCCCACAGTACACACGATACACAGTGAGAAACCCCAGACTACACACGATCCACTGTGAGAAACCGCACACTACACACGATCATCTGTGAGAAACCCCAGTCTGCACACGATCCACTGTGAGAAACCCCACAGTACACACGATACATAGTGAGAGACCCCAGACTACACACGATCCACTGTGAGAAACCCCAGACTACACACGATCCACTGTGAGAAACCCCACACTACACACGATCCACTGTGAGAGACTCCAGACTACACACGATCCACTGTGAGAAACCCCACAGTACAAACGATCCTCTGTGAGAAACCCCACACTACACACGATCCACTGTGAGAAACACCAGACTACACACGATCCACTGTGAGAGACCCCAGTCTACACACGATCCACTGTGAGAAACCCCAGTCTACACACGATCCACTGTGAAATACCCCAGACTACACACGATCCACTGTGAGAAAACCCAGTCTACACACGATCCACTGTGAGAAACCCCACAGTACACACGATCCACTGTGAGAAACCCGACAGTACACATGATCCACTGTGAGAAACCCCAGACTACACACGATCCACTGTGAGAAACCCCACAGTACACACGATACACAGTGAGAAACCCCAGACTACACACGATCCACTGTGAGAAACCGCACACTACACACGATCATCTGTGAGAAACCCCAGTCTGCACACGATCCACTGTGAGAAACCCCACACTGCACGCGATCCACTGTGAGAAATCACACAGTACACACGATCCACTGTGAGAAACCCCAGTCTACACACAATCCACTGGGAGAAACCGCAGTCTACACACGATCCACTGTGAGAAACCACACAGTACACACAATCCACTGTGAGAAATACCACACTACACACGATCCACTGTGAGATTCCCCAGGCTACACACGATCCACTGTGAGAAACCCCAGACTACACAGGATCCACTGTGAGAAATCACACAGTACACACGATCCACTGTGAGAAACCCCAGTCTACACATGATCCACAGTGAGAAACCCCACACAACACACGATCCACTGTGAGAAACCCCACTCTACACACGATCCACTGTGAGAAACACCAGACTACACACGATCCACTGTGAGAGACGCCAGACTACACACGATCCACTGTGAGAAACCCCAGTCTACACATGATCCACAGTGAGAAACCCCACCCAACACGCGATCCACTGTGAGAAACCCCACACAACACACGATCCACTGTGAGAAACACCAGAGTACACACGATCCACTGTGAGAAACCCCGGACTACACACGATCCACTGTGAGAAACCCCAGACTACACACGATGCACTGTCTGAAACCCCAGTCTACACATGATCCACTATGAGAAACCCCACACTACACACGAAACACTGTGAGAAACCCCACAGTACACAGGATCCACTGTGACAAACCCCACACTGCACACGATCCACTGTGAGAGACCCCAGACTACAGACGATCCACTGTGAGAGACCCCACAGTACACACGATCCACTGTGAGAAACCCCAGACTACACACGATCCACTGTGAGAAACCCCAGACTACACACGATCCACTGTGAGCAACCCCGGACTACACACGATCCACTGTGAGAAACACCAGACTACACACGATCCACTGTGAGAGACGCCAGACTACACACGATCCACTGTGAGAAACCCCAGTCTACACATGATCCACAGTGAGAAACCCCACACAACACGCGATCCACTGTGAGAAACCCCACACAACACACGATCCACTGTGAGAAACACCAGACTACACACGATCCACTGTGAGAAACCCCGGACTACACACGATCCACTGTGAGTAACCCCAGTCTACACACGATCCACTGTGAGAAACCCCACACTGCACGCGATCCACTGTGAGAAATCACACAGTATACACGATCCACTGTGAGAAACCCCAGTCTACACACAATCCACTGGGAGAAACCGCAGTCTACACACGATCCACTGTGAGAAACCACACAGTACACACAATCCACTGTGAGAAATACCACACTACACACGATCCACTGTGAGATTCCCCAGGCTACACACGATCCACTGTGAGAAACCCCAGACTACACAGGATCCACTGTGAGAAACCCCACACTACACACGATCCACTGTGAGAAACCCCACACTACACACGATCCACTGTGGGAAACCCCAGAATACACACGATCCACAGTGAGAGACCCCACACT
The DNA here is from genome assembly GCF_030144855.1 of Hypanus sabinus. Classification (NCBI taxonomy): domain Eukaryota; kingdom Metazoa; phylum Chordata; class Chondrichthyes; order Myliobatiformes; family Dasyatidae; genus Hypanus; species Hypanus sabinus. The sequence continues at coordinate 102,446,120 of NC_082716.1, read as the reverse complement.
ACACACGATCCATTGTGAGAAACCCCAGACTACACACGATCCACTGTGAGATACCCCAGACTACACACGATCCACTGTGAGAAACCCCAGTCTACACATGATCCACAGTGAGAAACCCCACACAACACACGATCCACTGTGAGAAACACCAGACTACACACTATCCACTGTGAGAAACCCCGGACTACACACGATCCACTGTGAGAAACCCCAGACTACACACGATGCACTGTCTGAAACCCCAGTCTACACATGATCCACTATGAGAAACCCCACACTACACACGAAACACTGTGAGAAACCCCACAGTACACAGGATCCACTGTGACAAACCCCACACTGCACACGATCCACTGTGAGAGACCCCAGACTACAGACGATCCACTGTGAGAGACCCCACAGTACACACGATCCACTGTGAGAAACCCCAGACTACACACGATCCACTGTGAGAAACCCCAGACTACACACGATCCACTGTGAGCAACCAAGGACTACACACGATCCACTGTGAGAAACACCAGACTACACACGATCCACTGTGAGAGACGCCAGACTACACACGATCCACTGTGAGAAACCCCAGTCTACACATGATCCACAGTGAGAAACCCCACACAACACGCGATCCACTGTGAGAAACCCCACACAACACACGATCCACTGTGAGAAACACCAGACTACACACGATCCACTGTGAGAAACCCCGGACTACACACGATCCACTGTGAGAAACCCCAGACTACACACGATGCACTGTCTGAAACCCCAGTCCACACATGATCCACTATGAGAAACCCCACACTACACACGAAACACTGTGAAAAACCCCACAGTACACAGGATCCACTGTGACAAACCCCACACTGCACACGATCCACTGTGAGAGACACAAGACTACAGACGATCCACTGTGAGAGACCCCACAGTACACACGATCCACTGTGAGAAACCCCAGACTACACACGATCCACTGTGAGAAACCCCAGACTACACATGATCCACTGTGAGAAACCCCACACTACACACGATCCACAGTGAGAGACCCCACACTACACACGATCCACTGTGAGCAACCCCGGACTACACACGATCCACTGTGAGAAACACCAGACTACACACGATCCACTGTGAGAGACGCCAGACTACACACGATCCACTGTGAGAAACCCCAGTCTACACATGATCCACAGTGAGAAACCCCACACAACACGCGATCCACTGTGAGAAACCCCACACAACACACGATCCACTGTGAGAAACACCAGACTACACACGATCCACTGTGAGAAACCCCGGACTACACACGATCCACTGTGAGTAACCCCAGTCTACACACGATCCACTGTGAGAAACCCCACACTGCACGCGATCCACTGTGAGAAATCACACAGTACACACGATCCACTGTGAGAAACCCCAGTCTACACACAATCCACTGGGAGAAACCGCAGTCTACACACGATCCACTGTGAGAAACCACACAGTACACACAATCCACTGTGAGAAATACCACACTACACACGATCCACTGTGAGATTCCCCAGGCTACACACGATCCACTTTGAGAAACCCCAGACTACACAGGATCCACTGTGAGAAACCCCACACTACACACGATCCACTGTGAGAAACCCCACACTACACACGATCCACTGTGGGAAACCCCAGAATACACACGATCCACAGTGAGAGACCCCACACTACACACGATCCATTGTGAGAAACCCCAGACTACACACGATCCACTGTGAGATACCCCAGACTACACACGATCCACTGTGAGAAACCACACAGTACACACAATCCACTGTGAGAAATACCACACTACACACGATCCACTGTGAGATTCCCCAGGCTACACACGATCCACTGTGAGAAACCCCAGACTACACAGGATCCACTGTGAGAAACCCCACACTACACACGATCCACTGTGAGAAAACCCACACTACACACGATCCACTGTGGGAAACCCCAGAATACACACGATCCACAGAGAGAGACCCCACACTACACACGATCCATTGTGAGAATCCCCAGACTACACACGATCCACTGTGAGATACCCCAGACTACACACGATCCACTGTGAGAAACCCCAGTCTACACATGATCCACAGTGAGAAACCCCACACAACACACGATCCACTGTGAGAAACCCCACTCTACACACGATCCACTGTGAGAAACACCAGACTACACACGATCCACTGTGAGAGACGCCAGACTACACGATCCACTGTGAGAAACCCCAGTCTACACATGATCCACAGTGAGAAACCCCACCCAACACGCGATCCACTGTGAGAAACCCCACACAACACACGATCCACTGTGAGAAACACCAGAGTACACACGATCCACTGTGAGAAACCCCGGACTACACACGATCCACTGTGAGAAACCCCAGACTACACACGATGCACTGTCTGAAACCCCAGTCTACACATGATCCACTATGAGAAACCCCACACTACACACGAAACACTGTGAGAAACCCCACAGTACACAGGATCCACTGTGACAAACCCCACACTGCACACGATCCACTGTGAGAGACCCCAGACTACAGACGATCCACTGTGAGAGACCCCACAGTACACACGATCCACTGTGAGAAACCCCAGACTACACACGATCCACTGTGAGAAACCCCAGACTACACACGATCCACTGTGAGCAACCCCGGACTACACACGATCCACTGTGAGAAACACCAGACTACACACGATCCACTGTGAGAGACGCCAGACTACACACGATCCACTGTGAGAAACCCCAGTCTACACATGATCCACAGTGAGAAACCCCACACAACACGCGATCCACTGTGAGAAACCCCACACAACACACGATCCACTGTGAGAAACACCAGACTACACACGATCCACTGTGAGAAACCCCGGACTACACACGATCCACTGTGAGTAACCCCAGTCTACACACGATCCACTGTGAGAAACCCCACACTGCACGCGATCCACTGTGAGAAATCACACAGTACACACGATCCACTGTGAGAAACCCCAGTCTACACACAATCCACTGGGAGAAACCGCAGTCTACACACGATCCACTGTGAGAAACCACACAGTACACACAATCCACTGTGAGAAATACCAGACTACACACGATCCACTGTGAGATTCCCCCGGCTACACACGATCCACTGTGAGAAACCCCAGACTACACAGGATCCACTGTGAGAAACCTCACACTACACACGATCCACTGTGAGAAACCCCACACTACACACGATCCACTGTGGGAAACCCCAGAATACACACGATCCACAGTGAGAGACCCCACACTACACACGATCCATTGTGAGAAACCCCAGACTACACACGATCCACTGTGAGATACCCCAGACTACACACGATCCACTGTGAGAAACCCCAGTCTACACATGATCCACAGTGAGAAACCCCACACAACACACGATCCACTGTGAGAAACACCAGACTACACACTATCCACAGTGAGAAACCCCGGACTACACACGATCCACTGTGAGAAACCCCAGACTACACACGATGCACTGTCTGAAACCCCAGTCTACACATGATCCACTATGAGAAACCCCACACTACACACGAAACACTGTGAGAAACCCCACAGTACACAGGATCCACTGTGACAAACCCCACACTGCACACGATCCACTGTGAGAGACCCCAGACTACAGACGATCCACTGTGAGAGACCCCACAGTACACACGATCCACTGTGAGAAACCCCAGACTACACACGATCCACTGTGAGAAACCCCAGACTACACACGATCCACTGTGAGCAACCAAGGACTACACACGATCCATTGTGAGAAACCCCAGACTACACACGATCCACTGTGAGATACCCCAGACTACACACGATCCACTGTGAGAAACCCCAGTCTACACATGATCCACAGTGAGAAACCCCACACAACACACGATCCACTGTGAGAAACACCAGACTACACACTATCCACTGTGAGAAACCCCGGACTACACACGATCCACTGTGAGAAACCCCAGACTACACACGATGCACTGTCTGAAACCCCAGTCTACACATGATCCACTATGAGAAACCCCACACTACACACGAAACACTGTGAGAAACCCCACAGTACACAGGATCCACTGTGACAAACCCCACACTGCACACGATCCACTGTGAGAGACCCCAGACTACAGACGATCCACTGTGAGAGACCCCACAGTACACACGATCCACTGTGAGAAACCCCAGACTACACACGATCCACTGTGAGAAACCCCAGACTACACACGATCCACTGTGAGCAACCAAGGACTACACACGATCCACTGTGAGAAACACCAGACTACACACGATCCACTGTGAGAGACGCCAGACTACACACGATCCACTGTGAGAAACCCCAGTCTACACATGATCCACAGTGAGAAACCCCACACAACACGCGATCCACTGTGAGAAACCCCACACAACACACGATCCACTGTGAGAAACACCAGACTACACACGATCCACTGTGAGAAACCCCGGACTACACACGATCCACTGTGAGAAACCCCAGACTACACACGATGCACTGTCTGAAACCCCAGTCCACACATGATCCACTATGAGAAACCCCACACTACACACGAAACACTGTGAAAAACCCCACAGTACACAGGATCCACTGTGACAAACCCCACACTGCACACGATCCACTGTGAGAGACACAAGACTACAGACGATCCACTGTGAGAGACCCCACAGTACACACGATCCACTGTGAGAAACCCCAGACTACACACGATCCACTGTGAGAAACCCCAGACTACACATGATCCACTGTGAGAAACCCCACACTACACACGATCCACAGTGAGAGACCCCACACTACACACGATCCACTGTGAGCAACCCCGGACTACACACGATCCACTGTGAGAAACACCAGACTACACACGATCCACTGTGAGAGACGCCAGACTACACACGATCCACTGTGAGAAACCCCAGTCTACACATGATCCACAGTGAGAAACCCCACACAACACGCGATCCACTGTGAGAAACCCCACACAACACACGATCCACTGTGAGAAACACCAGACTACACACGATCCACTGTGAGAAACCCCGGACTACACACGATCCACTGTGAGTAACCCCAGTCTACACACGATCCACTGTGAGAAACCCCACACTGCACGCGATCCACTGTGAGAAATCACACAGTACACACGATCCACTGTGAGAAACCCCAGGCTACACACGATCCACTGTGAGAAACCCCAGACTACACAGGATCCACTGTGAGAAACCCCACACTACACACGATCCACTGTGAGAAACCCCACACTACACACGATCCACTGTGGGAAACCCCAGAATACACACGATCCACAGTGAGAGACCCCACACTACACACGATCCATTGTGAGAAACCCCAGACTACACACGATCCACTGTGAGAAACCCCACAGTACACACGATACACAGTGATAAACCCCAGACTACACACGATCCACTGTGAGAAACCGCACACTACACACGATCATCTGTGAGAAACCCCAGTCTGCACACGATCCACTGTGAGAAACCCCACAGTACACACGATACATAGTGAGAGACCCCAGACTACACACGATCCACTGTGAGAAACCCCAGACTACACACGATCCACTGTGAGAAACCACACAGTACACACGATCCACTGTGAGAAACCCCAGACTACACATGATCCACTGTGAGAAACCCCACACTGCACGCGATCCACTGTGAGAAATCACACAGTACACACGATCCACTGTGAGAAACCCCAGTCTACACACAATCCACTGGGAGAAACCGCAGTCTACACACGATCCACTGTGAGAAACCACACAGTACACACAATCCACTGTGAGAAATACCACACTACACACGATCCACTGTGAGATTCCCCAGGCTACACACGATCCACTGTGAGAAACCCCAGACTACACAGGATCCACTGTGAGAAATCACACAGTACACACGATCCACTGTGAGAAACCCCAGTCTACACATGATCCACAGTGAGAAACCCCACACAACACACGATCCACTGTGAGAAACCCCACTCTACACACGATCCACTGTGAGAAACACCAGACTACACACGATCCACTGTGAGAGACGCCAGACTACACACGATCCACTGTGAGAAACCCCAGTCTACACATGATCCACAGTGAGAAACCCCACCCAACACGCGATCCACTGTGAGAAACCCCACAAAACACACGATCCACTGTGAGAAACACCAGAGTACACACGATCCACTGTGAGAAACCCCGGACTACACACGATCCACTGTGAGAAACCCCAGACTACACACGATGCACTGTCTGAAACCCCAGTCTACACATGATCCACTATGAGAAACCCCACACTACACACGAAACACTGTGAGAAACCCCACAGTACACAGGATCCACTGTGACAAACCCCACACTGCACACGATCCACTGTGAGAGACCCCAGACTACAGACGATCCACTGTGAGAGACCCCACAGTACACACGATCCACTGTGAGAAACCCCAGACTACACACGATCCACTGTGAGAAACCCCAGACTACACACGATCCACTGTGAGCAACCCCGGACTACACACGATCCACTGTGAGAAACACCAGACTACACACGATCCACTGTGAGAGACGCCAGACTACACACGATCCACTGTGAGAAACCCCAGTCTACACATGATCCACAGTGAGAAACCCCACACAACACGCGATCCACTGTGAGAAACCCCACACAACACACGATCCACTGTGAGAAACACCAGACTACACACGATCCACTGTGAGAAACCCCGGACTACACACGATCCACTGTGAGTAACCCCAGTCTACACACGATCCACTGTGAGAAACCCCACACTGCACGCGATCCACTGTGAGAAATCACACAGTATACACGATCCACTGTGAGAAACCCCAGTCTACACACAATCCACTGGGAGAAACCGCAGTCTACACACGATCCACTGTGAGAAACCACACAGTACACACAATCCACTGTGAGAAATACCACACTACACACGATCCACTGTGAGATTCCCCAGGCTACACACGATCCACTGTGAGAAACCCCAGACTACACAGGATCCACTGTGAGAAACCCCACACTACACACGATCCACTGTGAGAAACCCCACACTACACACGATCCACTGTGGGAAACCCCAGAATACACACGATCCACAGTGAGAGACCCCACACTACACACGATCCATTGTGAGAAACCCCAGACTACACACGATCCACTGTGAGATACCCCAGACTACACACGATCCACTGTGAGAAACCCCAGTCTACACATGATCCACAGTGAGAAACCCCACACAACACACGATCCACTGTGAGAAACACCAGACTACACACTATCCACTGTGAGAAACCCCGGACTACACACGATCCACTGTGAGAAACCCCAGACTACACACGATGCACTGTCTGAAACCCCAGTCTACACATGATCCACTATGAGAAACCCCACACTACACACGAAACACTGTGAGAAACCCCACAGTACACAGGATCCACTGTGACAAACCCCACACTGCACACGATCCACTGTGAGAGACCCCAGACTACAGACGATCCACTGTGAGAGACCCCACAGTACACACGATCCACTGTGAGAAACCCCAGACTACACACGATCCACTGTGAGAAACCCCAGACTACACACGATCCACTGTGAGCAACCAAGGACTACACACGATCCACTGTGAGAAACACCAGACTACACACGATCCACTGTGAGAGACGCCAGACTACACACGATCCACTGTGAGAAACCCCAGTCTACACATGATCCACAGTGAGAAACCCCACACAACACGCGATCCACTGTGAGAAACCCCACACAACACACGATCCACTGTGAGAAACACCAGACTACACACGATCCACTGTGAGAAACCCCGGACTACACACGATCCACTGTGAGAAACCCCAGACTACACACGATGCACTGTCTGAAACCCCAGTCCACACATGATCCACTATGAGAAACCCCACACTACACACGAAACACTGTGAAAAACCCCACAGTACACAGGATCCACTGTGACAAACCCAACACTGCACACGATCCACTGTGAGAGACACAAGACTACAGACGATCCACTGTGAGAGACCCCACAGTACACACGATCCACTGTGAGAAACCCCAGACTACACACGATCCACTGTGAGAAACCCCAGACTACACATGATCCACTGTGAGAAACCCCACACTACACACGATCCACAGTGAGAGACCCCACACTACACACGATCCACTGTGAGCAACCCCGGACTACACACGATCCACTGTGAGAAACACCAGACTACACACGATCCACTGTGAGAGACGCCAGACTACACACGATCCACTGTGAGAAACCCCAGTCTACACATGATCCACAGTGAGAAACCCCACACAACACGCGATCCACTGTGAGAAACCCCACACAACACACGATCCACTGTGAGAAACACCAGACTACACACGATCCACTGTGAGAAACCCCGGACTACACACGATCCACTGTGAGTAACCCCAGTCTACACACGATCCACTGTGAGAAACCCCACACTGCACGCGATCCACTGTGAGAAATCACACAGTACACACGATCCACTGTGAGAAACCCCAGTCTACACACAATCCACTGGGAGAAACCGCAGTCTACACACGATCCACTGTGAGAAACCACACAGTACACACAATCCACTGTGAGAAATACCACACTACACACGATCCACTGTGAGATTCCCCAGGCTACACACGATCCACTGTGAGAAACCCCAGACTACACAGGATCCACTGTGAGAAACCCCACACTACACACGATCCACTGTGAGAAACCCCACACTACACACGATCCACTGTGGGAAACCCCAGAATACACACGATCCACAGTGAGAGACCCCACACTACACACGATCCATTGTGAGAAACCCCAGACTACACACGATCCACTGTGAGATACCCCAGACTACACACGATCCACTGTGAGAAACCACACAGTACACACAATCCACTGTGAGAAATACCACACTACACACGATCGACTGTGAGATTCCCCAGGCTACACACGATCCACTGTGAGAAACCCCAGACTACACAGGATCCACTGTGAGAAACCCCACACTACACACGATCCACTGTGAGAAAACCCACACTACACACGATCCACTGTGGGAAACCCCAGAATACACACGATCCACAGAGAGAGACCCCACACTACACACGATCCATTGTGAGAATCCCCAGACTACACACGATCCACTGTGAGATACCCCAGACTACACACGATCCACTGTGAGAAACCCCAGTCTACACATGATCCACAGTGAGAAACCCCACACAACACACGATCCACTGTGAGAAACCCCACTCTACACACGATCCACTGTGAGAAACACCAGACTACACACGATCCACTGTGAGAGACGCCAGACTACACGATCCACTGTGAGAAACCCCAGTCTACACATGATCCACAGTGAGAAACCCCACCCAACACGCGATCCACTGTGAGAAACCCCACACAACACACGATCCACTGTGAGAAACACCAGAGTACACACGATCCACTGTGAGAAACCCCGGACTACACACGATCCACTGTGAGAAACCCCAGACTACACACGATGCACTGTCTGAAACCCCAGTCTACACATGATCCACTATGAGAAACCCCACACTACACACGAAACACTGTGAGAAACCCCACAGTACACAGGATCCACTGTGACAAACCCCACACTGCACACGATCCACTGTGAGAGACCCCAGACTACAGACGATCCACTGTGAGAGACCCCACAGTACACACGATCCACTGTGAGAAACCCCAGACTACACACGATCCACTGTGAGAAACCCCAGACTACACACGATCCACTGTGAGCAACCCCGGACTACACACGATCCACTGTGAGAAACACCAGACTACACACGATCCACTGTGAGAGACGCCAGACTACACACGATCCACTGTGAGAAACCCCAGTCTACACATGATCCACAGTGAGAAACCCCACACAACACGCGATCCACTGTGAGAAACCCCACACAACACACGATCCACTGTGAGAAACACCAGACTACACACGATCCACTGTGAGAAACCCCGGACTACACACGATCCACTGTGAGTAACCCCAGTCTACACACGATCCACTGTGAGAAACCCCACACTGCACGCGATCCACTGTGAGAAATCACACAGTACACACGATCCACTGTGAGAAACCCCAGTCTACACACAATCCACTGGGAGAAACCGCAGTCTACACACGATCCACTGTGAGAAACCACACAGTACACACAATCCACTGTGAGAAATACCAGACTACACACGATCCACTGTGAGATTCCCCCGGCTACACACGATCCACTGTGAGAAACCCCAGACTACACAGGATCCACTGTGAGAAACCTCACACTACACACGATCCACTGTGAGAAACCCCACACTACACACGATCCACTGTGGGAAACCCCAGAATACACACGATCCACAGTGAGAGACCCCACACTACACACGATCCATTGTGAGAAACCCCAGACTACACACGATCCACTGTGAGATACCCCAGACTACACACGATCCACTGTGAGAAACCCCAGTCTACACATGATCCACAGTGAGAAACCCCACACAACACACGATCCACTGTGAGAAACACCAGACTACACACTATCCACTGTGAGAAACCCCGGACTACACACGATCCACTGTGAGAAACCCCAGACTACACACGATGCACTGTCTGAAACCCCAGTCTACACATGATCCACTATGAGAAACCCCACACTACACACGAAACACTGTGAGAAACCCCACAGTACACAGGATCCACTGTGACAAACCCCACACTGCACACGATCCACTGTGAGAGACCCCAGACTACAGACGATCCACTGTGAGAGACCCCACAGTACACACGATCCACTGTGAGAAACCCCAGACTACACACGATCCACTGTGAGAAACCCCAGACTACACACGATCCACTGTGAGCAACCAAGGACTACACACGATCCACTGTGAGAAACACCAGACTACACACGATCCACTGTGAGAGACGCCAGACTACACACGATCCACTGTGAGAAACCCCAGTCTACACATGATCCACAGTGAGAAACCCCACACAACACGCGATCCACTGTGAGAAACCCCACACAACACACGATCCACTGTGAGAAACACCAGACTACACACGATCCACTGTGAGAAACCCCGGACTACACACGATCCACTGTGAGAAACCCCAGACTACACACGATGCACTGTCTGAAACCCCAGTCCACACATGATCCACTATGAGAAACCCCACACTACACACGAAACACTGTGAAAAACCCCACAGTACACAGGATCCACTGTGACAAACCCCACACTGCACACGATCCACTGTGAGAGACACAAGACTACAGACGATCCACTGTGAGAGACCCCACAGTACACACGATCCACTGTGAGAAACCCCAGACTACACACGATCCACTGTGAGAAACCCCAGACTACACATGATCCACTGTGAGAAACCCCACACTACACACGATCCACAGTGAGAGACCCCACACTACACACGATCCACTGTGAGCAACCCCGGACTACACACGATCCACTGTGAGAAACACCAGACTACACACGATCCACTGTGAGAGACGCCAGACTACACACGATCCACTGTGAGAAACCCCAGTCTACACATGATCCACAGTGAGAAACCCCACACAACACGCGATCCACTGTGAGAAACCCCACACAACACACGATCCACTGTGAGAAACACCAGACTACACACGATCCACTGTGAGAAACCCCGGACTACACACGATCCACTGTGAGTAACCCCAGTCTACACACGATCCACTGTGAGAAACCCCACACTGCACGCGATCCACTGTGAGAAATCACACAGTACACACGATCCACTGTGAGAAACCCCAGGCTACACACGATCCACTGTGAGAAACCCCAGACTACACAGGATCCACTGTGAGAAACCCCACACTACACACGATCCACTGTGAGAAACCCCACACTACACACGATCCACTGTGGGAAACCCCAGAATACACACGATCCACAGTGAGAGACCCCACACTACACACGATCCATTGTGAGAAACCCCAGACTACACACGATCCACTGTGAGAAACCCCACAGTACACACGATACACAGTGATAAACCCCAGACTACACACGATCCACTGTGAGAAACCGCACACTACACACGATCATCTGTGAGAAACCCCAGTCTGCACACGATCCACTGTGAGAAACCCCACAGTACACACGATACATAGTGAGAGACCCCAGACTACACACGATCCACTGTGAGAAACCCCAGACTACACACGATCCACTGTGAGAAACCACACAGTACACACGATCCACTGTGAGAAACCCCAGACTACACATGATCCACTGTGAGAAACCCCACAGTACACACAATCCACTGTGAGAAACCCCACACTACACACGATCCACTGTGAGAGACCCCAGACTACACACGATCCACTGTGAGAAACCCGACACTACACACGATCAACTGTGAGAAACCCACACTACACACGATCCACTGTGAGAAACCCCACAGTACACACGATCCACTGTGAGAAACCCCAGACTACACGCGATCCACTGTGAGAAACCCCACACTGCACGCGATCCACTGTGAGAAATCACACAGTACACACGATCCACTGTGAGAAACCCCAGTCTACACACAATCCACTGGGAGAAACCGCTGTCTACACACGATCCACTGTGAGAAACCACACAGTACACACAATCCACTGTGAGAAATACCACACTACACACGATCCACTGTGAGATTCCCCAGGCTACACACGATGCACTGTGAGAAACCCCGGACTACACACGATCCACTGTGAGAAACCCCACAGTACACACAATACACAGTGAGAAATCCCAGACTACAAACAATCCACTGGGAGAAACCCCAGACTATACACGATCCACTGTGAGAAACCCCACAGTACACACGATACACAGTGAGAAACCCCAGACTACACACTATCCACTGTGAGAAACCGCACACTACACACGATCATTTGTGAGAAACCCCAGACTACAAACGATCCACCGTGAGAAACCCCACAGTACACACGATGCATAGTGAGAAACCCCAGACTACACACGATCCACTGTGAGAAACCGCACAGTATACACGATCCACTGTGAGAAACCCCACAGTACACACGATGCATAGTGAGAAACCCCAGACTACACATGATCCACTGTGAGAAACCCGACAGTACACACGATCCACTGTGAGAAACCCCAGTCTACACACGATCCACTGTGAGAAACCCCACAGTACACACGATCCACTGTGAGAAACCCGACAGTACACACGATCCACTGTGAGAAACCCCAGACTACACACGATCCACTGTGAGAAACCCCAGAGTACACACGATACACAGTGAGAAACCCCAGACTACACACGGTCCACTGTGAGAAACCGCACACTACACACGATCATCTGTGAGAAACCCCAGTCTGCACACGATCCACTGTGAGAAACCCCACAGTACACACGATACATAGTGAGAGACCCCAGACTACACACGATCCACTGTGAGAAACCCCAGACTACACACGATCCACTGTGAGAAACCACACAGTACACACGATCCACTGTGAGAAACCCCACAGTACACACAATCCACTGTGAGAAACCCCACACTACACACGATCCACTGTGAGAAACCCCAGACTACACACGATCCACTGTGAGAAACCCCAGACTACACATGATCCACTGTGAGAAACCCCACACTACACACGATCCACAGTGAGAGACCCCACACTACACACGATCCACTGTGAGCAACCCCGGACTACACACGATCCACTGTGAGAAACACCAGACTACACACGATCCACTGTGAGAGACGCCAGACTACACACGATCCACTGTGAGAAACCCCAGTCTACACATGATCCACAGTGAGAAACCCCACACAACACGCGATCCACTGTGAGAAACCCCACACAACACACGATCCACTGTGAGAAACACCAGACTACACACGATCCACTGTGAGAAACCCCGGACTACACACGATCCACTGTGAGTAACCCCAGTCTACACACGATCCACTGTGAGAAACCCCACACTGCACGCGATCCACTGTGAGAAATCACACAGTACACACGATCCACTGTGAGAAACCCCAGGCTACACACGATCCACTGTGAGAAACCCCAGACTACACAGGATCCACTGTGAGAAACCCCACACTACACACGATCCACTGTGAGAAACCCCACACTACACACGATCCACTGTGGGAAACCCCAGAATACACACGATCCACAGTGAGAGACCCCACACTACACACGATCCATTGTGAGAAACCCCAGACTACACACGATCCACTGTGAGAAACCCCACAGTACACACGATACACAGTGATAAACCCCAGACTACACACGATCCACTGTGAGAAACCGCACACTACACACGATCATCTGTGAGAAACCCCAGTCTGCACACGATCCACTGTGAGAAACCCCACAGTACACACGATACATAGTGAGAGACCCCAGACTACACACGATCCACTGTGAGAAACCCCAGACTACACACGATCCACTGTGAGAAACCACACAGTACACACGATCCACTGTGAGAAACCCCAGACTACACATGATCCACTGTGAGAAACCCCACAGTACACACAATCCACTGTGAGAAACCCCACACTACACACGATCCACTGTGAGAGACCCCAGACTACACACGATCCACTGTGAGAAACCCGACACTACACACGATCAACTGTGAGAAACCCACACTACACACGATCCACTGTGAGAAACCCCACAGTACACACGATCCACTGTGAGAAACCCCAGACTACACGCGATCCACTGTGAGAAACCCCACACTGCACGCGATCCACTGTGAGAAATCACACAGTACACACGATCCACTGTGAGAAACCCCAGTCTACACACAATCCACTGGGAGAAACCGCTGTCTACACACGATCCACTGTGAGAAACCACACAGTACACACAATCCACTGTGAGAAATACCACACTACACACGATCCACTGTGAGATTCCCCAGGCTACACACGATGCACTGTGAGAAACCCCGGACTACACACGATCCACTGTGAGAAACCCCACAGTACACACAATACACAGTGAGAAATCCCAGACTACAAACAATCCACTGGGAGAAACCCCAGACTATACACGATCCACTGTGAGAAACCCCACAGTACACACGATACACAGTGAGAAACCCCAGACTACACACTATCCACTGTGAGAAACCGCACACTACACACGATCATTTGTGAGAAACCCCAGACTACAAACGATCCACCGTGAGAAACCCCACAGTACACACGATGCATAGTGAGAAACCCCAGACTACACACGATCCACTGTGAGAAACCGCACAGTATACACGATCCACTGTGAGAAACCCCACAGTACACACGATGCATAGTGAGAAACCCCAGACTACACATGATCCACTGTGAGAAACCCGACAGTACACACGATCCACTGTGAGAAACCCCAGTCTACACACGATCCACTGTGAGAAACCCCACAGTACACACGATCCACTGTGAGAAACCCGACTGTACACACGATCCACTGTGAGAAACCCCAGACTACACACGATCCACTGTGAGAAACCCCAGAGTACACACGATACACAGTGAGAAACCCCAGACTACACACGGTCCACTGTGAGAAACCGCACACTACACACGATCATCTGTGAGAAACCCCAGTCTGCACACGATCCACTGTGAGAAACCCCACAGTACACACGATACATAGTGAGAGACCCCAGACTACACACGATCCACTGTGAGAAACCCCAGACTACACACGATCCACTGTGAGAAACCACACAGTACACACGATCCACTGTGAGAAACCCCAGACTACACATGATCCACTGTGAGAAACCCCACAGTACACACAATCCACTGTGAGAAACCCCACACTACACACGATCCACTGTGAGAGACCCCAGACTACACACGATCCACTGTGAGAAACCCGACACTACACACGATCAACTGTGAGAAACTCACACTACACACGATCCACTGTGAGAAACCCCACAGTACACACGATCCACTGTGAGAAACCCCAGACTACACACGATCCACTGTGAGAAACCCCACAGTACACACAATCCACTGTGAGAAACCCCATACTACACACGATCCACTGTGAGTAACCCGAGTCTACACACGATCCACTGTGAGAAACCCCACACTGCACGCGATCCACTGTGAGAAACCCCACACTGCACGCGATCCACTGTGAGAAATCACACAGTACACACGATCCACTGTGAGAAACCCCAGTCTACACACAATCCACTGGGAGAAACCGCTGTCTACACACGATCCACTGTGAGAAACCACACAGTACACACAATCCACTGTGAGAAATACCACACTACACACGATCCACTGTGAGATTCCCCAGGCTACACACGATGCACTGTGAGAAACCCCAGACTACACAGGATCCACTGTGAGAAACCCCACACTACACACGATCTACTGTGAGAAACCCCACACTACACACGATCCACTGTGGGAAACCCCAGACTACACACGATCCACAGTGAGAGACCCCACACTACACACGATCCATTGTGAGAAACCCCAGACTACACACGATCGACTGTGAGAGACCCCAGGCTACACACGATCCACTGTGAGAAACCCCAGACTACACACAATCCACTGTGAGAGACCCCACAGTACACACGTTCTACTGTGTGAAACCCCAGTCTACACACGATCCACTGTGAGAGACCCCAGACTACAAACGATCCACTGTGAGAGACCCCAGACTACACACGATCCACTGTGAGAGACCCCAGACTACACATGATCCACTGTGAGAAACCCCAGACTACACACGATGCACTGTGAGAGACCCCAAACTACACACGTTCTACTGTGTGAAACCCCAGACTACACACAATCCACTGGGAGAAACCGCAGTCTACACACGATCCACTGTGAGAAACCACACAGTACACAAAATCCACTGTGAGAAACCCCACACTACACACGATCCACTGTGAGAAACCCCACACTACACACGATCCACTGTGGGAAACCCCAGAATACACACGATCCACTGTGAGAAAACCCAGTCTACACACGATCCACTGTGAGAAACCCCACAGTACACACGATCCACTGTGAGAAACCCGACAGTACACACGATCCACTGTGAGAAACCCCAGACTACACACGATCCACTGTGAGAAACCCCACAGTACAGACGATACACAGTGAGAAACCCCAGACTACACACGATCCACTGTGAGAAACCGCACACTACACACGATCATCTGTGAGAAACCCCAGTCTGCACACGATCCACTGTGAGAAACCCCACAGTACACACGATACATAGTGAGAGACCCCAGACTACACACGATCCACTGTGAGAAACCCCAGACTACACACGATCCACTGTGAGAAACCCCAGACTACACACGATCCACTGAGAAACCCCACAGTACACACGATCCACTGTGAGAGACTCCAGACTACACACAATCCACTGTGAGAAACCCCACACTACACACGATCCACTGTGAGAGACCCCAGACTACACACGATGCACAGTGAGAAACCCCACACTACACACGATCCACTGTGAGAGACTCCAGACTACACACGATCCACTGTGAGAAACCCCACAGTACAAACGATCCTCTGTGAGAAGCCCCACACTACACACGATCCACTGTGAGAAACCCCAGACTACACACGATCCACTGTGAGAAACCCCACTGTACACACGATACACAGTGAGAAACCCCAGACTACACACGATCCACTGTGAGAAACCGCACACTACACACGATCATCTGTGAGAAACCCCAGTCTGCACACGATCCACTGTGAGAAACCCCACAGTACACACGATACATAGTGAGAGACCCCAGACTACACACGATCCACTGTGAGAAACCCCAGACTACACACGATACACTGTGAGAAACCCCACACTACACACGATCCACTGTGAGAGACTCCAGACTACACACGATCCACTGTGAGAAACCCCACAGTACAAACGATCCTCTGTGAGAAACCCCACACTACACACGATCCACTGTGAGAAACACCAGACTACACACGATCCACTGTGAGAGACCCCAGTCTACACACGATCCACTGTGAGAAACCCCAGTCTACACACGATCCACTGTGAAATACCCCAGACTACACACGATCCACTGTGAGAAAACCCAGTCTACACACGATCCACTGTGAGAAACCCCACAGAACACACGATCCACTGTGAGAAACCCGACAGTACACATGATCCACTGTGAGAAACCCCAGACTACACACGATCCACTGTGAGAAACCCCACAGTACACACGATACACAGTGAGAAACCCCAGACTACACACGATCCACTGTGAGAAACCGCACACTACACACGATCATCTGTGAGAAACCCTAGTCTGCACACGATCCACTGTGAGAAACCCCACAGTACACACGATACATAGTGAGAGACCCCAGACTACACACGATCCACTGTGAGAAACCCCAGACTACACACGATCCACTGTGAGAAACCCCACAGTACACACAATCCACTGTGAGAAACGCCAGACTACACACGATCCACTGTGAGAAACCCCACACTGCACGCGATCCACTGTGAGAAATCACACAGTACACACGATCCACTGTGAGAAACCCCAGTCTACACACAATCCACTGGGAGAAACCGCAGTCTACACACGATCCACTGTGAGAAACCACACAGTACACAAAATCCACTGTGAGAAACCCCAGACTACACACGATCCACTGTGAGAAACCCCAGACTACACAGGATCCACTGTGAGAAACCCCACACTACACACGATCCACTGTGAGAAACCCCACACTACACACGATCCACTGTGGGAAACCCCAGAATACACACGATCCACTGTGAGAAAACCCAGTCTACACACGATCCACTGTGAGAAACCCCACAGTACACACGATCCACTGTGAGAAACCCGACAGTACACACGATCCACTGTGAGAAACCCCAGTCTACACACGATCCACTGTGAGAAACCCCACAGTACACACGATCCACTGTGAGAAACCCGACAGTACACATGATCCACTGTGAGAAACCCCAGACTACACACGATCCACTGTGAGAAACCCCACAGTACACACGATACACAGTGAGAAACCCCAGACTACACACGATCCACTGTGAGAAACCGCACACTACACACGATCATCTTTGAGAAACCCCAGTCTGCACACGATCCACTGTGAGAAACCCCACAGTACACACGATACATAGTGAGAGACCCCAGACTACACACGATCCTCTGTGAGAAACCCCAGACTACACACGATCCACTGTGAGAAACCCCACAGTACACACAATCCACTGTGAGAAACCCCAGACTACACACGATCCACTGTGAGAAACCCCACACTGCACGCGATCCACTGTGAGAAATCACACAGTACACACGATCCACTGTGAGAAACCCCAGTCTACACACAATCCACTGGGAGAAACCGCAGTCTACACACGATCCACTGTGAGAAACCACACAGTACACAAAATCCACTGTGAGAAACCCCAGACTACATACGATCCACTGTGAGAAACCCCAGACTACACAGGATCCACTGTGAGAAACCCCACACTACACACGATCCACTGTGAGAAACCCCACACTACACACGATCCACTGTGGGAAACCCCAGAATACACACGATCCACTGTGAGAAAACCCAGTCTACACACGATCCACTGTGAGAAACCCCACAGTACACACGATCCACTGTGAGAAACCCGACAGTACACACGATCCACTGTGAGAAACCCCAGACTACACACGATCCACTGTGAGAAACCCCACAGTACAGACGATACACAGTGAGAAACCCCAGACTACACACGATCCACTGTGAGAAACCGCACACTACACACGATCATCTGTGAGAAACCCCAGTCTGCACACGATCCACTGTGAGAAACCCCACAGTACACACGATACATAGTGAGAGACCCCAGACTACACACGATCCACTGTGAGAAACCCCAGACTACACACGATCCACTGTGAGAAACCCCAGACTACACACGATCCACTGAGAAACCCCACAGTACACACGATCCACTGTGAGAGACTCCAGACTACACACGATCCACTGTGAGAAACCCCACACTACACACGATCCACTGTGAGAGACCCCAGACTACACACGATGCACAGTGAGAAACCCCAGACTACACACGATCCACTGTGAGAAACCCCACACTACACACGATCCACTGTGAGAGACTCCAGACTACACACGATCCACTGTGAGAAACCCCACAGTAGAAACGATCCTCTGTGAGAAACCCCACACTACACACGATCCACTGTGAGAAACCCCAGACTACACACGATCCACTGTGAGAAACCCCACAGTACACACGATACACAGTGAGAAACCCCAGACTACACACGATCCACTGTGAGAAACCGCACACTACACACGATCATCTGTGAGAAACCCCAGTCTGCACACGATCCACTGTGAGATACCCCACAGTACACACGATACATAGTGAGAGACCCCAGACTACACACGATCCACTGTGAGAAACCCCAGACTACACACGATACACTGTGAGAAACCCCACACTACACACGATCCACTGTGAGAGACTCCAGACTACACACGATCCACTGTGAGAAACCCCACAGTACAAACGATCCTCTGTGAGAAACCCCACACTACACACGATCCACTGTGAGAAACACCAGACTACACACGATCCACTGTGAGAGACCCCAGTCTACACACGATCCACTGTGAGAAAACCCAGTCTACACACGATCCACTGTGAGAAACCCCACAGTACACACGATCCACTGTGAGAAACCCGACAGTACACATGATCCACTGTGAGAAACCCCAGACTACACACGATCCACTGTGAGAAACCCCACAGTACACACGATACACAGTGAGAAACCCCAGACTACACACGATCCACTGTGAGAAACCGCACACTACACACGATCATCTGTGAGAAACCCTAGTCTGCACACGATCCACTGTGAGAAACCCCACAGTACACACGATACATAGTGAGAGACCCCAGACTACACACGATCCACTGTGAGAAACCCCAGACTACACACGATCCACTGTGAGAAACCCCACAGTACACACAATCCACTGTGAGAGACCCCAGTCTACACACGATCCACTGTGAAATACCCCAGACTACACACGATCCACTGTGAGAAAACCCAGTCTACACACGATCCACTGTGAGAAACCCCACAGTACACACGATCCACTGTGAGAAACCCGACAGTACACATGATCCACTGTGAGAAACCCCAGACTACACACGATCCACTGTGAGAAACCCCACAGTACACACGATACACAGTGAGAAACCCCAGACTACACACGATCCACTGTGAGAAACCGCACACTACACACGATCATCTGTGAGAAACCCTAGTCTGCACACGATCCACTGTGAGAAACCCCACAGTACACACGATACATAGTGAGAGACCCCAGACTACACACGATCCACTGTGAGAAACCCCAGACTACACACGATCCACTGTGAGAAACCCCACAGTACACACAATCCACTGTGAGAAACGCCAGACTACACACGATCCACTGTGAGAAACCCCACACTGCACGCGATCCACTGTGAGAAATCACACAGTACACACGATCCACTGTGAGAAACCCCAGTCTACACACAATCCACTGGGAGAAACCGCAGTCTACACACGATCCACTGTGAGAAACCACACAGTACACAAAATCCACTGTGAGAAACCCCAGACTACACACGATCCACTGTGAGAAACCCCAGACTACACAGGATCCACTGTGAGAAACCCCACACTACACACGATCCACTGTGAGAAACCCCACACTACACACGATCCACTGTGGGAAACCCCAGAATACACACGATCCACTGTGAGAAAACCCAGTCTACACACGATCCACTGTGAGAAACCCCACAGTACACACGATCCACTGTGAGAAACCCGACAGTACACACGATCCACTGTGAGAAACCCCAGTCTACACATGATCCACTGTGAGAAACCCCACAGTACACACGATCCACTGTGAGAAACCCGACAGTACACATGATCCACTGTGAGAAACCCCAGACTACACACGATCCACTGTGAGAAACCCCACAGTACACACGATACACAGTGAGAAACCCCAGACTACACACGATCCACTGTGAGAAACCGCACACTACACACGATCATCTGTGAGAAACCCCAGTCTGCACACGATCCACTGTGAGAAACCCCACAGTACACACGATACATAGTGAGAGACCCCAGACTACACACGATCCACTGTGAGAAACCCCAGACTACACACGATCCACTGTGAGAAACCCCACAGTACACACAATCCACTGTGAGAAACCCCAGACTACACACGATCCACTGTGAGAAACCCCACACTGCACGCGATCCACTGTGAGAAATCACACAGTACACACGATCCACTGTGAGAAACCCCAGTCTACACACAATCCACTGGGAGAAACCGCAGTCTACACACGATCCACTGTGAGAAACCACACAGTACACAAAATCCACTGTGAGAAACCCCAGACTACACACGATCCACTGTGAGAAACCCCAGACTACACAGGATCCACTGTGAGAAACCCCACACTACACACGATCCACTGTGAGAAACCCCACACTACACACGATCCACTGTGGGAAACCCCAGAATACACACGATCCACTGTGAGAAAACCCAGTCTACACACGATCCACTGTGAGAAACCCCACAGTACACACGATCCACTGTGAGAAACCCGACAGTACACACGATCCACTGTGAGAAACCCCAGACTACACACGATCCACTGTGAGAAACCCCACAGTACAGACGATACACAGTGAGAAACCCCAGACTACACACGATCCACTGTGAGAAACCGCACACTACACACGATCATCTGTGAGAAACCCCAGTCTGCACACGATCCACTGTGAGAAACCCCACAGTACACACGATACATAGTGAGAGACCCCAGACTACACACGATCCACTGTGAGAAACCCCAGACTACACACGATCCACTGTGAGAAACCCCACAGTACACACGATACACAGTGAGAAACCCCAGACTACACACTATCCACTGTGAGAAACCGCACACTACACCCGATCATTTGTGAGAAACCCCAGACTACACACGATCCACCGTGAGAAACCCCACAGTACACACGATGCATAGTGAGAAACCCCAGACTACACACGATCCACTGTGAGAAACCGCACAGTATACACGATCCACTGTGAGAAACCCCACAGTACACACGATGCATAGTGAGAAACCCCAGACTACACATGATCCACTGTGAGAAACCCGACAGTACACACGATCCACTGTGAGAAACCCCAGTCTACACACGATCCACTGTGAGAAACCCCACAGTACACACGATCCACTGTGAGAAAACCGACAGTACACACGATCCACTGTGAGAAACCCCAGACTACACACGATCCACTGTGAGAAACCCCACAGTACACACGATACACAGTGAGAAACCCCAGACTACACACGGTCCACTGTGAGAAACCGCACACTACACACGATCATCTGTGAGAAACCCCAGTCTGCACACGATCCACTGTGAGAAACCCCACAGTACACACGATACATAGTGAGAGACCCCAGACTACACACGATCCACTGTGAGAAACCCCAGACTACACACGATCCACTGTGAGAAACCACACAGTACACACGATCCACTGTGAGAAACCCCAGACTACACATGATCCACTGTGAGAAACCCCACAGTACACACAATCCACTGTGAGAAACCCCACACTACACACGATCCACTCTGAGAGACCCCAGACTACACACGATCCACTGTGAGAAACCCGACACTACACACGATCAACTGTGAGAAACTCACACTACACACGATCCACTGTGAGAAACCCCACAGTACACACGATCCACTGTGAGAAACCCCAGACTACACACGATCCACTGTGAGAAACCCCACAGTACACACAATCCACTGTGAGAAACCCCATACTACACACGATCCACTGTGAGTAACCCGAGTCTACACACGATCCACTGTGAGAAACCCCACACTGCACGCGATCCACTGTGAGAAACCCCACACTGCACGCGATCCACTGTGAGAAATCACACAGTACACACGATCCACTGTGAGAAACCCCAGTCTACACACAATCCACTGGGAGAAACCGCTGTCTACACACGATCCACTGTGAGAAACCACACAGTACACACAATCCACTGTGAGAAATACCACACTACACACGATCCACTGTGAGATTCCCCAGGCTACTCACGATGCACTGTGAGAAACCCCAGACTACACAGGATCCACTGTGAGAAACCCCACACTACACACGATCTACTGTGAGAAACCCCACACTACACACGATCCACTGTGGGAAACCCCAGACTACACACGATCCACAGTGAGAGACCCCACACTACACACGATCCATTGTGAGAAACCCCAGACTACACACGATCGACTGTGAGAGACCCCAGGCTACACACGATCCACTGTGAGAAACCCCAGACTACACACAATCCACTGTGAGAGACCCCACAGTACACACGTTCTACTGTGTGAAACCCCAGTCTACACACGATCCACTGTGAGAGACCCCAGACTACAAACGATCCACTGTGAGAAACTCCACAGTACACACGATCCACTGTGAGAAAACCCAGACTACACACGATCCACTGTGAGAGACCCCAGACTACACACGATCCACTGTGAGAGACCCCAGACTACACATGATCCACTGTGAGAAACCCCAGACTACACACGATGCACTGTGAGAGAACCCAAACTACACACGTTCTACTGTGTGAAACCCCAGACTATACACGATCCACTGTGAGAAACCCCAGACTACACACGATCCACTGAGAAACCCCACAGTACACACGATCCACTGTGAGAAACCCCACACTACACACGATCCACTGTGAGAGACCCCAGACTACACACGATGCACAGTGAGAAACCCCAGACTACACACGATCCACTGTGAGAGACCCCAGTCTACACACGATCCACTGTGAGAAACCCCAGTCTACACACGATCCACTGTGAAATACCCCAGACTACACACGATCCACTGTGAGAAAACCCAGTCTACACACGATCCACTGTGAGAAACCCCACAGTACACACGATCCACTGTGAGAAACCCGACAGTACACATGATCCACTGTGAGAAACCCCAGACTACACACGATCCACTGTGAGAAACCCCACAGTACACACGATACACAGTGAGAAACCCCAGACTACACACGATCCACTGTGAGAAACCGCACACTACACACGATCATCTGTGAGAAACCCCAGTCTGCACACGATCCACTGTGAGAAACCCCACAGTACACACGATACATAGTGAGAGACCCCAGACTACACACGATCAACTGTGAGAAACTCACACTACACACGATCCACTGTGAGAAACCCCACAGTACACACGATCCACTGTGAGAAACCCCAGACTACACACGATCCACTGTGAGAAACCCCACAGTACACACAATCCACTGTGAGAAACCCCATACTACACACGATCCACTGTGAGTAACCCGAGTCTACACACGATCCACTGTGAGAAACCCCACACTGCACGCGATCCACTGTGAGAAACCCCACACTGCACGCGATCCACTGTGAGAAATCACACAGTACACACGATCCACTGTGAGAAACCCCAGTCTACACACAATCCACTGGGAGAAACCGCTGTCTACACACGATCCACTGTGAGAAACCACACAGTACACACAATCCACTGTGAGAAATACCACACTACACACGATCCACTGTGAGATTCCCCAGGCTACTCACGATGCACTGTGAGAAACCCCAGACTACACAGGATCCACTGTGAGAAACCCCACACTACACACGATCTACTGTGAGAAACCCCACACTACACACGATCCACTGTGGGAAACCCCAGACTACACACGATCCACAGTGAGAGACCCCACACTACACACGATCCATTGTGAGAAACCCCAGACTACACACGATCGACTGTGAGAGACCCCAGGCTACACACGATCCACTGTGAGAAACCCCAGACTACACACAATCCACTGTGAGAGACCCCACAGTACACACGTTCTACTGTGTGAAACCCCAGTCTACACACGATCCACTGTGAGAGACCCCAGACTACAAACGATCCACTGTGAGAAACTCCACAGTACACACGATCCACTGTGAGAAAACCCAGACTACACACGATCCACTGTGAGAGACCCCAGACTACACACGATCCACTGTGAGAGACCCCAGACTACACATGATCCACTGTGAGAAACCCCAGACTACACACGATGCACTGTGAGAGACCCCAAACTACACACGTTCTACTGTGTGAAACCCCAGACTATACACGATCCACTGTGAGAAACCCCAGACTACACACGATCCACTGAGAAACCCCACAGTACACACGATCCACTGTGAGAAACCCCACACTACACACGATCCACTGTGAGAGACCCCAGACTACACACGATGCACAGTGAGAAACCCCAGACTACACACGATCCACTGTGAGAGACCCCAGTCTACACACGATCCACTGTGAGAAACCCCAGTCTACACACGATCCACTGTGAAATACCCCAGACTACACACGATCCACTGTGAGAAAACCCAGTCTACACACGATCCACTGTGAGAAACCCCACAGTACACACGATCCACTGTGAGCAACCCGACAGTACACATGATCCACTGTGAGAAACCCCAGACTACACACGATCCACTGTGAGAAACCCCACAGTACACACGATACACAGTGAGAAACCCCAGACTACACACGATCCACTGTGAGAAACCGCACACTACACACGATCATCTGTGAGAAACCCCAGTCTGCACACGATCCACTGTGAGAAACCCCACAGTACACACGATACATAGTGAGAGACCCCAGACTACACACGATCCACTGTGAGAAACCCCAGACTACACACGATCCACTGTGAGAAACCCCACAGTACACACAATCCACTGTGAGAAACCCCAGACTACACACGATCCACTGTGAGAAACCCCACACTGCACGCGATCCACTGTGAGAAATCACACAGTACACACGATCCACTGTGAGAAACCCCAGTCTACACACAATCCACTGGGAGAAACCGCAGTCTACACACGATCCACTGTGAGAAACCACACAGTACACAAAATCCACTGTGAGAAACCCCAGACTACACAGGATCCACTGTGAGAAACCCCACACTACACACGATCCACTGTGAGAAACCCCACACTACACACGATCCACTGTGGGAAACCCCAGAATACACACGATCCACTGTGAGAAAACCCAGTCTACACACGATCCACTGTGAGAAACCCCACAGTACACACGATCCACTGTGAGAAACCCGACAGTACACACGATCCACTGTGAGAAACCCCAGTCTACACACGATCCACTGTGAGAAACCCCACAGTACACACGATCCACTGTGAGAAACCCGACAGTACACATGATCCACTGTGAGAAACCCCAGACTACACACGATCCACTGTGAGAAACCCCACAGTACACACGATACACAGTGAGAAACCCCAGACTACACACGATCCACTGTGAGAAACCGCACACTACACACGATCATCTGTGAGAAACCCCAGTCTGCACACGATCCACTGTGAGAAACCCCACAGTACACACGACACATAGTGAGAGACCCCAGACTACACACGATCCACTGTGAGAAACCCCAGACTACACACGATCCACTGTGAGAAACCCCACAGTACACACAATCCACTGTGAGAAACCCCAGACTACACACGATCCACTGTGAGAAACCCCACACTGCACGCGATCCACTGTGAGAAATCACACAGTACACACGATCCACTGTGAGAAACCCCAGTCTACACACAATCCACAGAGAGAAACCGCAGTCTACACACGATCCACTGTGAGAAACCACACAGTACACAAAATCCACTGTGAGAAACCCCAGACTACACACGATCCACTGTGAGAAACCCCAGACTACACAGGATCCACTGTGAGAAACCCCACACTACACACGATCCACTGTGAGAAACCCCACACTACACACGATCCACTGTGGGAAACCCCAGAATACACACGATCCACTGTGAGAAAACCCAGTCTACACACGATCCACTGTGAGAAACCCCACAGTACACACGATCCACTGTGAGAAACCCGACAGTACACACGATCCACTGTGAGAAACCCCAGACTACAAACGATCCACTGTGAGAAACCCCACAGTACAGACGATACACAGTGAGAAACCCCAGACTACACACGATCCACTGTGAGAAACCGCACACTACACACGATCATCTGTGAGAAACCCCAGTCTGCACACGATCCACTGTGAGAAACCCCACAGTACACACGATACATAGTGAGAGACCCCAGACTACACACGATCCACTGTGAGAAACCCAAGACTACACACGATCCACTGTGAGAAACCCCACAGTACACACGATACACAGTGAGAAACCCCAGACTACACACTATCCACTGTGAGAAACCGCACACTACACCCGATCATTTGTGAGAAACCCCAGACTACACACGATCCACCGTGAGAAACCCCACAGTACACACGATGCATAGTGAGAAACCCCAGACTACACACGATCCACTGTGAGAAACCGCACAGTATACACGATCCACTGTGAGAAACCCCACAGTACACACGATGCATAGTGAGAAACCCCAGACTACACATGATCCACTGTGAGAAAACCGACAGTACACACGATCCACTGTGAGAAACCCCAGTCTACACACGATCCACTGTGAGAAACCCCACAGTACACACGATCCACTGTGAGAAACCCGACAGTACACACGATCCACTGTGAGAAACCCCAGACTACACACGATCCACTGTGAGAAACCCCACAGTACACACGATACACAGTGAGAAACCCCAGACTACACACGGTCCACTGTGAGAAACCGCACACTACACACGATCATCTGTGAGAAACCCCAGTCTGCACACGATCCACTGTGAGAAACCCCACAGTACACACGATACATAGTGAGAGACCCCAGACTACACACGATCCACTGTGAGAAACCCCAGACTACACACGATCCACTGTGAGAAACCACACAGTACACACGATCCACTGTGAGAAACCCCAGACTACACATGATCCACTGTGAGAAACCCCACAGTACACACAATCCACTGTGAGAAACCCCACACTACACACGATCCACTGTGAGAGACCCCAGACTACACACGATCCACTGTGAGAAACCCGACACTACACACGATCAACTGTGAGAAACTCACACTACACACGATCCACTGTGAGAAACCCCACAGTACACACGATCCACTGTGAGAAACCCCAGACTACACACGATCCACTGTGAGAAACCCCACAGTACACACAATCCACTGTGAGAAACCCCATACTACACACGATCCACTGTGAGTAACCCGAGTCTACACACGATCCACTGTGAGAAACCCCACACTGCACGCGATCCACTGTGAGAAACCCCACACTGCACGCGATCCACTGTGAGAAATCACACAGTACACACGATCCACTGTGAGAAACCCCAGTCTACACACAATCCACTGGGAGAAACCGCTGTCTACACACGATCCACTGTGAGAAACCACACAGTACACACAATCCACTGTGAGAAATACCACACTACACACGATCCACTGTGAGATTCCCCAGGCTACACACGATGCACTGTGAGAAACCCCAGACTACACAGGATCCACTGTGAGAAACCCCACACTACACACGATCTACTGTGAGAAACCCCACACTACACACGATCCACTGTGGGAAACCCCAGACTACACACGATCCACAGTGAGAGACCCCACACTACACACGATCCATTGTGAGAAACCCCAGACTACACACGATCGACTGTGAGAGACCCCAGGCTACACACGATCCACTGTGAGAAACCCCAGACTACACACAATCCACTGTGAGAGACCCCACAGTACACACGTTCTACTGTGTGAAACCCCAGTCTACACACGATCCACTGTGAGAGACCCCAGACTACAAACGATCCACTGTGAGAAACTCCACAGTACATACGATCCACTGTGAGAAAACCCAGACTACACACGATCCACTGTGAGAGACCCCAGACTACACACGATCCACTGTGAGAGACCCCAGACTACACATGATCCACTGAGAGAAACCCCAGACTACACACGATGCACTGTGAGAGACACCAAACTACACACGTTCTACTGTGTGAAACCCCAGACTATACACGATCCACTGTGAGAAACCCCAGACTACACACGATCCACTGAGAAACCCCACAGTACACACGATCCACTGTGAGAGACTCCAGACTACACACGATCCACTGTGAGAAACCCCACACTACACACGATCCACTGTGAGAGACCCCAGACTACACACGATGCACAGTGAGAAACCCCAGACTACACACGATCCACTGTGAGAAACCCCACACTACACACGATCCACTGTGAGAGACTCCAGACTACACACGATCCACTGTGAGAAACCCCACAGTACAAACGATCCTCTGTGAGAAACCCCACACTACACACGATCCACCGTGAGAAACACCAGACTACAGACGATCCACTGTGAGAGACCCCAGTCTACACACGATCCACTGTGAGAAACCCCAGTCTACACACGATCCACTGTGAAATACCCCAGACTACACACGATCCACTGTGAGAAAACCCAGTCTACACACGATCCACTGTGAGAAACCCCACAGTACACACGATCCACTGTGAGAAACCCGACAGTACACATGATCCACTGTGAGAAAACCCAGACTACACACGATCCACTGTGAGAAACCCCACAGTACACACGATACACAGTGAGAAACCCCAGACTACACACGATCCACTGTGAGAAACCGCACACTACACACGATCATCTGTGAGAAACCCCAGTCTGCACACGATCCACTGTGAGAAACCCCACAGTACACACGATACATAGTGAGAGACCCCAGACTACACACGATCCACTGTGAGAAACCCCAGACTACACACGATCCACTGTGAGAAACCCCACACTACACACGATCCACTGTGAGAGACTCCAGACTACACACGATCCACTGTGAGAAACCCCACAGTACAAACGATCCTCTGTGAGAAACCCCACACTACACACGATCCACTGTGAGAAACACCAGACTACACACGATCCACTGTGAGAGACCCCAGTCTACACACGATCCACTGTGAGAAACCCCAGTCTACACACGATCCACTGTGAAATACCCCAGACTACACACGATCCACTGTGAGAAAACCCAGTCTACACACGATCCACTGTGAGAAACCCCACAGTACACACGATCCACTGTGAGAAACCCGACAGTACACATGATCCACTGTGAGAAACCCCACAGTACACACGATACACAGTGAGAAACCCCAGACTACACACGATCCACTGTGAGAAACCGCACACTACACACGATCATCTGTGAGAAACCCCAGTCTGCACACGATCCACTGTGAGAAACCCCACACTGCACGCGATCCACTGTGAGAAATCACACAGTACACACGATCCACTGTGAGAAACCCCAGTCTACACACAATCCACTGGGAGAAACCGCAGTCTACACACGATCCACTGTGAGAAACCACACAGTACACACAATCCACTGTGAGAAATACCACACTACACACGATCCACTGTGAGATTCCCCAGGCTACACACGATCCACTGTGAGAAACCCCAGACTACACAGGATCCACTGTGAGAAATCACACAGTACACACGATCCACTGTGAGAAACCCCAGTCTACACATGATCCACAGTGAGAAACCCCACACAACACACGATCCACTGTGAGAAACCCCACTCTACACACGATCCACTGTGAGAAACACCAGACTACACACGATCCACTGTGAGAGACGCCAGACTACACACGATCCACTGTGAGAAACCCCAGTCTACACATGATCCACAGTGAGAAACCCCACCCAACACGCGATCCACTGTGAGAAACCCCACACAACACACGATCCACTGTGAGAAACACCAGAGTACACACGATCCACTGTGAGAAACCCCGGACTACACACGATCCACTGTGAGAAACCCCAGACTACACACGATGCACTGTCTGAAACCCCAGTCTACACATGATCCACTATGAGAAACCCCACACTACACACGAAACACTGTGAGAAACCCCACAGTACACAGGATCCACTGTGACAAACCCCACACTGCACACGATCCACTGTGAGAGACCCCAGACTACAGACGATCCACTGTGAGAGACCCCACAGTACACACGATCCACTGTGAGAAACCCCAGACTACACACGATCCACTGTGAGAAACCCCAGACTACACACGATCCACTGTGAGCAACCCCGGACTACACACGATCCACTGTGAGAAACACCAGACTACACACGATCCACTGTGAGAGACGCCAGACTACACACGATCCACTGTGAGAAACCCCAGTCTACACATGATCCACAGTGAGAAACCCCACACAACACGCGATCCACTGTGAGAAACCCCACACAACACACGATCCACTGTGAGAAACACCAGACTACACACGATCCACTGTGAGAAACCCCGGACTACACACGATCCACTGTGAGTAACCCCAGTCTACACACGATCCACTGTGAGAAACCCCACACTGCACGCGATCCACTGTGAGAAATCACACAGTACACACGATCCACTGTGAGAAACCCCAGTCTACACACAATCCACTGGGAGAAACCGCAGTCTACACACGATCCACTGTGAGAAACCACACAGTACACACAATCCACTGTGAGAAATACCACACTACACACGATCCACTGTGAGATTCCCCAGGCTACACACGATCCACTGTGAGAAACCCCAGACTACACAGGATCCACTGTGAGAAACCCCACACTACACACGATCCACTGTGAGAAACCCCACACTACACACGATCCACTGTGGGAAACCCCAGAATACACACGATCCACAGTGAGAGACCCCACACTACACACGATCCATTGTGAGAAACCCCAGACTACACACGATCCACTGTGAGATACCCCAGACTACACACGATCCACTGTGAGAAACCCCAGTCTACACATGATCCACAGTGAGAAACCCCACACAACACACGATCCACTGTGAGAAACACCAGACTACACACTATCCACTGTGAGAAACCCCGGACTACACACGATCCACTGTGAGAAACCCCAGACTACACACGATGCACTGTCTGAAACCCCAGTCTACACATGATCCACTATGAGAAACCCCACACTACACACGAAACACTGTGAGAAACCCCACAGTACACAGGATCCACTGTGACAAACCCCACACTGCACACGATCCACTGTGAGAGACCCCAGACTACAGACGATCCACTGTGAGAGACCCCACAGTACACACGATCCACTGTGAGAAACCCCAGACTACACACGATCCACTGTGAGAAACCCCAGACTACACACGATCCACTGTGAGCAACCAAGGACTACACACGATCCACTGTGAGAAACACCAGACTACACACGATCCACTGTGAGAGACGCCAGACTACACACGATCCACTGTGAGAAACCCCAGTCTACACATGATCCACAGTGAGAAACCCCACACAACACGCGATCCACTGTGAGAAACCCCACACAACACACGATCCACTGTGAGAAACACCAGACTACACACGATCCACTGTGAGAAACCCCGGACTACACACGATCCACTGTGAGAAACCCCAGACTACACACGATGCACTGTCTGAAACCCCAGTCCACACATGATCCACTATGAGAAACCCCACACTACACACGAAACACTGTGAAAAACCCCACAGTACACAGGATCCACTGTGACAAACCCCACACTGCACACGATCCACTGTGAGAGACACAAGACTACAGACGATCCACTGTGAGAGACCCCACAGTACACACGATCCACTGTGAGAAACCCCAGACTACACACGATCCTCTGTGAGAAACCCCAGACTACACATGATCCACTGTGAGAAACCCCACACTACACACGATCCACAGTGAGAGACCCCACACTACACACGATCCACTGTGAGCAACCCCGGACTACACACGATCCACTGTGAGAAACACCAGACTACACACGATCCACTGTGAGAGACGCCAGACTACACACGATCCACTGTGAGAAACCCCAGTCTACACATGATCCACAGTGAGAAACCCCACACAACACGCGATCCACTGTGAGAAACCCCACACAACACACGATCCACTGTGAGAAACACCAGACTACACACGATCCACTGTGAGAAACCCCGGACTACACACGATCCACTGTGAGTAACCCCAGTCTACACACGATCCACTGTGAGAAACCCCACACTGCACGCGATCCACTGTGAGAAATCACACAGTACACACGATCCACTGTGAGAAACCCCAGTCTACACACAATCCACTGGGAGAAACCGCAGTCTACACACGATCCACTGTGAGAAACCACACAGTACACACAATCCACTGTGAGAAATACCACACTACACACGATCCACTGTGAGATTCCCCAGGCTACACACGATCCACTGTGAGAAACCCCAGACTACACAGGATCCACTGTGAGAAACCCCACACTACACACGATCTACTGTGAGAAACCCCACACTACACACGATCCACTGTGAGAAACCCCACACTACACACGATCCACTGTGGGAAACCCCAGAATACACACGATCCACAGTGAGAGACCCCACACTACACACGATCCATTGTGAGAAACCCCAGACTACACACGATCCACTGTGAGATACCCCAGACTACACACGATCCACTGTGAGAAACCACACAGTACACACAATCCACTGTGAGAAATACCACACTACACACGATCCACTGTGAGATTCCCCAGGCTACACACGATCCACTGTGAGAAACCCCAGACTACACAGGATCCACTGTGAGAAACCCCACACTACACACGATCCACTGTGAGAAAACCCACACTACACACGATCCACTGTGGGAAACCCCAGAATACACACGATCCACAGAGAGAGACCCCACACTACACACGATCCATTGTGAGAATCCCCAGACTACACACGATCCACTGTGAGATACCCCAGACTACACACGATCCACTGTGAGAAACCCCAGTCTACACATGATCCACAGTGAGAAACCCCACACAACACACGATCCACTGTGAGAAACCCCACTCTACACACGATCCACTGTGAGAAACACCAGACTACACACGATCCACTGTGAGAGACGCCAGACTACACACGATCCACTGTGAGAAACCCCAGTCTACACATGATCCACAGTGAGAAACCCCAACCAACACGCGATCCACTGTGAGAAACCCCACACAACACACGATCCACTGTGAGAAACACCAGAGTACACACGATCCACTGTGAGAAACCCCGGACTACACACGATCCACTGTGAGAAACCCCAGACTACACACGATGCACTGTCTGAAACCCCAGTCTACACATGATCCACTATGAGAAACCCCACACTACACACGAAACACTGTGAGAAACCCCACAGTACACAGGATCCACTGTGACAAACCCCACACTGCACACGATCCACTGTGAGAGACCCCAGACTACAGACGATCCACTGTGAGAGACCCCACAGTACACACGATCCACTGTGAGAAACCCCAGACTACACACGATCCACTGTGAGAAACCCCAGACTACACACGATCCACTGTGAGCAACCCCGGACTACACACGATCCACTGTGAGAAACACCAGACTACACACGATCCACTGTGAGAGACGCCAGACTACACACGATCCACTGTGAGAAACCCCAGTCTACACATGATCCACTGTGAGAAACCCCACACAACACGCGATCCACTGTGAGAAACCCCACACAACACACGATCCACTGTGAGAAACACCAGACTACACACGATCCACTGTGAGAAACCCCGGACTACACACGATCCACTGTGAGTAACCCCAGTCTACACACGATCCACTGTGAGAAACCCCACACTGCACGCGATCCACTGTGAGAAATCACACAGTACACACGATCCACTGTGAGAAACCCCAGTCTACACACAATCCACTGGGAGAAACCGCAGTCTACACACGATCCACTGTGAGAAACCACACAGTACACACAATCCACTGTGAGAAATACCACACTACACACGATCCACTGTGAGATTCCCCCGGCTACACACGATCCACTGTGAGAAACCCCAGACTACACAGGATCCACTGTGAGAAACCCCACACTACACACGATCCACTGTGAGAAACCCCACACTACACACGATCCACTGTGGGAAACCCCAGAATACACACGATCCACAGTGAGAGACCCCACACTACACACGATCCATTGTGAGAAACCCCAGACTACACACGATCCACTGTGAGATACCCCAGACTACACACGATCCACTGTGAGAAACCCCAGTCTACACATGATCCACAGTGAGAAACCCCACACAACACACGATCCACTGTGAGAAACACCAGACTACACACTATCCACTGTGAGAAACCCCGGACTACACACGATCCACTGTGAGAAACCCCAGACTACACACGATGCACTGTCTGAAACCCCAGTCTACACATGATCCACTATGAGAAACCCCACACTACACACGAAACACTGTGAGAAACCCCACAGTACACAGGATCCACTGTGACAAACCCCACACTGCACACGATCCACTGTGAGAGACCCCAGACTACAGACGATCCACTGTGAGAGACCCCACAGTACACACGATCCACTGTGAGAAACCCCAGACTACACACGATCCACTGTGAGAAACCCCAGACTACACACGATCCACTGTGAGCAACCAAGGACTACACACGATCCACTGTGAGAAACACCAGACTACACACGATCCACTGTGAGAGACGCCAGACTACACACGATCCACTGTGAGAAACCCCAGTCTACACATGATCCACAGTGAGAAACCCCACACAACACGCGATCCACTGTGAGAAACCCCACACAACACACGATCCACTGTGAGAAACACCAGACTACACACGATCCACTGTGAGAAACCCCGGACTACACACGATCCACTGTGAGAAACCCCAGACTACACACGATGCACTGTCTGAAACCCCAGTCCACACATGATCCACTATGAGAAACCCCACACTACACACGAAACACTGTGAAAAACCCCACAGTACACAGGATCCACTGTGACAAACCCCACACTGCACACGATCCACTGTGAGAGACACAAGACTACAGACGATCCACTGTGAGAGACCCCACAGTACACACGATCCACTGTGAGAAACCCCAGACTACACACGATCCACTGTGAGAAACCCCAGACTACACATGATCCACTGTGAGAAACCCCACACTACACACGATCCACAGTGAGAGACCCCACACTACACACGATCCACTGTGAGCAACCCCGGACTACACACGATCCACTGTGAGAAACACCAGACTACACACGATCCACTGTGAGAGACGCCAGACTACACACGATCCACTGTGAGAAACCCCAGTCTACACATGATCCACAGTGAGAAACCCCACACAACACGCGATCCACTGTGAGAAACCCCACACAACACACGATCCACTGTGAGAAACACCAGACTACACACGATCCACTGTGAGAAACCCCGGACTACACACGATCCACTGTGAGTAACCCCAGTCTACACACGATCCACTGTGAGAAACCCCACACTGCACGCGATCCACTGTGAGAAATCACACAGTACACACGATCCACTGTGAGAAACCCCAGGCTACACACGATCCACTGTGAGAAACCCCAGACTACACAGGATCCACTGTGAGAAACCCCACACTACACACGATCCACTGTGAGAAACCCCACACTACACACGATCCACTGTGGGAAACCCCAGAATACACACGATCCACAGTGAGAGACCCCACACTACACACGATCCATTGTGAGAAACCCCAGACTACACACGATCCACTGTGAGAAACCCCACAGTACACACGATACACAGTGATAAACCCCAGACTACACACGATCCACTGTGAGAAACCGCACACTACACACGATCATCTGTGAGAAACCCCAGTCTGCACACGATCCACTGTGAGAAACCCCACAGTACACACGATACATAGTGAGAGACCCCAGACTACACACGATCCACTGTGAGAAACCCCAGACTACACACGATCCACTGTGAGAAACCACACAGTACACACGATCCACTGTGAGAAACCCCAGACTACACATGATCCACTGTGAGAAACCCCACAGTACACACAATCCACTGTGAGAAACCCCACACTACACACGATCCACTGTGAGAGACCCCAGACTACACACGATCCACTGTGAGAAACCCGACACTACACACGATCAACTGTGAGAAACCCACACTACACACGATCCACTGTGAGAAACCCCACAGTACACACGATCCACTGTGAGAAACCCCAGACTACACGCGATCCACTGTGAGAAACCCCACACTGCACGCGATCCACTGTGAGAAATCACACAGTACACACGATCCACTGTGAGAAACCCCAGTCTACACACAATCCACTGGGAGAAACCGCTGTCTACACACGATCCACTGTGAGAAACCACACAGTACACACAATCCACTGTGAGAAATACCACACTACACACGATCCACTGTGAGATTCCCCAGGCTACACACGATGCACTGTGAGAAACCCCGGACTACACACGATCCACTGTGAGAAACCCCACAGTACACACAATACACAGTGAGAAATCCCAGACTACAAACAATCCACTGGGAGAAACCCCAGACTATACACGATCCACTGTGAGAAACCCCACAGTACACACGATACACAGTGAGAAACCCCAGACTACACACTATCCACTGTGAGAAACCGCACACTACACACGATCATTTGTGAGAAACCCCAGACTACAAACGATCCACCGTGAGAAACCCCACAGTACACACGATGCATAGTGAGAAACCCCAGACTACACACGATCCACTGTGAGAAACCGCACAGTATACACGATCCATTGTGAGAAACCCCACAGTACACACGATGCATAGTGAGAAACCCCAGACTACACATGATCCACTGTGAGAAACCCGACAGTACACACGATCCACTGTGAGAAACCCCAGTCTACACACGATCCACTGTGAGAAACCCCACAGTACACACGATCCACTGTGAGAAAACCGACAGTACACACGATCCACTGTGAGAAACCCCAGACTACACACGATCCACTGTGAGAAACCCCAGAGTACACACGATACACAGTGAGAAACCCCAGACTACACACGGTCCACTGTGAGAAACCGCACACTACACACGATCATCTGTGAGAAACCCCAGTCTGCACACGATCCACTGTGAGAAACCCCACAGTACACACGATACATAGTGAGAGACCCCAGACTACACACGATCCACTGTGAGAAACCCCAGACTACACACGATCCACTGTGAGAAACCACACAGTACACACGATCCACTGTGAGAAACCCCAGACTACACATGATCCACTGTGAGAAACCCCACAGTACACACAATCCACTGTGAGAAACCCCACACTACACACGATCCACTGTGAGAGACCCCAGACTACACACGATCCACTGTGAGAAACCCGACACTACACACGATCAACTGTGAGAAACTCACACTACACACGATCCACTGTGAGAAACCCCACAGTACACACGATCCACTGTGAGAAACCCCAGACTACACACGATCCACTGTGAGAAACCCCACAGTACACACAATCCACTGTGAGAAACCCCATACTACACACGATCCACTGTGAGTAACCCGAGTCTACACACGATCCACTGTGAGAAACCCCACACTGCACGCGATCCACTGTGAGAAACCCCACACTGCACGCGATCCACTGTGAGAAATCACACAGTACACACGATCCACTGTGAGAAACCCCAGTCTACACACAATCCACTGGGAGAAACCGCTGTCTACACACGATCCACTGTGAGAAACCACACAGTACACACAATCCACTGTGAGAAATACCACACTACACACGATCCACTGTGAGATTCCCCAGGCTACACACGATGCACTGTGAGAAACCCCAGACTACACAGGATCCACTGTGAGAAACCCCACACTACACACGATCTACTGTGAGAAACCCCACACTACACACGATCCACTGTGGGAAACCCCAGACTACACACGATCCACAGTGAGAGACCCCACACTACACACGATCCATTGTGAGAAACCCCAGACTACACACGATCGACTGTGAGAGACCCCAGGCTACACACGATCCACTGTGAGAAACCCCAGACTACACACAATCCACTGTGAGAGACCCCACAGTACACACGTTCTACTGTGTGAAACCCCAGTCTACACACGATCCACTGTGAGAGACCCCAGACTACAAACGATCCACTGTGAGAGACCCCAGACTACACACGATCCACTGTGAGAGACCCCAGACTACACATGATCCACTGTGAGAAACCCCAGACTACACACGATGCACTGTGAGAGACCCCAAACTACACACGTTCTACTGTGTGAAACCCCAGACTACACACAATCCACTGGGAGAAACCGCAGTCTACACACGATCCACTGTGAGAAACCACACAGTACACAAAATCCACTGTGAGAAACCCCACACTACACACGATCCACTGTGAGAAACCCCACACTACACACGATCCACTGTGGGAAACCCCAGAATACACACGATCCACTGTGAGAAAACCCAGTCTACACACGATCCACTGTGAGAAACCCCACAGTACACACGATCCACTGTGAGAAACCCGACAGTACACACGATCCACTGTGAGAAACCCCAGACTACACACGATCCACTGTGAGAAACCCCACAGTACAGACGATACACAGTGAGAAACCCCAGACTACACACGATCCACTGTGAGAAACCGCACACTACACACGATCATCTGTGAGAAACCCCAGTCTGCACACGATCCACTGTGAGAAACCCCACAGTACACACGATACATAGTGAGAGACCCCAGACTACACACGATCCACTGTGAGAAACCCCAGACTACACACGATCCACTGTGAGAAACCCCAGACTACACACGATCCACTGAGAAACCGCACAGTACACACGATCCACTGTGAGAGACTCCAGACTACACACGATCCACTGTGAGAAACCCCACACTACACACGATCCACTGTGAGAGACCCCAGACTACACACGATGCACAGTGAGAAACCCCAGACTACACACGATCCACTGTGAGAAACCCCACACTACACACGATCCACTGTGAGAGACTCCAGACTACACACGATCCACTGTGAGAAACCCCACAGTACAAACGATCCTCTGTGAGAAGCCCCACACTACACACGATCCACTGTGAGAAACCCCAGACAACACACGATCCACTGTGAGAAACCCCACAGTACACACGATACACAGTGAGAAACCCCAGACTACACACGATCCACTGTGAGAAACCGCACACTACACACGATCATCTGTGAGAAACCCCAGTCTGCACACGATCCACTGTGAGAAACCCCACAGTACACACGATACATAGTGAGAGACCCCAGACTACACACGATCCACTGTGAGAAACCCCAGACTACACACGATACACTGTGAGAAACCCCACACTACACACGATCCACTGTGAGAGACTCCAGACTACACACGATCCACTGTGAGAAACCCCACAGTACAAACGATCCTCTGTGAGAAACCCCACACTACACACGATCCACTGTGAGAAACACCAGACTACACACGATCCACTGTGAGAGACCCCAGTCTACACACGATCCACTGTGAGAAACCCCAGTCTACACACGATCCACTGTGAAATACCCCAGACTACACACGATCCACTGTGAGAAAACCCAGTCTACACACGATCCACTGTGAGAAACCCCACAGAACACACGATCCACTGTGAGAAACCCGACAGTACACATGATCCACTGTGAGAAACCCCAGACTACACACGATCCACTGTGAGAAACCCCACAGTACACACGATACACAGTGAGAAACCCCAGACTACACACGATCCACTGTGAGAAACCGCACACTACACACGATCATCTGTGAGAAACCCTAGTCTGCACACGATCCACTGTGAGAAACCCCACAGTACACACGATACATAGTGAGAGACCCCAGACTACACACGATCCACTGTGAGAAACCCCAGACTACACACGATCCACTGTGAGAAACCCCACAGTACACACAATCCACTGTGAGAAACGCCAGACTACACACGATCCACTGTGAGAAACCCCACACTGCACGCGATCCACTGTGAGAAATCACACAGTACACACGATCCACTGTGAGAAACCCCAGTCTACACACAATCCACTGGGAGAAACCGCAGTCTACACACGATCCACTGTGAGAAACCACACAGTACACAAAATCCACTGTGAGAAACCCCAGACTACACACGATCCACTGTGAGAAACCCCAGACTACACAGGATCCACTGT